>NC_136894.1:17351603-17786603 GCF_949152265.1 Phoxinus phoxinus | reverse complement strand
ATCAAAACAGGACAAGAATCGTTAAGAAATCCCCTTAATATGTCACTTAAATAGCTTGATTAATTTATATCTCTTTATAAACTTTCTATAGTGTCAAAGTTTTTTATATCCTATTTTTTGTTTGAATGAATGAATGAATGAATGGAGAGAGAATCTTATGGGTTTGGAATGATATGAGGGTGAGTAAATTAACAAAATATTTATTTTTATTTTTGGGAGAACCATTCACTAATGTAGAGATACTAAGATAGTATTTAAGATAGAGCGAGCTCTTAAAGGAGAACTCCGGTCAATTTTAACATTGAGCTAAATTTTTCGTAAATTTGGAGTGCTGTCAATACAGAGAACAACGACAAAAATCGGTGTTGCGTACACTTGTTTTATCCTCTTTTTAAAATTTGCACCCTATTGACTTGAATGGGGCAAATTTTAAACCTGCTTTTATTTCTCTTATCATCCTTGATGTGTCATACAAGTGCCCAGCCATGTTGAGTGATTCCTTCAGAGTGAACACGAGTGAATCTGACTGCAGTAGATGTAAAAGATATGAATAAAAATGATGTTATATCAGCCAGCGCACAGACCTGTATTTAGTTCCTGTTTTCGGTCGAAGTCCAAAGTAGTCGAGTGTCGAGTTCACGCGCGTAGGTTTAGTTACCTATGATCACGCTCGTGAACTCGACAATCGACTACTGTGGATGGCGCTGTCATGTGGATGGCACTGCGCTGGCTGATATAACATCATTTTTATTCATATCTTTTACATCTACTGCAGTCAGATGCACTCGTGTTCACTCTGAAGGAATCACTCAACATGGCTGGGCACTTGTATGACACATCAAGGATGATAAGAGAAATAAAAGCAGGTTTAAAATTTGCCCCATTCAAGTCAATAGGGTGCAAATTTTAAAAAGAGGATAACACTGTGTACGCAACACCGATTTTTGTCGTTGTTCTCTGTATTGACAGCACTCCAAATTTACTAAAAATTGAGCTCAATGTTAAAATTGACCGGAGTTCTCCTTTAACGCATTATAGTCCTTCACGTCTATTGCGATCTCAAAATTCTGGCCAGTTGAAAATATCTAGTATATCAAAATCGACTCCTGGCGGTAGATCCTTTTCCTATTTAGCACCAAAACTTTGGAACAGTCTTCCTAACATTGTCCGGAAAGCAGACACACTTTGTCAGTTCAAATCTAGACTAAAAACACATCTCTTTGGCCTAGCATACACAACACATTATAGACTTCTATAATTCAATGACCTGGCAACTGTTCTGTACTGTTCCAAAGAGGAATGGCTTAAATTTTTAATTTTAATTTATAAACCAATGTTTTTTTGTTTTTTTTTTACAAAATATCATAATGCTACTGCCCTGGAATGTCAAACAGTTTCCGACTCATTCAATTGGAATTTACAGTCAAAACTATCCTCACAATAGCAACAATTCAATTCTTAAAAGACATGGGGGCATGGGGTGAGGATCCTGATGATCAAACTCTACAAACGCCCCTGAAATACACTACCACTACCAAGTTTGGGGTCAGTAAGATTTATAAAAAAAAAAAAAAAAAAAAAAAAAAAAAAATGTTTTATTATTTATTTGATAATAATTTAATAATAATTTATTTGATTAAAAATACACCAGTGATGCAACAAAATGCAAATTATTCGAAAGTTCAAAAGAACACGTTTACTAAATGTTTTTTTTTTTGAAGAGTGTAAAAGTCTGTAACTTGATAAATATAATACATTGTTGCTAAATAAATGTATTAATTGATTTTGAACAATGTTACTGATCCCAAACACTAACTGTGTGAATTAAGTTATTATGCCAGATGTATGAGTGGTGTGCATTTATAATATTGATTTAATTGATGGTAACAAGGAGCTGGAGGAAGGCTCTGACCTTGGGTGGTTTGAAGGGGTAGTCTGGTGTGAAAGCGATGTCCAGGAAGAACACTCCTCCCTCATACACTGAACCTGGAGGACCCAGGATAGTGGACCTCCACTCATAAATGTTGTCTCCTTTAGGGCCGGCACTGAAAACAAGCAGAAAGGTTCATTTTCTCAAACAATAGCACAAAGGTGTGTTATATCTGTAGAATTTTAAGCAGCTTTGTCTAGAAATACATCAAAATCGAGCATATAATAATTAATTTTTAACCACATGCAAGCTGTTTTCTGTGAATGTGCGAGAAGAACAGTGAACAGTGCAGCAAATGGAAAAACTATTTATGCTACAAACCAGTGTGTTTATAATTAAGACAATAATATTGGACAAGAGGTTCATTAATGATGAAAAATGTTTGAAACATTGCTTTTCAAATGCACGTTATAAAGGACTCAAACTCACAGTGCTTTCAGATGGAGCAGCATTTACTAGTGATTTGTAGTAACTACAAACTAGTAAATAGTAGTTTGCTTATTGGACAAAAAAAAATCCTCATGTACTAACTAGGGGTGTAACGGTTCACAAAATTCACGGTTCGGTACGACACAGTGGTGTCACGGTTCGGTATGTTTTCGATACAGTAAAAAAAAAATCAAGGAAATTTCTCTGGCATTTCTCCATTTATTTAAAAATATATATGTAGCAGGTTACAGCTGTCTGGCCAAATGGCAATTAATTTGCGGTGCTGTGAGTGGCGCTGGGCAGTTAACAGTGAGCCAACCGCGATGGTAGAGTCCCTATATAAATCGGGACTTTTCTTTTGACAAGCGACGTCATTGACATGCGACTGTTGTCCTGTCTACCTGCCGGCCTATCTGTCTGATGTCTGTCTTGGTCTCCCCCCTTGGTCATCTATTCTGTGGTAGCGTCGCAGGTAGGACTAGCTCTGGTTCTTTTTTTCCACTCCTTTAACTTTGTAACTGGGGCTTTTAGGGAATGTTTTAATTTTAGAAGCCCCGTTGCGGCAGAGGGTGTGCCCGGTTATCGGTGATCAGAGCCTGGGGCCGTGACTCAATGCTATTTATCAAAGGTATGTGACTACAATGAGTAATAGATAAATGTTACTGTAGGATACGTTTATAAGTAGACATTTTTGTGTATTTCAGGAAGAGGCTTTCTAGCCGCCAGTGGGCGACATCAGCGCCGAACATCTGCTGTTTTGCTTACGTTTTTTAATGTCACGATTTGTTCACGGATATAACACGCTAACGTCAACAACTGCGGCTGCCTTTTCACCCGGGACCTAGAATTAGTGGAACCGTGGTTTGCTTAAGTTAATCGGCAGCTTCCTGGTGATCTCTTTCCTCCTGCTATACCGTGAATTAGTTTCATTGAACATCATATAGCCAGTTTCATGGTTTTAAGTGTTGAGTGTTTGATGGACTGACACCAATGACTGTAATTGTTTTGGTCTATATTTTATAGGCTCATTGTTGTTTTGTTTGTTTATTTAGACTCTTGTATGGAGGCCTTTTTCTGCTGCTGATATACAAGAGCGTCATTTCTGATTTATTTTGGGTTGATTATTTATTTGTTTTCATTTGTCTACCCCGACCAAAGATCGCTAACTAGGGGTTAATTCAGAGGGCATTTTTTGCCCCATTGTGCTGGATGGTCTATGATATTTTGGTTGTTTAATTTGTAGTTTGATGTGCGTGATTTAATTGCTACTCATATTTTTAACCCTAGTACCATCTGGGGTTTACCAGTGTATTGCAATTGTTGTGTGTAATTTTGGTTGATTTTCACGTGTTTGTCTTTTGTCCAGGTGCTGAAGACCGCCAGTGGGAGTAGTGTCCCTTGCGGTGGTGGGTCCCGTGGTGTGTGCAGTGGTTGTGTGTGCACCAAGTGTGATCATTTCACTTGTGGTGCGTGGGTGTGAAATTCAGCACGTGTGAGTGGGGTGTTGTGTTATGGATGCTCATTGCTCGGGCCACTAGCCTCCCACTGGTAAGTTTCAGCCCTATCTTCACCTCTTGGTTGTGTGTGTGTGTGTGTGCATTGTGACTAGAGTATATTGTGTGTTTGTTATTTGATTTGGTGTCAAGTACATTCTATTTGCTGTGAAATCTGTATTATATGCTTGGTTGTGAAATGTTGAATCTTTGGAGTGACTCTGGTGTGCATGGCTCCATTGGTTTTACATTTTTATAAAAAGTAAAAAGAGAAATTAATAATAAAAATATATTTTTGTATTCGACCACTGTCTCTGGCTGATCCATTCACGAACCTGAGTGCCTTGTTAGCGAAAAGTCACTAAGTCTTTGGGTGTAAGTCCCATTGTGGCGTAGTCTGCTAGTTGTCTGGGTCTAAGCCCAGTTATATCTATTCCACCTGCCACATAAATATTATTTTTAAATAAGAGCGAGTTTTCCTATATCTTGAAACTTTTAGTTTTCATAAATGGGGGTAATCTTTGAAGGATGAAAAAATAATGTTTTGGTCATCACATTAAAAATAGAATTATATGATAATATTTGAGTTTTGAAGTGCTGGAAAAAGATGTGTGAAGTGACATTTCACTAGTATTCCTGCCAAACTTCCATGGTTACAGTTAGTGTTACTACATTAAATCCATGGTGAATGTTGCCGATTTGTGGACTTAAAGCCTATAACTAGTTCATTCACGGCACAATGTTTCTCCTGGTTTCCACATCAGTGCTGTTTGATCTAATAGAGATCTAAGGTTAATAGTGGAAAAATGTTAATGCTTCTCACTAGATCTCGCAGCGAATTCAAATGCTGAATACAAATGCTTTCTTTACTGGATTTCTTAGCACTGTGTAGTAACAGTGTCGCTTGATCAAGATCGGCTCACGCTGACGCGTTGCACTGACATTGGTCCAAACTGATAAATGGTTCGTGAAGCACGAAATAATGAGTAGCGTTGTTTCTGTTTGCTTGTTGGGCAACGTTGTGTCAGTGCGACTGCTAACAATTTTGGTCGCACCGAATCGTTTGGTTTGTAATGCGTACTAACCGAAAGCCACCTAACGAACGGTTCAATACGAATATGTGTATCGTTACTAAGGGTGTCACGATTTCTATTTTAAATCGAAATCGATCGAAATTAAGTCACAATCTCGATCATCGAATTAAAAAATGGAATCGTCGATGCTGCCACGCCCCCATGTCACGTTCGGTCGGCTTGTCAAGCAGAAAAAAACGCGTGTTGAAATGCTGCGAGTCATGCACACATCGGACGAGAAGCGCCGCGTCTTTGACAACTCGAGGTATCGCACACACCGGACGCGCACTTTCATGTGGCCTGCAATATTATGTTTAAGGACATTATGGAATTAAGATCATGTCTATGTTATGAGGCTACTGTACAACGTTGCTTAGTCTGCACTTTATCTCAGAGAGCGTCCGTTAACTGAATGTATCCTGAAAATCCAATAACATCAGCAATTTTCATTCAACCAGCTGATTTCTGTAAATGAATGTAAAACATGTATATTGCAGCAAAGTCATAACGACGATTTGAGACAAATAAATGTATATAAAATGTATTCATTTATAATAAATGTAATATAAAACTATGTGAATGGCGCTCTCTGGCGCGGCAGGATTAATTTTGAACAAGGTCCTGAGCCGTTGCTGGCGCCGCGGACAGACTGCGAATGGCGCCGCCGGTGTGTGTGTGTGTGTGTTTGTGTGTGTACACTCAGAGAATAAAGTGTTAGAATTTTAAAGACGTGGCTCTGCGCGACGCATAGATTTATCTGTTAAACTGTTTGTTTGTTTGTTTGTTTTGTTGTGAACTTGAATGTCATCTTCTGTGAAGAAGACTGCAGTTACAAAAGAGAAACTAGATCGCAGGTTATTTTGCTTAAGTTTCCAATTGACTGAAGATATAAGTATTGTTACATTATGTTCTTAATAAATGTTTTAAATTTGACAATGTAGTGTGGTACATTGCGAACAAAGGTCAGATATTATGCATAAAAGTTTGGTCTAAAAATGGCATAGCAACCTGTGCTTTTAAAAAAAAAAAAAGTAAAAACCGAGAATCGAATCGAACTGTGACCTTAGAATCGAAAATGTAATCGAATCGAGGATTTGGAGAATCGTGACACCCCTAATCGTTACACCCCTAGTACTAATCTAGAATACTGTCTAACACTTGATGGCTGCACTATCAAGTCTTTGTCGTCGGTTAGGAACCTGGGTGTGCTCTTTGATACCAATCTTTCATTTGAAAGTCACGTGTCTAATATCTGTAAAACTGCATTTTTCCATTTTCAAAAATATATCTAAATTACGTCATATGCTCTCAATGACAGATGCAGAACAGTTAGTTCATGCGTTCATGACATCAAGGCTAGATTATTGTAATGCTATTATGGGTGGTTGCCCGGCACGCTTAATAAACAAACTATAGGTGGTCCAAAACGCAGCAGCTCGAGTTCTTACCAGAACCAGGAGCTATAACCATATTAGCCCGGTTCTGTCAACACTGCATTGGCTCCCTATTAAACATTGTATACATTTTTTTAATATTGCTGAGCACTAAATGGTTTAGCTCCCCAGTACTTGAGCGAGATCCACAGATCAGCAACATTCACCATGGATTTAATGTAGTAACACTAACTGTAACCATGGAAGTTTGGCAGGAATTGTAAAATGCTTGAATGTCAATGTACGTCACATCTTTTTCCAGCACTAAATTTAAAGATGTAGGAAAACTAACACTTCATTCTTTTTTTTTGTAAATTGTATTTTTTTAAATCAAGGAAATTTCTGTCATTTCTTTCTTTTTGATGTATCGAAAACGTACCTAACTGTGACATGTCGTATCGAACCGAACCGTGAATTCAGTGAACTGTTACACCCCTACTTATTACAGATGTTGATCTACCTCAAAGTTTGCTTTGATTGTTCTTTTACACTGCACACATTTTGTAACATTTTATTTAAGTTCGAGAGTTTCTTTAACACTTTATTATCTTAATATAAGACATGAAGATATGAGTTTAAATTTTATTTTTGACTGCTAAAACAAATAGTATAATAACTATAATTTGTTGTTTGCCTTAAAAATGTGGGTTTAAAAAAATATATTAAAAAAAACTTCAAACTTTTCAACTTGTCTTTAAAAAAAGTTATACATTTTTTTTCAATTATCGATACCAAACGATATGAAACAACGTATTGTGATACATTTTTTAGCTATATCGCACAGCCCTATGTATTAGTATATTGCACCCATGCATTAGGTATTAAGTTAAAGCAGCCTAATATACCTCCTGCTGTCTGCTTGTGGCATTGATGATCAATAGTAATCTTGTTTCATCGTAGTAACCTTATTTCCAGTCAAATATACCTCATATATACTGTGAAGATAATTACTCACAAGAGTTTGGTCATATCGCCCACTCATAATCATGTTAGAGCTACACTGTGTAGGAATTACTCCCATCTAGCGGTGAAATTGTATATGACTACCAACTGAATATTACTTTCTAGCCCCTCTCATTCCGATGGCGTTTTAACTCCTACGGTGGCCGTATTATTTTAAATCTGCCGGCAGTCACAAGAAATCTCCCCCTCGCATTCGTCACGGTGCCACTGAGTGTAAAAACGCGAAAGGCGGAGCTTGAATTTCCAGGTATGTCCCTCTTTGGCTAATGCATTTTCAAGATGGAGGCGCAACATGGCTTCCGCCATTCGAGCAGTTCACCCGTATGTATTATAAATGGCAGATTCTACACTTACGAGAATACTTGATTAGTTGGTAGAAGTAATTATACATTAATGAGCACATATAATTTTGAAAGAACAAAGTGGTTTTTGCTAAGAATCAACTTTTAAAAAATTACTCAAGTGTAGCTTTAAGTAATCATGATTACAAAATGACCTATTTTGGGAAAGGAGCCCTACTTTAATATGGTGTTCATCTGCATCTGAGGAGGAATGCAGATGGTTTTTCGATTCCCGTACAAACTAAGACCACGTTTGATGTAAACGTGATATATTTGTTTACAGGAATGAAGGAATTTCATTATTAGCCATACCAAGTGGTGTGGTTTAAGATCTGAGCAGCCGTTACATAATATAGAATAAACACGCTTATATCTTAAAGATAATCAAGCTCAAAACCAGAGGAAGCTCCAAAGACCATTTTACTTCCTGGAACAGAAGGTGAATATTAAAACAGGTGCAAGACAAGCTAAAAGACTATTTTTAAAGGTTAAATTACGGATCTGAAACTTCATAGCAGGAACTTCATTTAGCCTACAGCTTGTATAAAAGTTGCCTAAACATACCTGCCCCTCTGTGTTTTCAGAGCAGTGCAAATAATCTGACCAAAATATATCCTAAAAATAATCTGCAAGGCAAGTTTAGGTTCAAATTTACCCAGCAACAAAACTAAAAAAGAAAAGAAAAAAGATTTAATTAAATTGAATGTAAAACCATTTGTTATAAAGATTCCAATCTGAAATAGATGCAGTTCTTTTGAACTTTCTATTCATTAAAGAATCCTGAAAAAAAAGATGATCACGGTTTCTACAAAAATACTAAGCAGCACAACTGTTTTCAAAATTGATAATAATAAGAAATGTTTGAGCATCAAATTAGCATATTAGAATTAGCATATTAGATATTAGATAAATTACATAATTACATAAATTAGCATATTAGAATTATTTCTAAAGTGATAATATTTCACAATATTACTGTTTGTAGAGCCTTGGTGAGCATAACGGGCTTCAATACAAATCTCTCTAAAATATTTGAATGGTTGTGTATATTTTAGTGTTGTATTGACTGCATGCAGGGCAAATTTATATTGGTGACCACCATATTAGCAGGTTACAGCATTCACAGTGGGAGCAGTGCGGTTCTGTGCAACAGGAGTGTAGGTGCAAACATAGTTTTGCACTGAACCTATTTTTGCTCGTACAAGAACAATAGTGCACTATAAAAATATTTATCAATATGGTTTGTAAAAAAATAATAAAAAAAATTGTGGATAGACATCTACTGCTTATGTGTGATTCGAAACAGACCAAACGCACAGTCTCATGTCCTACTGCTGTATCAAACACCCATCAGCAATGAGCAATAATTACAGCAACATTGACTAAAATTATGGAGACAGGCCATTTAATTTTTTTTTTTGCATTTCCAAATTCCAATCTCCAATTATTTCACATTCAACTGCAAACCTATGCAAAGCAAGTGTTCACCTCTTCACCAAAAGTCCCACTACATGACAACCAAACAAAGAGCAGCTTAACTTCATTATAGAAAATAAATCACTTCACAAGTCTGTCAGATACTAAAGTAGTGAGACCAGAAAACATCTTTCTAACTTCAAGGCTTTACATCTGTTCAAAAGTAAGAGTGACTGCTCTCTTTAATGTAGTTGAAAGTTTGCGTGGCATAACGGGTACAAGCCCCTGAGAACAGCAGCTCTGAAACAGGTTCTGTTTGTCCTACAACAATCTCCGAGCTGACATCAGCTATAAACACGCACACTTGTGTGACAACATCAAAGGTCACAGGATCCTCTGGAGAATTTACAATGCCTACTTTTGATTTGAGACACACACACACGAAAACCAGAGGTCTGATATCTTAGCAGGAAGCGCTATATTCTTCCTCTGTTTATGCGTTTTATTAGCCTGGAAATCCTTGTGCTCTCACGAGAACTCTGGATTTCCAGGGTAGTGTTTTATTGTATTGTTCCTTTTTTTTTTTTTTTTTTGCTAAACCAAACACTATTACTAGGCTGTTGCTCATTCAAGGGTTAATGATCTGATGAACTACAGACATGAACGAAACCTCAAATCACATGGTTTGTTCAACTCTGTAAAGTTGGCATCCCATAAAACAAAAAAGGCCTAATCCCCATCTATGCTATTCATTTGAGCTACGTTTGTGCTGATTTGTGCTGCAAAAATGAACGTGAGGGCTGGCGTAGTGCTTGAGATATTAAACACTATTGTTTTGGTTGTGTACCATCACTCTCCACCCCATGTTGTTCAAATCACTCCAAATAGTTGTGGTGGTTTGTGCAGTTAAAAACACCGTACCGTTTTCCTTCCACTATATAACATAATACGGGAGCTGTAACGTCACTCTCCACATTTAATTTCATTTAAATCACACAAAACTGGTATCATAAGTTTGTGCGTGATTAGTGCTGTTAAAATGAACATTGTATTTGAAATAAATATAATTTGGGGCAGGCACGTCACTCTCCACCCCATGCAGTCCAAATTGCTCCAAAACAGTGCCATTGGTTTGTGCTCAATTTGTGATAAAAAAAAAAAACCTGTAAGCGATAACCTCTTCTTAAATAATTTTCAAAAAACAAAAAAAACTCCACCCCATGTCATCCAAATCGTTCCAAACCGGTGCCATTTATTTCTACTTTTTTCTTTTCTTCATATGACACCCTAAACTAAAAAAAACTGTCGCAAAGGCAAAATTCTAAAGTCTACAGGTTTTCCTAAATGCTGGATAATAAAAAAAAAAAAAATTAAGTTTACAGCTTAAAAAAAAAAAAAAAAAACTTCAGGAGTTTTGCTTGAGGCACTGAATTTTTAATAAATGTATTCATGTTTACCTATAGGATACAGGAAAAGTGCTATTTTCTGTGCTTGGCCGACCCTTTTGGATTCCTGAGTGATTTTATTTTATCTGTCATCTCACATTAGGCTTGCTGTAACAGTCTGTTTTACCAGTGTTACACGCCGTTACCGGTTACATCACTTGCCAAACGCGGCACCATTGCCGTTTTGATTTTTATAGTCAGACACTACAATTAAAAACTGTAAAAAATGCATCTGCACAATTCAGCATGAGCCGAACAAGAGTCACAGCACAGATCAGCAGCAGGAGTTAGAATTCACCTCACTTCGCCTCACTCTTGAGTGACAAGACGATGGCAGAAGATTTAGTTTCAAAGCGAAATGTAAAGCGACTATTTAAGCGAGTTTGTCATTGTACTGCTTTGATGTGTTTTTCCATTAAGAATAATAATGAACCCACCATTTCAAACATTTGCCGCTCCTGAATTGAAGCAAAAGTATAATGCACACTGCCGCATGCGCACTGAACTTCATAATGTACTGGCAAGCGAGGAATAAACTGAAAATGCTCACTCTGCTCCGCTCCATTGGACACGCAATAAAATCGATTTAAAAGCGAGGTGGAAAAAGAGGGAAAAACTCCACCGGGGGTCAGACTGTTATAGCATGCAGGCCTGTTATTGTAACATTTACCTGCCCCAAAAATCACAGTAAAATTAAACAAAACTGTGATTGGTTACTGTACATGTCAGTGACATGGCCTCCTGACTAACTGGTGGTCCTTGGCCAATTGGAGAAGCTATGGAGCCTAGACCTTGTGTCATCAGGCAAAGGCCAAGCTTTGTGATGCACCCAAGCAAACATCTAGCAACAGCCAACAAGTCTATTTGATTTTATGCCCATTTATTAAAAAGCTATTTGAAATCTGTTGCATCTCACAAGTGCACTAACTAGACAAGTGTCATCATTGGCTAGAGCTGTCAGTTGGCTATGATCGGACCCTTTTGTTGCAGACTCAAAACATGAAAGAGCAGCAAGCATCAGTAACGTAGCGTGTGTTTGGCTTTAGCAAACACTGATAATAAATCGGGGGGGGGGTGGGGGGGGGTGGCATGGGATGAGATGTGACTCTCTTACGCCTAAATATAAAAAAGTGAGCAAGTAAAATCATCTAATAAGTATGGACACATGAAAGAACAAAAGAGATTAAGTGTAAACATGCTAACGATGAAGAGTCGTTTAAGACGAGGTGTGTCAGCTGTGCAGTCTGAGTAACCTTCAGATACAGTCACAAAAGACGGTTTACACAATCCATATTGGAACATTTCTGTGGAGTTACAGACATGAGCCTAAAAAAAAACCCAGTATTTGTCCACATCTATAAACATTTGTCACTCATCAAAACATCTCACTAAGCAACAATATGAGACTTCCTCAGAATGACACTGATCAATAACTGTACGCAAGAACAGGGAGGTTTACCACAATCTGTGTATTACACGCAATGAAGTGCGTATCAAATGCACGCAAAAACTGCATATCATATGCATGTTAAAACTCATTTTAGTGTATAAATTGCACGATAAACACTGCGTGCTATTGAGACACTGGCAGCCTGCTGAACTTTCGTCAAGCGTGTCAGAGGTTCTGGGTTCTAATCCGCATTCGTACAGTTTTTTTTTTTTTTTTCTCATCAAAACCGATTATGCTCATCAGTGGTTGTAGATCAAGCAGGGACACGTTTGTGTGCATTATATTTTTTGATTTCACCGGAACAAATAGAAAGTCTCCGCAACGGATTGAAGCGCACGTCCGAGTGAAGACAGTGCGCGAGCCACGAGAGAAAACACTGTATCCGCGCCACTGATCGCAGCGGCAACGAGCACTTTGATCACTTGATTTAAAAAACACATTTCAGCGCTAGATCATCTCTTATTTAACAAACGAATGAAATGAATGCTCTGCTGGTTAACTGGAGATGTTTTATTTATATGTATTGGAACATTCGTGCCGAGATGCCAGGGGGCGGTAAAAAAAAAAAAGTCAGGCACTGAAATTTTCGTTCTTATGCGGTCTCGTTACTACCGTTTACGTCGGAACCGGTTCCCTATTAGCACAGAGTTTCGGTGTCATTCAGAACACAAGTCAAAGTAAGAGTGTTCTTGAACAACAGAACATGGCAAAATCGTTTTTACTCGATTGTACTATTTTAGTGATCGTTGGGAGCCAAAATCAAAATTCAATTAATTGCACAGCCCTAAAACAAAGTGGTGCTTGCTTACCATTTTGAATATCAATCATATTGATCACTTTCTTCATTCCAGGCAGATCATGTTATGGAAATATCTGCATATTGGAATGATCAGGTAAGATGACAAAATTAGAACAGCCTTCTGTTTGTGCTGTCTTGGCTTCTTTGCTCACTTTCGCTTTTATTGCTGTGCTCTGAATTGCTCGCTAAACATGCGACATGCTGAATAGGCCGAACTCCCGCCAACGTGTGGAACACATGTCAAAAACAAGCCTGACAGAAACTCACCGATAGCCAACCATTGGCTTCGTGTGTCACGGCCCTTAGTGATAAATCCTTGTCTGACGATGGAGATTACCACAAACTGACCTGAGAATCACTCTCCTTAATAGTATTTCCGCAATCATGTCATGTGTTTTCTATCAGCTGTTTAGAATCTGAACAGTCTATGCCAGCTTAATGAATAAATCCCTCTTCTGATCTAATCAGTCAAATGTGTTCACCAAAAGATTGGAAATTGTCCAGAAATTTGATTCATTCGGACAGTTCACTCACGAGTCACGCACAGAATCGTTTGCAGCGGTTCCGCACGGCGAAATTGTAACAGGATCATTTACAGCAGTGTTTCTTAATTCCAGTCCCAGGGAGCCACCTATCAGAAAGTTTTAGATGTCTCACTAATTAAAACACCCGATTCAACACCAGCTTCTTAGTAGGGCTGGGACGATACACCCATCTCCCGATTCGATACTATCACGATACTTGGGTGCCGATACGATATGTATAGCGATGCAAATGTTTTAAGAATTGAGATTCTACAAGTATTGAAATGTATTTTTATTTTTACACTAGACCGTGGGGAAAAGCTAAATCATACACGATGTATAAGACGAGTCATATTTTCAAAAACAATTCATCACATCTTTGAGTTTTATTTCAGAAGCATCACACAGTACTAACATTCTCTTGAATAAATAATTCAATAACAAATAAATGTAACAGTCACTTGTCGCTACCTAGTGGCGAAACAATGTAATCGATAAATGCATTATTTTAACCACTTAGTTTCCATCAAAAGATGATTTACTGTATTTTGATCGCCACCGTAGACATCAGTGTATTTGAACTCTGGTATCACAGAAATAAAGATACTATGAGGTTGAATAGACTGTTTATTAGGCCGTTTCATGACAACTCTCTGGGTCTGCGGCAGCGCCGCCACCAACACAGATTTGAATGTTGCGATATGATTTTGTCAAAGGTTTAATACTAATAGACAAACGAATTGGAAGATTGCGTGGGTGTTTGAATTGAGATCACAGTCTTTTAAAGATTAATCGAGCAACTCTATTGTCTCATCTCTCTCTCAGCATGCGTGTAGCGCAAGGGCTTTTCAGCGCATTCAGTCTCATATCACTTCCACGCATCCTGGGACATTACGTCACTAGTAAACACTCCTAGATAACGACATTTCATCCTCTGTTGGAACAAAAGTGGCTAACTTCTGTCAACCTCATCTATAAGCAAGGACAAAAGTAAAGCAATTTAATTTGAATTAATATCGATTATGGAATTTAAAAAATATATTTTAAAATAGTTTTTTTTTTAAACGCGATAGGTGAATACATTTTTTTTCTCCCAGCCCTACTTCTTAGTGTGTTGAATAGGGAGATATCTAAAACGTTATGGGAGGTGGGTTCCAAGGACTGTAGTTGAGAAACACTCCTTTATAGGGTCGAGAACACAAAGAACGATAGATGAGGTGGATCTCCTACAGTCGCAAAGATTTTAAAACCATTCGACACCGGTGAAGCATCTCTTTACCTTGCATGCAGATTGGGAACGACTTCACATAAATTGCAATTAGCTGCAGTATGAAGACCACAACGTAATTTGGGGAGGAGTGAACATCTAATCTTTCAAATAACTGCTGGAGGATAAAAGCAGTTGATCACCTTGTTCTGGCATCAGCTGTTTTGGCATCCCTCCACCTCCCCAACTCCACCAACATAATTTAGCAGCCATATCACACTGTAGCCTAAGACTGGTTGCCCACTGAACCTAAGCAAGGCTGAGTCTGTTTAGTACCTGGATGGGAGACCTCCTGAGAAAACCAGGTTGCTGCTGGAAGAGGTGTTAGTGAGGCCAGCAGGGGGTGCTCACCCTGTGGTCTGTGTGGGTCCTAACGCCCCAGTGTAGTGATCGGGACACTATACTGTCAAAGAGCACCGTCCTTCGGATGAGACGTAAAACCGAGGTCCTGACTCTCTGTGGTCATTAAAAATCCCATGGCACTTCTCGTAAAGAGTAGGGGTGTAACCCCGGTGTCCTGGCCACATTCCCTCCAATGGCCCTCGCCAATCATGCCCTCCTTATACTTATAATCCCCATCCACTGAATTGGCTCTATCACTCTCTCTCCACCTGTATCTATCTGGTGAACGCACTGGCGCCGTTGTACTGTGGCTGCTGTCGCATCATCCAAGTGGATGCTGCACACTGGTGGTGGTTGAGGAGATATGACTGTAAAGCGCTTTGGGTGTACAGTAGTACATATGAAAAGCGCTATATAAATGCCTCATTCATTCATTCTAGGCATCTTGCTAGTTGCTACTATACTCATCCTAGCATTAGTAGTTCCACTGGGGGGTATATCTAAGCTTGAGTTGAAGCTGCCTCCGAGCGCCTCCATTGCCAAATAAGTTTAACCTTATTATCTTAAAGATCATATCGTCAAAAGAACTTGTGAAATAGTATAAAAAATATAGTATAAGGCACTTTTTTTATAAAGGAGAGCCTGTGACCCAGTACTAATGAAAGGCTAAAATCCCCCTGCATTACCCAAAGCATCGAAATTATAATAGCACATCCATTTCCTCTTAACAACATTGCCAACACCATATCAATATCATTATCATACAACAGAGATTTACATTTATGCATTTAGCAGATGCTCTAAGCGACTTACAAAAATGGAACAAGCGCAACTTGTCAAGAGGCAACAAGATAATCAGAGATAATATAATGATACCACACTCTCTGTTATACTGTGTTTTCTGAAAAAGTCACATAAAGGAGTCACATTTTTTACATTTATTACCAACTTGACCCCACAAAGACAAACACATCAGATACAGCCGTTCTGGTGAGCATATCGTGCTCAGGGGGATAAACTGGAGCTCTATGGGTCAAATATATAACACACTTTCCTGATATTCTACTCTTAGACAAAACAAAATAAAAATTAAGTATCATGCTTATCCCTCACTCTTGAGACAACAACTGTGGGGAAAGGTTTACAGGTTATCTAGAACATAACACTGCTACAGCATCCACCACACGTTGACCTCTATGAATCAGTTGCATTAATGTATTTAGACATGCCATCCACATACAATTAAAGAGCTAGTGGATACACTGCAACAACTACAACCAAGACCAAAGAGTGGTTAAATAGTGGTCACATTATCACTGCTTGCCGAAATTTCAATAGGAATCTGTGCAATTAGGAGTCTAATGGACAAAGTACCCTGAGCAGATTTTGCTCATGTTCAAGACTCATGTTCACAAATTCGCCATCTTCACCAACAAAAATAGTTTGAAAGTGACTTCTGAGCAAGCGGTGCTTCATTTTTGGCCAACAAAATCTTTCTTATGTGACCGCACCTCTATTTGCTGTAAAAAATCTGTTTGTTGCGTCTGGTTCTTTAATCAAGCATGATCCAAA
This sequence comes from Phoxinus phoxinus, assembly GCF_949152265.1. Lineage (NCBI taxonomy): Eukaryota > Metazoa > Chordata > Actinopteri > Cypriniformes > Leuciscidae > Phoxinus > Phoxinus phoxinus. The sequence goes on along the minus strand of NC_136894.1, from coordinate 17,770,126 downwards.
CATTGATACCCACTAATGCAAGTGGAGAATTTCAAATAAAACCAAAACATTTCCTTACCTGCAGTTTGGTGGGGGGTCCAACATGATGTCAGCTAGCTCTTTCTGAATCCTGAAAGAAGACATTAAAGCTGTGAAACCTGTTGTCTGAAAAAAAAAAAAAAAAAAACCTGCCTAAGACGACGTGACGGCGTTCAAATCCTTCATCTGGTCGGCTTTCGAAGGCAGCATAATTGTATCATAGGCTGCCTCTGCTATCCCACAATCCTATGTGTGTGCGGTAACATGGTTGATGAAAGGATAAAAATGGCATCTTATGACAGGCCTGTAACAACCTTTGACAATAATAAGGTAAGGCCAAATTGTCCCCCCTCAATATTAAATATTCTTCATGCCACTCTGCTGCACACATTTATGCACCACTCCACGACAAAAAAGTTTTAGGATGCTTAAAACATGAAAGACGTCATTTTAGTATTGATGGTCTAACAACACCCGTCATTGTCAAAATAATTGAGGCTGCAAATCAAAGGCTGCAAAGCCAAACATGAGTTCCAGCACGACTCTTGTTTTAATGGACAACTGTTTTATGATAGAAATATTATACGACAGACAGCAAAAGTCAAGCAAATTACTCACTTTTTTTTTGTCTAAAATTGCAATTTTAAATATTTACTACATTTTAAGTTATTGGTGTCCAAACTCGGTCCTGGAGGGCCACTGTCCTGTAGAGTTTAGCTCCAACTTGCCTCAGCACACCTGACTGGATATTTCTAGTATGGCTAGTAAGACCTTGACTAGCTGGTTCAGGTGTGTTTAATTGGGGTTGAAGTTAGAACAGTGAACTAGGAACACACCCCTGTTTTAAGCGATTTATGTAGTTCATAACCAAGGGTACGTTTACACGACAACAATATGCTTAAAACAAAGAAGTTTTTTCTTTGAGATTTCACATACAGACGACAACATTGTCAAAACGATTCCCATTTCCTCATATCCGCGAAAACGACTAAAAACCCTGTATTCTGCAGCCAGGCCATTAGATGGCGATGAAACACTATAGATACATATGCATGACGTCATCGTCTTCAGAGATTCGCATTTTGTTGTCTACACGAGACCGTTTTCAAAAACCTCCACTTTGAAACCAGTGTTCAAATGTTTGCGTTTTCAGGCACCCCAAACGCTGTTTTCATGTAAATGAACAAACACTTAATTTTTCAACTTGTGTTTTCATTTCTATTTTGAAACAATCTCTGTAGTTATTAAATATTTGCTTATCTTTAAGGCTCACTTAAATTCGATTGAAATCATTTGACATGATGCTCGTCTGAATCCATCACTGACTACCTTTCACAACTGTTTTGATAACTTTGAGAATGTAAAATCTTTGAAGTGACTCCTGTGAGTTGCAGGAATTTGACTGTTCAGACTGAGATCACATTGCAAAACATCTAGCCTGTATCAGATTTAGTACCACACATGGAAGTGGCCCAAATCGGAATTGAAAAGATTAGGTGCCATGTGGTTTGAGCTGTTCACACTGTTATGAGAAAAATAGATTTAAGTCATATGTGAGCAAACAAAAAGTAAAAAATCAGCTTTGGGCCACATTTGCCTATACACTGAATGTAGTCTAGGAGTGGGACACGGCCCAGATCTGCCCTACACTCATGGGGTCTCCTCACCTCTTGGCGCTGGTGGAGAGGAGTTTGGAGGTCTTGCTCATGTTGGCTTTGTTGTCTCTCTTTTTCCCCAGGTGTGTCTTTCTCCTGCTGCTGATGGGTGGAGGGGGATGAAGAGGATGATGAACTAGAGCTGGCTCGCGAGTCCTCATCCGACATCCCGATCTATGAGAGAGAAAAAACATACAATTCATTGAGAAAAATTATGTTAAAAAAACAAAAACAAAACAACTGAATAGAACAACGTATCTACGCAAAGATGTAACAATGTGTAACGATGCGATGGTGTGAAATACCATGTATCAAATGTTTCGACGCGGGTTTGACCTTTAACTCCAGATCAACAACACGGCGCGATCCTGCGCGTGATTAACGTTACTCCTCGTTTCATCTCAGAATAACAGTAAAAAACACATCTAAACGTTCAGACGTTAATCCGTCGTTTGTGTTTGTGTTTGATCCAACGCTGAATCTAATCGAACCGAATCCGTAGGCTACACGCGATCAATGACACGAGATTAAACCGAAGGAAGTCAAACACAAACACGCATCAATGTTGAGTTCACCAAACTCCAACTTTATCCCGTCCCACAAATCCGGTGAATAGATATGGTAAAAACACAGTAATTGTGTCGTCACAACTATAGGGTCGTAGTTGCCTGAGCTCAATCTTCATTTAACATTGATGGGTAATTGTTTCTGACCCGTACAATACAGGCGAGAAATAAGGCATCCTAACGCACCACCGACGTAAACATGATAGAAATGTGAAGTATATTGTAAGGTTTAAAGGGTTGTGTACCTCTCTTTGTGTCGGTGTGTGTCCGTGGACGCGCGTGTCTCTCAGAGCGGAAGTGCTGCTGCAGAGAGAGAGAGCGAGCGAGCGAGCGAGCAAGCGAGAGAGAGAGAGAGAGAGAGAGAGAGAGAGAGAGAAGTCTCTCAAACGACAACACGGAATTTCTCAAACCACTCCAACCTATTTTTTTATGTTTTATTTTTTTAATGTTACAACGTTCGTTCCAGAGAACACACACATACATATCTTTCTTTATTATCAATTAGCTTAATTATTGTGTGGTAGCCTACTTATTGTATATGGTTATTCTGTAGGCCTGTTGATCACATTGGTTGTTTATTAGGTAGGCTATTACTCGTTTATTTGCTCTGTTGTTACTTTATAAAACTTAATTTACACAATACTTACTGTACACTCAGGTTCAATAAATACTACCACACAATAATTAAGCTAATAAATAAAGATATGTATGGTGGAAATACACAAAAAGACTAGTTGACTGACACAAAGGCAAAGCCTAGATCTCCACGGTCTGCACACTAATCTTAATACAAACTCTTACATTATCAATTCCCAGTCTAAGTTGATAAAAGAATATTAAAAACTAAACCAAAAATATTAAAGTCACAGATGCATTATAAACCAAAGGACATTGTAAAGTCATTTAGTTGAACATCCATCTAATGACTAGAAATGCTTGTCACAATCACATGACCACTGTATAAATTGCACACAGGAAAGCAGACACAGGACTTTTTTATTTGTGAAATAAATAAAGTTATCTTTTTTCCAGTTTACTTTAGACGATATCTGTAGTGGATTGCATTTTCGAAAATTTTCCCAAAACGGATCACGTCAGAGGTTCTTAACTGCTCTGCTTTAGGATTCAAATTGTATATTACATCAAGTGACTGTTCAACATGTGTGCTACAGTACCGCACTTGTTTATCATTCAACAATATAGGCCCAATGATTTGTACATTTTATTAAAGATATGAGAATTACTTCCCTTTTAAAAGAGGATGAGCCTATTTATGTTATATGGTCAGTTATGTTGTTTTATTCGCTTTTGCCGTTGTTGACGACCATCAGAACAGACTTGCAATCCACTTTTTTTGTCTTTTAAGAATAGCTTAATTATGGCCTTGTAACTGTCCATGTGGGGGAAAAAAACCTGCCGCTCTGGTGTTATAAGATGAAGATCTGAGGGTCACACTTGTGATGTAATAGTGCAAAATGTGCGGTCAAGTTCCTTCCTTCTTCCAGGCAATGATCGCTGATCTCACCCCCATCATGTGCCATTGTTTTATAGGAAACCCCCTATTATTCCATCTTAGATATTTTCAGAAACAAACACCCTCCTCACATTTGGAAAGGGGAAGGTGAGCTGATCTACTTCCTGTCAGAAATGACTCTCGATGTGGTGTTGCATACTCGATGCATGCAGGCTGAGTGCAGCGTGAGGTCGTGTGGCATACAGGGAAACAGCAGCGTGCAGCGAAAAATCTTTCTGATGTCTTTTATTGATGTGGGCAGATAGTCTGCCTACTGCCTGCTAGCAGACAATCATTATGAGTTACACTCAACAACAGACACCACATATACACTTGTCTTGAAATCAATAAGATATTCTTTACTTGCCATTTACTTGCGTTGTTTTGACTAGAAAGACTTCATACATCGCTAATAGATGTTCTAAAATCACTAGTTATGTTCCCTATTAAACAACGTTTAAAATATTGCTGATTACTTAGAAAGCACTAAATGGTTTAGCTCCGCAGTACTTGAGCGAGCTCTTAACGCATTATAGTCCTTCACGTCTACTGCGATCTCAAAATTCCGGCCAGTTGGTATACCTTAAATATCAAAATCGACTGCCGGCGGTAGATTCTTTTCCTATTTAACACCAAAACTTTGGAACAATCTTCCTAACATTGTCTGGGAAGCAGACACTATCAGTTCAAATCTAGACTAAAAACACATCTCTTTGACCTAGAATTCTCATAACACATTATAGACTTCTATAACAATGTTAGGCTGCATAGTTTAGAACATCCGGGACCGGGAAAACTTCCCATAAATCCTGATGTTCTTGGTACATCATAAGAAGGATGGTGTCTATGCTAATATTAGTCTCTCTGTTTATCCCGAGGTTTACCGCTGTCCGCCGTATCCAGGCCGTATCCAGATCTGATGAAGGACCAGCGCCAGGACACGACGACAACGCAGTCCTGAAGTGTCAACTAGTCTCTCCCCTGTGAAGGCCTCCTTCCCTTCCTCTATACAGGTTATCGATATAATTCCGGTTCGCGTGCACACAGACGCGATAAAAAATTTGGGCGTTCTCGAGACACCAGGCACTTTTTGTGCGGCTGGGCGGCCGGAGCGCGTTAAGGGTTTTCTCTTAGAACAGTGTCGTGTTAGCAGCCCCTAAGTTAATGACTAATGATCTTCGTAACTTCATTGTTACGCTAATTTCTATTATCACTGTAAAGCTGCTTTGAAACAATCCATACTGTTAAAAGCGCTATAAATGGAGACTTGACAATGGAATATTGTCAATGGTCTTACTGCAAACAGTGCAGGCTACTATAGACTTAATATTTCATGTTTACATTGTTGTCATGTTCAATTTAATGTGTATTCATAATGGCTATTTTAAACGATGTATTAAAGTGTACACCACTCTTTTCTATAATTTTTTTCAAATAAAGAAACCCATAATCTCTGATTCCCTTTAAATGACAGGAAAATGTACACTACTGTGCATATTTGGGAAAGAGAATACATCTGAATTTCTCAGTTCTGGGGGTTACATTTTTTTCCAGCTTTCTTTTTTCCATTATTTACTTTCAGAGGCAGTTTGGCAGAAATGACTGAGGGGAAAATAGTCAGTAATTATATTTTCTCTCTTCAAAACAACAGTACAAGGAGCCTTCCATCTTACCCCCAACATACTTATAATTTGAACAGATAACTATCAAAATTCATACCACACCACATTTTTAACAGTCAATATTTATGTACCTTGTGCCAAATAAAAGAACACTTTTTTTCTCCAGTAACATTTGAAATATTCATCTTGACAAGGTAAGAATAAACACAGATATAATGTAGAACGTGATATTTTTGTTCTATAATAACCTACTGAAATGGTGATAAAGGAGATATGCAATGTGTCTGTATTTGATATCTGCAAATGAACAACAGGTTCCTTATTAAAACTGTATATTGTGCACATTAAGAGTTGTGAATTTCGAGCAATGGCTATTCACATTACATACATACACTTTTGTTACTTTTCAACAACTGCATTTGTGGTAATGAGTATGATGTTGTCATGAACAGTCATAAAGCTACTCATAACAATAGCTTTGTGGTTTTGATGCTTGTCATATTGAAAGGTGGATGGAAAATATTAACAAGCCACAGAGCACTGACAAGACTTAGTCTGGTTAAACCATTCATTTATTGAATGAAATCTTAGTCGTGGTAATTAAAAGCAAATGTGACCATGCTAACCAATACTAACAGCAGTCAACCAGTACAACACTTTGCAATTCAGTTGCTTATTAGAATATTAACAACAATCACAATTCAACAACAACAACATAAGATGGTCACATTCTCTTTAAAAAAAAAAAAAAAAAAAGTTTCATGAAAGTCACAGAAAACAGCCATCTCATATTTCATTACAAATTTGAGAAAATAATTACATTTTGCACAAAACTAAAGAAATTTTTGGGACTTTTTGCATAGGCACAATTTTAAATTACAAATAAGCACAAATCATACAAATAAACTATTTCTCATTACACTAATGTATTTCAAACGTTCATTGAATTTCCTTACATTTGTTATTGATAATTACAATTTGAAGTGGAAATGATTTGGTCAACAAAATAGGCTTAATTTTCATTAAGTAACATATCCCTCATTCCTTTTGTAAAATTCACCCAAAAAGTTGACAGTTCCAGCTGGTAATTTCATTCCAGCCATAGAAGGGAGAGCTGATGAAAAAAACACTGGTGGGCAAGTGTAATTTCATCATGCTTCCAAATACAAATCAGGCATAAAATTGAATTATAAATCAATAATAAATTATTATATATATATAAACTTTAGTTTTTAGTGTTAGACCATTAGTGTTTCGAAACAGAATAATCATGCAACTATCAAAAGGGTTGAAGTCAAGGCTTCCTGTCGTGCTCCAGTCTTTTGGTAAGGTGTGTGGCGATGCGTCCTACCAGAGGATCAGCTGTAAGGAAAATAAAAGTGAGAGGATTTAGCAGCAGTTCGGCCCCCTTCACACTATAATCTAATCGATCAATGTTTTCCTACTTTAGAAACATTAAAGTGACACATTAACACTGATGTTCTGAACTCTGCCGCTTCATTTAAAGACGTGTAATGAGCCTCAACGTGAAAGTACGACAGTTTCCAAAATATTCCAACGAATAATTAATAAAAAGTATAAGTTTCTGTAGTATGGCACTCAATAGATAAGGAAATCCAAATGTGCTCTTGGAAAAAGTGTTACACATGGCCCTGATTCAAGGTACATGAAGGGACAGTCCTATTTTCAGAAAATCATTAATATAAATTTCAGTGAGTTAAAACGTTGCTCATTTTTGCATAACATTGGGAATTTTAAATTACATTTTCATAATGTTGTTGAATAATTGAATTACTTGCATTCAAGTGCCAAAAAGTTGAATGCATGCTCATAAGAACACTTTCATGTCAGTTTCTGCCTATTAAATCCTGATTTGTTCCTCACTTTTACATGGGATAAAATCCATAGAATTAAGATTCAAATACGACCGTGCATTTGTTTGAGGCCACCCTCCCCAGAACCTAAAAATTGCACAAAACCAAACAAACAGATTGAGAAAGCTCTTGTTATTTGTCTTTGGGTATCCTTTATGAAAATGAAACTACACCCTTATGATTCCATGACACATCTGATTATTTAAGAAAGTGCATCTGGAGTTCAGAGGGGTTAAAAAGGTTGTTACTGACACATGAAATGAAAGCCCATAAGAGGTTAAAGAACTGTCATTGGCTCTTGCCCCACTATAATGAGCTGAATCTCATATAGATGTCACAGAGACTGGAGGGGATGGGCGCATGACATGGGGGGAGGGTTGGATATCCTGAGTCAGTCCCAAAGCCTGAGCTCAACAGCAGGGAAACCGGGGGATGGGTGTGTGAGAAACACTGAAAGGGGTAAAAGCCCTGATACACTGATAAAAATTAGTGTTGTTGAAGTAAATCAGCCTGATCAGAAAATGCATCTCTATAGCACGCATTGTGTTTATTGTGCAATTTATAAGCGAAAATTAGTTTGTACGTGCATATGATGCGCACTTTACTGCGTGTACTACACATGCATCCCACACCACTAATCCAAACCAAACGTATAATGACCAGCAGCCATATCACCCTGTAGCCCAAGACCGGTTGCCCACTGAAGCTAAGCAGGGCTGAGCCTGGTCAGTACCCGGATGGGAGACTTCTGGGAAATTCAGGTTGCTGCTGGTAGAGGTGTTAGAGAGGCCAGCAGGGGGTGCTCACCCTGTGGTCTGTGTGGGCATAGACATGTATAAAGGCTAGATGGCTTACCGGCGCTGAGAGCCAATGGGACCCGACGACGTCACACGGCGGCCATCTTAAGACAGGCCCGCTCGTCCAGTTATAACATTAAAGTCTATTGTGCATGTAGTGCTGAAATAACTATATTTTGCTCAATTTTCAACCGATTTTCAAACGGCTTGGTGTGTCATAAACGTCAGGGATGCGGCTATTTAACTGCATACTTGTGAAAAATTATAGCCAAACATCGGCATCAGCACAAATCATAGCCACGTTAATAAGGTTTGTAATAAACCAAACCGTTTGTAAATCCGTCAAGAATTCAGCAAGTTCCGAGCATTTGTCACTCACCTTCCGTCCACAGCAGCAGGGAGCAGCAGCGCAGTCTCCTGACCTAAGATGGCCGCCAAGTGACGACACAGCTGACTCCGCCTTGAGCCATCTAGCCTTTATACATGTCTATGTGTGTGGGTCCTAACGCCCCAGTGTAGTGACAGGGACACTACACTGCCAAAGAGCGCCGTCCTTCAGATGAGACGTTAAACCGAGGTCCTGACTCTCTGTGGTCATTAAAAATGACAGGATGTCCTTCGAAAAAGAGTGGGCTGTAACCCCGGCATCCTGGGCAAAATTGCTCCTTGGCCTCGGTCCATCATGGCCTCCTAATCATCCCCATATACTGATTGGCTTCATCACGGTCTCCTCTCCACCACTAAGCTGGTGCGTGGTGGGCGTTCTGGCGCAATATGGCTGCCGTCGCATCATCCAAGTGGATGCTGCACATTGGTGGTGGTTGAGATTCCCCCCCTCTATGTAAAGCGCTTTGAGGTCTCAGAAAAAGATTATTATACAGACGCACCCCACACCACTACTAAACCTACCCTAACCAACCTATGCGTATCCTATGCACGTAAAAACTAATTTTCGCGTATATTGCACGATATACACACTGCGTACTATAGAGACACATTTAGTGTGATCGGGTTGAGTAAATGCTACAGAAAAAAAGAAATTTACATGAAACATTTAATTTTACTAAATTAATTAAGTAAATTCTATAGGCTATTAGTACTCAAATCATGTAGAAATGAAAGCGTAAATATCAACGTTATAAAAGTAAAATTACTCAACTTTTCTGATTCTGGTGTTCCCATCATGCACTGGGACTTGAATTAATGAGGTTGATGTTCCACTGTTTTATCATTGCTTTTGCTGTTAGGTTTAGTAACTTGCCATTTTCTGACATTGAGTTCATTACTACTCTAAATGACACATTCAAACAAAAACGATCCATCAAATGTTACCGTCATCGTGTATTGTCTACCAAGTATTGACGTCTCTGCGTTCTCACACACAAATGGATGACTAGTAATTTCCTACTACTAAATTCAGAAAAAAACAGAGATTCTAATTATTGGACAAAAAACTTCCACACGTAATAACCTAGAGTACTGTCTAACACTTGATGGCTGCTCTGTTAAGTCTTCGTCGTCGGTTAGGAACCTGGGTGTGCTCTTTGATACCAATCTTTCATTTGAAAGTCATGTGTCTAGTATCTGTAAAACCGCTTTCTTCCATCTTAAAAATATATCTAAATTACGTCATATGCTCTCAATGAATAATGCAGAACAATTAGTTCATGCGTTTATGACCTCAAGGCTAGATTATTGTAATGCTCTACTGGGTGGTTGCCCTGCACACTTAATAAACAAACTACAGCTAGTTCAAAACGCAGCAGCTCGAGTTCTTACTAGAACCAGGAAGTATGACCATATTAGCCCCATTCTGTCAACACTGCATTGGCTGCCTATTAAACATCGTATACATTTTAAAATATTGCTGATCACTTGCAAAGCACTAAATGGTTTAGCTCCGCAGTACTTGAGCGAGCTCTTAACGCATTATAGTCCTTCACGTCTACTGCGATCTCAAAATTCCGGCCAGTTAATACCTAGAATATTAAAATCGACTGCTGGTGGAAGATCCTTTTCCTACTTAGCACCAAAACTTTGGAACAGTCTTCCTACCATGGTCCGGGAAGCAGACACACTCTGTCAGTTCAAATCTAAAAACACATCTCTTTGGCCTAGCATACACAACACATTATAGACTTATATAATTCAATGTTAGGCTGCATAGTTTAGAACAGCCGGGACCGGGAACACTTCCCGTAAATCCTGATGTACTTGGTACATCATAAGAAGGATGGCGTCTACGCTAATATTAGTCTCTCTGTCTATGCCGAGGTTTACCGCGGTCCACCGGAACCAGGCCGTATCCAGATCATATGAAGGACCAGCGCCAGGACACGACGACGCCGCTGACCTGACGTGTCAAACAGTCTCTCCTCCTCTCCACTCCGACTTCAACCAACCGGAACTGGACAAATACTCTGATTCATTCTGAACTTCATACACTGTTCACTCATTGGCCAGAGGAGAACTGGCCCCCGACTGAGCCTGGGTTCTCCCAAGGTTTTTTTCTCCATTCTGTCACCTGATGGAGTTTTGGTTCCTTGCCTTCTGGCTTGCTTAGTTGGGGACATTTAATATTCAACAATATTATAGATCTGCCTTAAAGGTGGACGATGATGAAATTGTTTTTTGTATGATTTTCATGTTATCACTGTGAAGCTGCTTTGATACAATCTGTATTGTAAAAAGCGCTATATAAATAAAGGTGACGACTTGACAACTAAAATGTAGATATGATGTCTCATGCAATATCTATTGGATTAATTACTTAGATGTTTCAAAGTAAAGCATACACTTAATTCAATGTTAAATTGTCTGAGTAAAATGTATTGCAAAGGAAACTTCAACTAAATAGATATTACTCAACCTTAACTTGGCAACCTACTAGCCAAGTTAAAATTACTTATTTTCTTTGTTACTTTCACTTAACTTTGTTAAGTAGAGTTTACTTAATTCCATATGTGAAATTTACTTAAATTTTTTTGGCAAGTGTTTGCACGAATATTTTTTAAGTAAATTGAACTTGTTTTTTTCAGTGTAGCTTTTTGTTATAGCCAAGCAACAGTATATATCAAAATAATGGGAATTATGTGCAATTATGGGAATGCAGTTTTACTTTACCACAGTGTGAGAAGTAGGAAATGCCACATTTACCCAAACTATATTGAATACTATTGTGTCCTACAAATAGCAGGCAGACAAAAAATGACAACCCTTTCTTAAAAGGTTCTCAGGCTGTGTTTTGTAACTTAGCTGTAGAAAGCATCTGAGAAGCGTATACAAATAAGATGTCTAATCTACATTTACCACCAGTGAGAGCAGCAATAATGGAGAATCTGTTATGCAATTAGACCAGAAAATGCAAAATAATGCATGGTTACGCGTTTCCCCTGCAGCTCAATGACCTTGCTCATTTTAAATGGAGTGAATGAGCACTGAGCTTATGTAGAGAAATGTCTGATATAACATGTTATGTCACTATGAGATGCTTATCAACTGATTCACTATCAGCACAGGGGACATGCTCTGAAAAATCATAACATCTACTGAATATTGAGCTGTGAGGCTTGAACTAATAAATCAACAGCATTGGGAGAGAAAAAAAATTGTCACACGAACTCTATTGAGTATGGGACAATAGCTTTGAATATTTGTTTTAAGTTCATGAAAATTCAATGGAACCTGCTACGACCATTGCTGGCTTACGATGAGTTTGGGAAACGCTGCCAAGAATGGTTGAGTTTGAACTTTAAATTTAATTAAAATTAACATGGACATAAATGGTTAAGTTCACAAACCACAATGACTGTGACAGTAGGCAGGTCACAACATTACAAAAATTCTCTTAATTAACAACTCAAGGGACAACAGAGGCAAAACCACCACTGCAATAAAGCAAATGAAAAATTATCCATTTGGATCATGGTGCATGACAGTAAATAAACTAATTAAATCCCATATTAAAATGGAGGTGCAAAGAATTTCACAGATCACCAGTGGTCAATTTTGCACTCGAGTCACGATGGAGACCACTAGAAAGAATTGTAATGACTGGTTCACAGACAAGGCTTAAGATAGTCCCAGATTAAATGCATGTTTGAGTTATCTGAATGCAAATCAACATGTACTGACATATTTTAAAACATATCAGTGTCTGTGAAAACAGGACCTTAATGTCTTAGATTTAAACCTCAGCAAATAGGTCTCGTTGAAAAAGTTTAAACGCTGATTCAATCCTTTGTTCATAACTCAAAGGTAAACTGAACTCATAAAACTTGCAAACTGTGGTTGTTTTGTTAGGAAAACTGACTGAAGATTGCTCCAAAAATATTTCTATACTGAATATTCAAGTGGTGAAAAATTAAGAAAAGTCAAGATAACAATTTTGCAACAAGGACAACCTATGCTGCTTTAATGCAATTTAAGTCAGGCACTTAATGACTGTGGACAATTATGAATGTAATTTGATTACTTACATGTGATCATGCCCAAACAAGCCAAGCTAGAGACCGTTGTGTTCAGTCGTTGTTCAAAATCTGCTCCAGTCATTGGAAACAGTCTGTATGTGTGCTCAGTTCAGTCTTAGTAGTCTTAGTTCAGACTTTACAGTATTCACTAAATACAGACAAGCAGCATTCATTCAGAAAGTCACTGCAGCTGAAATATATATACATAAAAAATGATGTATGCAGTTTTATACATGAGCATTAAGCAACTGCATATATGCCCACACCTGTAACTGCCTTCGGTAGTCTAGGTCAAACAGGTGGAGCTCCAACATACTGACACACACTGGAGCTTCAGCCCATGACCAGCAAATCAGCTTTTTCCAACCACTTCTTGTTAGACAAGTTAGAAGTGTTTCACATGGTTGTGTATCTTACCAGGGTTACAGTCTGTGAGTAGAGAGCAGATGGACAGCAGCACTTTGGAGATGGTGAGCGCTGGGCTCCAGTTGTCCTTCAGGATGTCCAGACAGATCACACCCTGACTGTTGATGTTCCAGTGGTAGATTCTCGTGCGAAACGTCACCACCAGAGAGATCAGAACAGGACAACAGACGATGTGAACAAAAATAAGACACTGTGTTCCATAATGGTGAGAAACCCATTCAAAGACATTATGAAAACAATTAATTTTGAGAAAAGTGAAATAGGCTACTGTGATGGTGAGGCATGGTTTTGAGGAAAGAAGCTCACCATAACAAACTAACTTAGTGAGGCAGACTGTTTGTGTCTGCATTGCTGGAGTCCTCAGAAACGAGAGCAAGAAGTAAAAGTTTATATTACCATAATAGCACAGCACAAATTCCAGGAAACAGAACACACCATAGAAGAAAACAAAACCTGACAAATAAATACACATACACTAACAAGGATAACGAGACACAGGTGAAAACAATCTGGGAGCAGTAAGGGAATCACAGGGCACAAGAGGACTACAAACTAAAAGTCCAACAAGGAACACAAACACAGAATATGACAGTATCCTTCTTTTGTTTACTCTTTAGGCTACATATTTGGTTTAATGTCATTTACTATTCATTTAAACTATTTAAATGCTTTTCTGATTAAATAAATATTTGGTAGACAACCCATCAGATAATCAAAATGAAATGTAGCCTATAGTTAAAAAAACACACACCAAATAACACAATTTTAATAATATGAATTAATATTATTTCAGAAAAGAAATATACAGTATTTCAAGCAAAATATTAAACAAAAAAAGTGATGAAATAATAGATTTAGAGCTGAAAATTAAAAAGAAAAAAACAAGTCAAAATGACACTGAGGTAGTCAAGGTTAGTGGAAAAGGCTCAAAACGTGATGACCTACACCTGCGTTTGCTTCAGGGCACTTGAGTGCACTTAAGAAGAACTTACTTTATAAATAAAAAATAAATAAATAAGCAAACAAACCAAAGCACCAGTTGATTAAATGTCATTGCAAAAATTCCTCTGAAGTTCTGAGTTTCCCTTATAATATACAAATGCTGGAGATATTTTAGGACAGCCTTGAACATTTGTTCAGTATACCTGAGGGTTGTTCCATAAAACAAGATTAGAATACAAGGCAGGCTTATTTTGGTTAGTCAGACTTATTGTCGTTGATTCTGTTTCATAAAGCAAACTTAAAATAGTTCAAACACAGTTACTCTGGCAACTTATGCTGGGAAACTATCCTGATCCAGGTCCGGCTAAGCCTGAGTTGTTACACCATTCCTCTAACACTGACCATCAGGAACACAATGATATTACCACTGACAGTCTCTCATGCCATTATTTTATTACTTTATTAACCACTATCCGTCCAAAAATAAATAACAGTATACAGAAAATCTACTTAAACAAGGCTACACGGATAAATGAGACAATATAAACCTACAAACGTGTTCAATTATACTGTACATAAAACGTTTATACATATGTTAAAATCACAAAATTAAAAATAAATAATTACAAAAGCACAGTATACATTTTAACTGGTAAGATAAATCTGAGCTTATAATTGTAGCCTACACTTGATTAACCCCATTACAATAGTCCCTTTACAGTTATTTCTATCATAAAAATACACTTATTTGTAGGTTCAAATTTCTAAATAAGGCATGTCTAATGTCCAACAACAATATATACATATATATATATATTTATATATTATGTTGCCTACTTTATTATGTCTTTCAATTCAAACACATTTAACACAATTATACGAATGGACAGTTCCTTTAAATCGCCCACATATTTTCCCCCAGTAATAATTCCTTATTTTTCCTTCTACTTGTTTCCTTTCTTTTTTTTCCTTTCGTGATAATACCCACCAACTCATAAACAACACAGAATTAGAACAATAACCTATATGTTAGTTAGACACTTTTACATAGGAAAAAAGGAAAAAAAGACAAAAAATATTAATAAATATGAATAAAAATTTAATATTCACATATTCATATCAAACTCTTATAATGACACATAGTTCCTACTGTTATTCAAGTAATATTATTTCAATATCAAATAATAACAATATTAAATAAGTAAATAAATAAAATAACTAGAATGAAAAGAGGGTAGTATATAAAAAAGGTAATTCATTAAATATGCATTCCTTTATTTTATAGAATATTCTTTTATTTTAGAGTTGCCCATATCTTTTCAAAATGTATATTGCTCTTAACCCGTTTAATCCCAAATTTTTTCTTGCAATTTGAATACATGCATTTTACTCCTTAGACCTCCCTAACACACAAACTTTATGCCCTTATTGATTTTATGTTGGTTAAGTTAGTGAAATATTAGGTTTTATACTTGGTCACAATAGTGACCGGTGGGAAACAACATAGTCAGAATTCATACAAATTCTTCAATTAGGCCTATTTACGCAATACATTCCAAGACATCCATAACCTCGCTTTGTCATTTCATGAAGGAGGTTTAGTGAGATGAAAAGGTTGTCATAGACAGAGTTACACCCTGGATGAACTTCCGCTTGTTCGGCTAGACCTCTATGGGCTAGAGTAGACCAAGGACTACACTTGGGCCCTGCCTATAGGCCAGTTTCAGGGAGATGTGTGTGCACTGATTCAGTGCACTAAAGATGGGCTGTACGTTGTAGAAAGGGTTGTTTGTGGTGATGTGTGGCGCACACCAATTGGTTCTCATGAACATCTGCCTCATCCTCCAGATGTTTCACCTCTGCATCGCCATTCAATAATCTACCTGGCAAATAGGCCGTACTCCCTATCTGATCCATCACTATCAATCACTTTTAATTGCGTCTGTTTGCTGCATACAGCACTTGGGGGGGTCACGTACGTCTAGAAGGTCCAACACATCTGATAGTTTTAAACTGTGTAATAATAAACAATTGATAACTAGGATTAACAGCCAAAACCTGTGTTTTCAACTGAAACACTGTGTTATACTACCGGTCACAATTGTGACCGTTAACAAATTTACATGTCTTACGAGCAAAATATATATGCAGGAGTATAATTCTCAAAATATATCAGTAGTAGACCCTTTAAAGAATATATGTACAAAATTTGATATTTCTATCTGTTAATTAAGGTGTTTTATATACTACTTTTTGTAGTAGTGTGAGGAAGACATCTTCTTCTAGATGTGCAAGCAGGAAATAAACTGATCTAGTCATGTGACCTTTCACACCAGTCACATGACATTTATAAATTTTAATCAAAACAATCTATTTTTTCTTTTAAAAGTTGAATTTCTTGCCCAAAGCCAATAACAACACTTTTAGAGCTTCCAGAAATAAGAAAAAATATGCGGTCACAATTGTGACCGGTGGGATTAAACGGGTTAATTGTTAATTGCTCTTAATCATGTTATCCTCTCCATGGCGTACTTTATAAACTAAATCTAACCAATCATTGAAAACTGGGCATTCTTGCTTTCTCCAAATAGTTTTTTATTGCTGTTAAAGCTGTAATGCTCAACATTCTAAATAAGTATAACTCATCTTTATTAAATAGCATAGGTCCTATACCCAAAACTATATTTTGTATCTTTATTATATTTGGTTTCTTGATAAATTTCTTCCCTGATTTAGGGACAGTCGGGGACAGTTGCAACACTTTTTGCATTTCTCTCAGTTACTCAGAGACTATTTGGACTAGACCAACCAAATTTGTATATATTAAACTTGCATCTGTCTGCTAATTACCCATACCATTTAAAGATGATTACATATGACATATCGTTCACAGTATTTATTTGAATGGAAGAAGCCAATGTTGCAACTGAAGAATAACACATTTTAGGAATCTATTTCAGATATGCTTTCCTACATAAACATCACGGTGAAGAATACTGATTTTAGCATTTGAAGCATATGAAGATTAAGTCAAGCAATTCAGGAGTCTGACATTAGCTTTTGTCTTTATGCACTTCCTGACCATTCAGCTCAAGGTACAGCGAGGCCTTTGTCTCTATGATAATGTTAAGGTTTGAGCAATCAAGTCAGGATGATTGGATTAACAATACAATAGAGTGTTATATGCTGATTGGTTCGGTTTCTCTGGAGCAATCTAGAAAACCTGCAATACAGGTTTTTCGCTTGTTAGAATCAACTCCTCCCTACTTTCCAGTCCCAGAAGTCCCTCCCCCTCAGAAGGTATATACATTTCAAGGTAATCTGCTTTAGATTTAGACTGATTTTGGAACTTGCAGCCGCGCTCAATAAAGAATAACTTCTAATTTGAACGTGATCCAAACTGTCTCCTGGTCCCTGCTTCGATGAAAGAAAACTTTACAACACAACTAACCCCAACCCAGGGGACAGTTGCAACACAGCCAACGGACGGATGCAACATGTTAAAAATACCTTAAATTTCACTAATTAACTTTACCTTTTGTCTCAATGAGCATAGACTTCTGAAAATATTAGCTGTTTTAGGCCTACTATAATATTATAGTATTATTTATTTATACAATAATATTATTGTTATTTATTTATTTAGTCATATTTATCAAATAACAGTTATTGAGTTTTGTTTGTTTATGTGTAGAACATAGGCCTACATAGATTCAGTGTGCAGGTGTTACAGATGCTATTCAATCTCTCCATATTTCAGTGTCAGACTAGCCTGGGAAAACCCAGACCACTTCCGGCAAATTTAGATTTGCTCTGCAAGTGGGTCTGGCAAAGAGCCCATTGAACCCATTTCCAATCCGCCGAAATCGCGGCACCAATCAGAAACGTTTTACACGATGACGACAGAGCAGAGACGGTGACGCAGATTTTGTACATTACAGACATGGATGCCGCCGTGGAACATCACAACATCACTCGTTCGAATCAGCTATCGCGTCTGTTTCAAGCGATTTAAAATGGTCATTTTCGTTAACACAAACAGAGAATTGCTGAGAGTCTCGAGATGTTTCTCCGTCGCTCTGCATACGTCATGTCATTCATCGCTCTGATTGGTTTTAGATCTATCCGACGTCCGTTGGTGACGCCCCTGTGGAAATGAATTGTCTATGGAGCTTTGCCAGACCCTTACTCAGTTACAACTGAGAGGGTCTGGGTTTTCCCAGGCTAGTGTCAGACAGGAAGAATTGAACAATTTGCAATGCAACAAACTTTTATTAAACATGCAATTTATAACTTGTTACAACTGTCCCCAACCCTATCAGCCATGACAGAACATCATATGCATGCTATACACACTGACTTTGACACATGCTAACCATGTCACTTAGAAGTCAACAAAATCAAAATAAAACATCGCGTTAGTTCAGGCAGGCCAGGCATAGCTGCGTGGACAGCAGTGGGAGTTTTGCCCAGAACAGAACCATACCGCCAACACTAACCGTATGCTATAATTGTAATAAATTTGTATACTTGGCATAGAATCCTGAAACACAGAAAAAGTCAAATGAAGTATTTTTTTTGTGAACAGAAAGAAGTCTTGAAAGAAGATTACCGCCACTAAAGGCATTCTTTATTGTTTTTAAAGGTTTTTAAAGCCCAGAAAAATATTTTTATTTAATTTTTTTTATTCTCCAGCAAAATGTATCTTGGGTATCTTGTATTCTTGTATTCTATGGATGTTTAGATATTTTACTGGGGAAAAATCATGTTATCATGCAACTTAATATCACAGGGTTCTTCTTCTTTAGGTTAATAACTAGGGCTCAGCTTACAAAAATGTATCAGAACATATGTGAAGTATGTCACATAATGCATTTGCATTCTAGTAGCTCAACTTGAGCATGCACTAAAACCTCATAAGTTATGGGTTTATTTCTCACAAAGACTTACAAAATGTATTGCTTGAATGCATTCTAATTTGCTTCGGATACAAGTGTCAATAGCACTGTAAATGTACATTTCACATGTTGGATTGGCAACAAGGTTACATTCTTATACTTCTGCCCATTTACTGAGCAAGTGTATAGATTCTGAATATTGTAGTATTTTTGGTGAAGCAAATCATCTTGAAATGTTTTTGAATCAGCCCTGAGGGTCACTCACAACACATTCTGTATCATATCATCGTCTCTTCGTTATCTGATCATTATCTCTCATTAAATCACAAATCTTCCCCCACCCTCTTCTCACAATGTGTTCTATACGGCCACACAAGATGTTAACAGCTAGCAGTGAGTAGAGTGAAAGTGAAAGCTTTGCTGATGTGGGTGACGGCCCATCTTGAAGGCTGACGGGGAAAATTAAGTTTATTGAGAGAGAGAGAGAGAGAGAGAAAGAGAGAGAGATGCACAAAATAATCTTAGTGTGTGTGTGTGTGTGTGGGGGGGGGGGGGGGGGGATTAGCTCACAGCTCTCATTCAAACAGAGACAAAACCGTTTGTTCACTTGCATTAAATGTTGTTTTTAAGACTATTAGATGGTTAAAATGATAGCTTTAATACTCGTTTCATCCCCAGAAATTGAGAAAAAGACATTAGTATTATTGGTATAAGCCATTAAACAAATATTTTTGGGAGGTTCAATGTAAAAATATGTATTGCAATTATACACATATATTACGATTTTTAATGATAGCGATTAATCATGATAGGTCACAGAAAATGTGTGATTAATTGATTGATGCAACATCCCTAAAAATGAATATATTGATTTGAAAAGAACTGTAATAATTTACTCACCCTCAGGTCATTCTAAACCTCTAAACATGACTTTCTTTTGTGACTCATGCAGGGAAGGGAAGAGTTTGTGTGAATTTCCTCAAAATAAATGTTGGTCTGTTCCTCACAAAAAAAAACATAGTATACTGCATCATATTACTGCTATGACACATTCATGGCACCTTTACTTTTACTTTTCTTGTGATTAATGTATGCTTTCATTTAAAAGAGATTTAAAATAATAACTTCCAAATAAAAATAAAAATTACATGGACAAGAACAAGAGTAAACGATGACAGAATTTACTGTCTGGGAGAAGGCTCTGACCGTGGGTGGTTTGAAGGGGCAGTCTGCTGTGAAAGCGATGTCCAGGAAGAACACTCCTCCCTCATACACTGAACCTGGAGAACCCAGGATAGTGGACCTCCACTCAAAAATGTTGTCTCCTTTAGGGCCGGCAACTGAAAATAAAGCACAACCAGTTCAATGCAGAAAAGAGGAGCTACACTCAAACATTAGACTGATTCAAAAATATGGAGATTATGGAATCCTCTTTAGAGTGACATAGACTTTGAAAATGAACTAAAAATGTGTGTTTGTTGTGCAAACTGCCAGGCACTTACATGTGTGGTAATGGGCAATTATGGGATAGCATTACTGTGCCTGAATATTTGGCTACCTGGAATTGCTGGAACTGAGGACAGCTATAGGCTCATATCTGAATTTGGTTCTGGTCAAAAAGCCTGAAGGAAAGCTAATAGAATTAATATCATAATTTGATAATTTGAATAAATCCCAATGGGACTTTTCAGGATTTTTAACTGCAGTGCACATATGTATATGAGTCTGTGCATATATGAGCAACACAATCTGGGTTTACACATTGTTGTTAATGTAGCTGATATGAAGATAAACCGTGAAACAACTTTGAGGTCTCATTAAAGCAAAAATGTACACATACAACTCTGTAACTGTAAATGCATCTACGAACAGATTTATTTAGTGCTAGTGTCTGCCAAATAGTTTTCTTGACCAGAGGATCAATAGTGTGTGCCTCAGCAACCACCATGTCCACAAAACAAAGTATTTCCTAGAGTTCTAATGACAATAACACAACACGCAAGAGATCGACTGGGAGTCTGTTCACAAGCAATCTCGTCTCCAGAGATATTTCTGTCCGCAGACACAGATGGAGAGAAAAAAAAGAATAAAAATAGAGAGAGAAAAAAAAAACAGGAACCATTAGCAGCAGCCACTGTGTTCAGAGACTGTCTTTGGCTTCCTCTGCTTCAATGTGTGTGCAGACAGGAAGTGTGAGAGAGGATTTCCTTGTCATCATGAGTTGTCCTATTTTAGTGCTTAAATAATTTTTCTCAAAACATTTATTTGTCCTCCTCCAAATGTTAGTTTTGTTTTAAATTTGTGTCATTTTTAATCAAAAATAAATAAAAACAGACTCACTTGACAACCCTGAAATTCTCACAGTATTTGACTTTGCAGCTCAAGATACACTTCAAATAAATTAACAGATTTGTACAAGGCAGAATAAGTCTGGAAATTACCCACAACCCCTGGCAGAAAAAAAAAAATCTTTTCAATTATTTGTGGCTTTGCCAAAAGACTTGTTCTTTCTCTTCTATGAGCAAAAGTTTTACGAGTGAGCAGAAATGATCGAGGCTAAGAGCTCCATGACCCTGGTGTACATCACACATCCTCTGACCTTTCCATAAGCTCAAACTAATTGTAACAAGTCCCCATTGGTTCAGGCAATGTTGCCTAGCAACCTCTCCCAAGGGGATGAAAAATATCTGTTTTACTGCAGGGGAGGATTTCCATGGTAACAACACCAATTCCGTCACGACAGGATGGGAATTCTGGTGCTGTTTGGAATGACAGAGGGAGAATGGACCAGCAGTATTTGATACCGAGAAAGACACTGTCAGATATAAGCCATCATATTAGATAGCTTAACAACACTCTCAATTTTAAAATTAATTCATAACGAAATCATTAACTATGATTACATGACTCTTGGAGCAATGATCAATTATATGATATTTGAACTCAGAAATCACCCATTGACGAATTACAAACAAACTTAATTAAGGCAAGAGATTTTCTGCATGGCCAAAATATTTTTCCTTTCTCTCATATCGCTCGGCACAACTCTTCTTTGCCCATATTACAATTAAAATTTAAAATTAACTCAAATTAATATTTCATGTATTTATTTAATTAACTGAAGGAGCTGTGCAATTTCTGTAAGTGCTGTGTGAAAGCAACAAAATTATTAAAATAAAAATAATTATTCTAATTTTACAGATTTTTTTATAATATAATAATAATAATAAACTAAACATTTAATAATAATGTTTTAACAAAAATTTCTCATGTTTAATGGATTACGGGTATAATAATCATATAAATAATATATAAATCAGATACAATTGTTATAATATAATAGCTAAAAATTTATAAAATTTTGTATTTAAAAGAGTTTTACTATCTTACTATTATTATCTATTATTATCTACTATCTACTATTATCTACTATTATTATCTACTAAACCGGGGGAGTGAGTTTATTGCATCCGAGATGTGTGACTTTGCTCACAACTGATTGGTCCAATTTCTAATAACCTGCCCTGGAAAAGGTTAGCCATGGAGTGTAACTTACTATGGCGATGAACACCGCTAAAAGCTGAGCCACTTTCATGGTTCCTTAAACCCAGGGTTATCCACCTAAACTGGCTTCATGTTATAAGCCCCAGAAAAAAAACCCAATTTAAATCAATAATTAAACTCATTTAATTTAAAACTTTCTGCATTTTTAGATAAAAACAAAACAAAACAAAAACATCACTTAGTATGATTTATAAGCTGTTTTAAAATACATTTTCATTGTATTTTGTTTTGGTTTTCAAGAACACTTAGGGGGCTTTCACACTGGGCTCGTTTGCTGCTGTCCGAGCCTGAGCGCGATTGTTCCCGGCGCCCCCAGCAGCGTTGGTCTGGTTTCACACTCAACTTGATTCTATCGAACCCTGTTGCGTTTAACAGAACGCGGGTGTCACAGAGCAGAAGGAGACGAACAGGTAACGTAAACAGTGTTTATTGAACAGTAATGTTATGTAAAAGGTAGCAGGTGAGTAACCGGATGTAAACAGTTTCTGATGAGTTTTGATGATGAAAGTGAACCAGTCTCTTATCTGTGGCAGGTTTGGAGTTTGATGAAGGATCCAGATGACAGAAGGCGGACAGAGGGAACCGGGTGACTGACTGAAGAAGACGGAAGATGGTCCTGGTGGAAGTATGATGAAGGTAAGTAGTTCGAGGGTAATCAGGTAGGTGGATAGCGATCTCAGAGAAGGAGTCAGGTAGTCGGTAGTGCAACGACGAGACCAGACAACTGGCAGAGTGAAGGAGTGTGGTATATGAAGGGAGCGGGTGATGCGGGATGATGATGTGCAGGTGGTGAGGACAGGTGATGGTGATTAGTACTCAGGGGAATGGGAACGAGTGAGCGGAGTGATGATGTCTGGTGTTGATGACGGTGTCTCTGTTAAAGTGGGTCAATATATTGTGTTTTTTATTAAAGGTACAATATGTAAGAATTTTGTAATAAAATATTCAAAAATCCCTTGCACAGTGTGATATATTTCAACCCGGTCTCACCCCAAAACGTCATATACTGACGGGTCTTGACCATACGTCAACATACGACGAAAAGGGTTCCCCTATAACGTCAATATGAGACGCAGACATAAGCGCACCAGCAGCGCCTCCTAGCGGTACCCTAACGCATACCTAAACCCAACCATACCCGAATCGTCACACATGGACGTTATAGGGGTACTCTTTTCGTCGTATGTTGACGTATGGTCAAGACCCGTCAGTATGTGACGTTTTGGGGTGAGACTGTGTTATATATTTCCTGCAGTTGTGTACTTACAATATCCCAAAATGTCCCAAACATTTTTATCTCAGAGAAATTCCAATTTTAAATAATGGCCCGTCCCGGAAAAAAATGTTGCCTGGAGGACCAATATCCGCGCTATCCTTGGTTTCCGCTCGTACTGCCATAGCCATTACGTATCCATGGCGGCAGACGTGTCCAACCAATCACCGACAGGGGCTGGGTGTTGTGAGGTTTTGCGCTCATGCACGGCTGCACGCAAAGTCGGAGCTGAAGAAGAAGCCAGCGTCTATCAATGAATGAACAAGAGAAATTGAACATGGTTGAGTCAATCCCCAAGAGGAGGAGGAGAAGGATTAGGGCGAGGGAATACCATTGGTTTATTCCATAGACACGGCTTCTTCTTCAGCCGTGCATGAGCGCTAAACCTCACAACACCCAGCCCCTGTCGGTGATTGGTTGGAACACTATTTATTTTGGTTTTGAGTGGTTGGTGAAACCAATTGTTTTTGTGTGCAGATCTGAGTCTAGGCTGCCTATATGACGCTGTTTTTTGACAGCCTGCTTATGGGGCCGGCAGCTAGCGGATCGTTAGGAAAGATTAGATGAATGTGATCATTTATTTTTGGCCCTGAAATCACTGATACAACCTTTAAGAATTTTTAATATTTTTTATTATTATTTGGTTAATCTTATAGGATTTCTCATTGGAGCAATAGCAGTACACATGTTGCAATCTCCACTGCTCCAGGAGAACATGAGGCAGATTATGTTAATAGAAAGTAATGTGAACATGTAAAATTATTATTTCCTGTTTAAATTAATAGTAACATTAACAGATATAACAACAATCTACTTTCTGTGAGCCCGTGTTGTGTCAGCGCTTTGAGGAAAGCAGGTTAAATTTGGTACAGTACAAAACACTGTTAATTTGCAACCTACTTAATAACCCCCTATCATGACCCTCAGACAGGGCCACAGAACTGATTCAATGTGGCCCTCAGTAAAACCAGAGTGAAGTTAGAGGTGACCTTTGGCATCCTAAAGGCATGTTTCAACTGTCTTCGGCACTTAAAAGTCACCAGAGCGGGCATCACAGATAGTGGCTGCATGTGCCATTCTGCACAATATAGCCACCATTAGAAAGGAGCGAGAACCACCACAAAACCATCTTCTACCCCATGAAACTGACCCGATCACACTTGACCACCCAGCTATAGATGCAATCACTATACAATATTACACTTAATAAAAGCACATTGAAACTGCAGATAGGTCTCAAACTGTTTTATTGGTTTTGTGGGGTGGGATGGGATGGAGGGAGAGAGAAAGAAAGCAAGAGAAAGTTGCATTATATGCATGCTAAAGTGTTACTTGGTTAAATAAGTTCACATACTGAGATCAGTTTTATCCAGCTGTTTGATCTCCAAATTTATTTTATTTCATTTGGAGCCTCCTCAGCTCACAGTCCGGCTCCTTTAGTGTGCAGTCTAGCTCTATAGGTTCCTTTTGTAAAGGGCCCTGACTGAGTCTGTTTCCACCTGAAACATAATTCCTCCACAAACATGATCATTACAAGTTTTCTGGAGGCTAATCAAATCACAAAAAGTTCCTTGACTTCCTACAAACACACGACTGTAATTTATGTCAAGGGTTTTAAATCCTTACCTTGTTCACATTTCTTCTGAAGCCTGTTGAGGTAGAGGCTTCAGTTTCTGGGGCAGGTTGTGAAACATCCTAGAATAAAAGAGATGTGTAAGGGCCAGTTCCTTTTTTTTATGCCACACATTCCCCAGTGCATTCACCTCAGCCACTGTCTCAGAACACACAGACAGAGTGTCTTCATCATTTCCTCCACCCTAATAAATAAAAGTAGTCCAATATAAAGCATAACTGTTATAAAGCAGGTTATGTTTCTGGTGTTCTGTCTGCTGCATACTGAACTCTGTGTGTAAGACTGTGTGTGTGTGCTGGCTTCAACACGGACACTGATTTCCCTCTATTGCAGAACATACAGTCAGCCATATTTAAAACTTAAAAAAGTAGTAATGCATTGCACATGTACCCAGTGTTACTTGCTTAGATGAGCCAGCACCAGGGTCAGATTGTACAGCACCTGTAATCCCATCCATAATCGTCCGTCCCTTATTGCTACTCAGAGACAACTCTTCCAGTGTATTATGGAGGAATGGCCCTCCACCGGTTTTCTAAATTTCACTCTTTTATCGGTTTGCCTCAAACAAGTGTTTGTGATCAAATGTTCACAAAACTAATAAAAGGTTATGTGTAAATATAGACCAACGCTACTTTTGCGTCATCGAAGGGTAACGCCCCTTTTTGGGGGAAGACAAACGGATTCCCCTGAGAACAGAACTCGCTCTAATAAGTTTCTTGACAGCAAAAATGGTACAAATATACACACTCTTTGCCGGCCGAGGACCGTGAGTGGTATTTAAAGAAGCTACTGGATATGGGGATACAGAGGTGTCCCTTTGAAATGGTCAAAACCGGATTAATGACCCCGCGCAGTGGCCAAATATGAACTATTCAGAGTTTCAGACATCTAGCACTACTCTTGGAATCACCAAATAACGTTAGCCTATTTTTTTTGTCATTAACACACTCACAGTATGACAAACTAGACGATGTCGAGGAGTCGGTGGTTTGCTTGGATCATAATTCACTTGATTTAAGCTATTGACATAGTTTTGTTGTCGACTAGCTAACGTTGTAGTTAACGTTAGAAAGACGAAGCTGCAGCAGTTTAGTTGGTATGATAACGAAATTAAAGCCATGTAACTAGCAAGTACACTACTTCATGTTAAATACAGATAGTTTGGGGGATTGAATTACGTTAGGGACACAAGCAGAAACCAGCGAAGTCCACTTTAGTCCTAGCCTGCCACTATTTCAACAGTAAAATCAGTTAACAGCCAAGGTAGCGTGCCTAGTGAGAGCTAATCACGTAACTTTAACGTTAGCTGCTAGCAGCTTCGTCTTTCTATAGCTAGTCGATAACAAAACTATGTCAATAGCTTAAAATAAATCAAGTGAAATGTGATCCAAGTAATTTAAACCACCGACTCCTTTTGACATGGCTTAATCGTCTAGTTTGTCATACTGTGAGTGTGTTAATGACAAAAAAATAGGCTACTTACTCTTTAAATACCGCTCACGGTCCTCGGCCGGCAAAGAGAGTGTGTATGTTTGTGCCATTTTTGCTTTTTAAGAAACTTTGCAGATCTAGAGCGAGTTCTGTTCTCAGGGGAATCCGTTTGTTTTCCCCCAAAAAGGGGCGTTACCCTTCGATGACGCAAAAGTAGCGTTGGTCTATAGGCCTACTTACCACTTTGAATTATATTGTTATATTTTGTCTTTATCTGTTGTTAGGAACGTTTGGAGTTGGGGGTTGCATCTAAAAAATCAATGAATATTAATCTTTATTAGTATATACATGGACATTTTTATATATATATATATTACACACACACACACACACACACACACACACACACACACACACACACACACACACACACACACACACACACACACACACACACACACACACACACACACACATTCATACATATATAATTTTACAGAACGTATTTGTTTAACACATTAACCCATTTGTGCCCAAATTTTTCTGAATGGTTTCATGCATATAGTCGTGTTAATAGCGTCCTATATGAACATATTCTGCATTTATTTTCCCCAGTTTTTTTTTTTTTTTCTTGAAAATCTTATTTGAATGTGCGGCAACTATAAATATGTTGTATGCACCCCCTCAATGTAAAATATGAATAGGAGGAGAACATTTGGCATCATGGAAGAGGTGTTAGTAAAATTCTTAAATCTTAAAACACAACAAACAATAAATCCATTTGTCTTAACCCTTGTGCGCTGTTCGGGGTCTTTTTGACCCACATTTCTAACTTTCATTCATGGATAACATGGATAATTTGACACGGTTTAGTGTAAGATTTTTGCACATCTTTTGGAAAATGCAGTTCCCTTTCAAGGAGGTAACTTCAACATTACGTCAACTGAGACGTATATGGGAACTCCTCCCTTCTCCATTTTTGCTGAAATCTTATAAGCTAACGCCAGCTGAGGGACAGCTGGCCAATTGACGCGAAGCATGCAAATACTGACAGGTTCGCGGGCAGTATAAAATGCATGGGCGTGACAATTGCGTCAGAATCTCTTTCTTCACGCTAGAAATCAGTCATTGTATAAGTTGCATTAGAGGACTATCAACTTTTCTTCGAAGCATCCAATGGCTACTACATGCCAGATATGTGCGGGCCCCCTGGACCCGCCCAACCCTCACGAGTTCTGTGTCACGTGCCTGGGCCTCGCCCACGCCGAAGCGGCACTGAATGACGAAACGTGCGCCCACTGCGCCGAGCTGCCAGTGCGCGCCCTCAGAGCCAGAAGGGAAGTGGCTCGAGCAACAGTAGGGATGAGGCCCACTGCCGCCAGCGAACCGCTGGTGGGCCCTCCCCCGCCCGAGGACGAGGTTTTCGACGCTGTCAGCTTCGCGGACGCGAGCTTTCGCCCCCCCCCCGATGGCCAATCGGGGCGCACCCACTCTAACACGCAGGCCATGTTCGCGCACGTGGACGGGAAGGAAGCCCACGGGTATGTGCGCATGCCTCCCGTCGAGGAGACCGTTGCCGCGCACCTGTGCCCGTCTTCGTCTGCGCTGGGTTCGGACCGCAGCCTGCCCTCCAAGCCGTGCAGGTTCACAGCCCACCAGGCAGACAAGACCTATGCATCTGCGGGGGAGGCAGCTTCAGCTCTTCACGCCATGGCAATCCTGCAGGTGTTCCAGGCAAAGCTGCTCCAATCCTTGGACGACGGCACAGTGGACCCTGACGTCATCAGGGATCTGCGCGCGGCAACGGACCTCGCACTGATGGCCACCAAGCGCTCTGCACAGGCTATCGGCCGCTCCATGGGATTTATGGTCGTCCTCAACAGGCACCTATGGCTAACCCTAGCTGACCTAAAGGACTCAGACCGCAAGACGCTCCTGAACGCTCCAGTCACTCCCTCCGGCCTCTTTGGTGACGCCGTGGAGTCAGTCACGGAGCGTTTTTCCGAGACGCAGAAGCGCGCCAAAGCGATGAGCCAAACATAGTAAAAACATTAATAAACTGAGTAAAATGACATTATGAAAACAAAAACAAAAAACAATTTTTTTGTTACAATATTAGCCTACATTTTGTTGCCTGGGGCTCTAAGACTCCAAACAGCCCAACTGTAAACCACAAACGAAACACGCACAAGGGTTAAAGTGGTGGAACAAAGTTCAGAACAAAGTGCAGCCATATCAGGGCATTGTGTATCAAAAAGTTAAATGAAAATAAATAAATAAATAAATACAAATAAATAGAATGAAGAAAAAAATATATCTATATAACAAACAAAAAAACAAATAACAAAATGGCAAATAACAAAAATAACAGTGCATACAGATGTCATTTAAAGGGTTAAGTTATGTTTATGCACTAAACAAGACCAATAACCTTGATTTATTAACCTATTAACACAGTATAATCCATTTTCCCATGATATATGTACTTACAAGGCATTTGCCCACCGGCAACTATAGTTGCCGCTTGGACTTTTGACTAAGTATACAAAAAACTATAGATCTCTTGTAAGATTTGTTTTGTTTGGATGATTCTAGAGACCTTCATGATTATATAGATATATATATGTCAACAAAAAAAATTATTATTAACATGAAAATTACCTTTCTTTGGGAGGGTTTGCCTTTGCCATGCTTCCTGGAAGTAGGCATAGGAAGTTGACAGCCTCATGTGACAGGAAGGAAGTGAATACCTTTTTTTTCTTCTTGAAATCCTTTACTTGGTTGTTTGCTTGCATGTCATTGAGACATTAAACATGGATAACATCTAGAAAAATACTTACAAAAGGAAAATGACAACTATACACTGCGGCAACTATAGTTGCCGGTGGGCTTAAATGGGTTAACGCAATCAGCAATCTTTCTCCAACAGTCTTCTCTTG
Source organism: Phoxinus phoxinus (assembly GCF_949152265.1). Taxonomy (NCBI): domain Eukaryota; kingdom Metazoa; phylum Chordata; class Actinopteri; order Cypriniformes; family Leuciscidae; genus Phoxinus; species Phoxinus phoxinus. Next base: position 17,740,506 of record NC_136894.1, on the reverse strand, counting down.
CTTTGGCAGCAGAGACTGTAATGTTTCGAGCTTGTAATACTACTTAAATTCATTGTAATTCTGAATGATAATCTCTTGCTCCTCCGCAGAAAAATATATCGCTCTCGCTCTATCCATATTGAACGCGATTGGTTGTTCGGTGCCAACGTCACTTTGGTATGTGCACGTGCTCGTGGAGTAATCAAAGACTGAGTTGACAGAGAAAGTTTGATGAGCTGCGTCATGGTACCAATAAAGCCTAATTGCATCGGTTTGGTTTTGTCAACTCAAAACTATTCCTGTAAACCCCAAGTTTGTTCAGCTACCTTCATAGTACAGGCCCCAGGACTCGCTGATCGGATAATATTCCAATCATAAATGCGTTTACTCTTGTCTTTTCAATGTGTATGTGGACAACATCCGGATACAGGTCACATGTTAAAGCAGGGCTATGCAGTTTCGGGAATTTCTTCGCTATATTCTCATTTTTTGCACGCAGGTTTCTCTATAGAGCTCCCCCTACAGCTTCGGAATAGATATTTGACAACGCTGTTGATAAACTTGTTGGCGACTCTCAGATACCAGAGGCTAGTAGATCAACGACATCAAAGCAGATGGGACATTCTTAAAAACATCGTCTTCATTCGGGTTCGAACAGCGTGAGGGAGCGCAATAATGATAGAATTTTAACAGATTTCTTTTTGCCATAAAGCAATTCTTTACATCGCGAGGCCTGATATCTCGCGATACTTCCTGACGGCGCGTCCGATGGCCCGCCGGCTCAAAGTTGCAAGTGTGTTTTTTTCGCTCACATGCGATAGGGGGGTGCGAAACCACCTGACCACCATTCAACCCAAAAAAGTCATAGAACCATTCCAATGACTCTGAAGCTGTTCGGTTAAGGTAAAAAACCTGCATAGTTCACCTTTAATGCACGCAGCCAGGTTTTCCTGCCTCCCTTTGTCTTGTGTTCCCGCTCATCATTTGTTGCTATGGTGATTCATTGTTTCATTAATTAGAGCACACCTGGTTGTATTTGAGTTCATTATCTTGTGTTTGCCTCAGTCTCCTCAGTTTATTGTCTGTGTTTCAGTACATAACGTTACGTTGTCTACTTTTGATACATTTGTTTACATTAGATAAATGTGCTGTAAGTAAGGTAAATAAACAGATCTATAAAGTAACTAAACATAAGTAATCTATTTTATTTGTCCATTAGTACTGTTGATAAATTGAGGAACATTTGGGGAGATGAGAGTGGCTCATGAAGCTGAATGCTGCATCAAAGGCTTTGTGTGAGTATACTACAGAATTGACTAAAAAAGTCTATTTAAATATTAAGTTGTAGTTTAATCATTGTAATTTCAAACAGAGTTATTAAAGCACTTATCTGATTCGGTTCTGAAATGTCTGCAGACTGGTGTGAGCACTGAGGATGAGAAGCCCAGAGCTGAATCTTGGAAATTGTGCCATGGATAAGCAGAGCAGGACAGTAACTGTCACGACTGGTAGCAAGGATGATGGAGACGAACGTGGAATTAATCCTTTCTTTAATAAAGTAGAGTCAGGATACAAGGAACAGGTGAGACAGCATGTGAAACACAAACACACAAACAATACCGGACACTGAACAGATAACAGACAGGAACTCAAATACACTGTGATGATGACTACAAATGACAGGCAGCTGTGAGGAAGTGATCAGTGTCCATGGAAACAGATTGGTGGCGGGAAACAGACAAGGAACCACAGGTGAAGACAGGTGACACAGATGATGAGGACGAAGACTGTGACATAACGCCCCCCTTCAATTAGGCGCGACCTCGCGCCGTAGAACTACAAAGGGGTGGGGGGGTGGGCGCCCTGGAGGCTGATGAAGGGGTGGCCGATCTGGAGCAGGAGGCCTCCAGGGCGGAGCAGGACGTGCAGGTGGCCAGGGCGGGGCAGGATGTGGGCGTGGCCATGGCGGAGCAGTCGGACCCTCAGGTGTCCAGGGCGGAGCTGGCTGTGGGCGTGACCACGGCGGAGCAGTAGGACCTTCAGGCGGCCATGGTGGTGAGGACCCTTCGAGTGGCCACGGCGGAGACGACCCTTCGGGCGGCCACGGTGGTGAGGACCCTTCGGGTGGCCATGGTGGTGAGGACCCTTCGGGTGGCCATGGTGGTGAGGACCCTTCGGGCGGCCATGGCGGTGAGGACCCTTCGGGCGGCCATGGCGGTGAGGACCCTTCGGGCGGCCATGGCGGTCGTGTCGGAAGGGCCTCCACGATCCCCTCAGAGGACTTATTGCCCCCCCCCAAAATTTTCTTGGGGAGGTCAGCACTGGACTGGACCCGCGGCGAAGAGGACTCTGAGCTGACCGGGGCCAGCGGCGAAGGCGGTCCTGGGCTGGACGGGACCAGCGGCGAAGGCTCTGGGCTGGACGGGACCAGCGGCGAAGGCCCTGGGCTGGACGGGACCAGCGGTGCAGGAAGCTCTGGACTGGACGGGACCAGCGGTGCAGGAAGCTCTGGGCTGGACGGGACCAGCGGTGCAGGAAGCTCAGGGCTGGACGGAACCAGCGGTGCAGGAAGCTCTGGGCTGGACGGGACCAGCGGTGCAGGAAGCTCTGGGCTGGACGGGACCAGCGGTGCAGGAAGCTCTGGGCTGGACGGGACCAGCGGTGCAGGAAGCTCAGGGCTGGACGGGACCAGCGGTGCAGGAAGCTCTGGGCTGGACGGGACCAGCGGTGCAGGAAGCTCTGGGCTGGACGGGACCAGCGGTGCAGGAAGCTCTGGGCTGGACGGGACCAGCGGTGCAGGAAGCTCAGGGCTGGACGGGACCAGCGGTGCAGGAAGCTCTGGGCTGGACGGGACCAGCGGTGCAGGAAGCTCTGGGCTGGACGGGACCAGCGGTGCAGGAAGCTCTGGGCTGGACGGGACCAGCGGTGCAGGAAGCTCTGTGCTGGGCAGCGACGAGGGCTCTGGCGCAGGGTCAGCGGGCTCAAGATCTGGCTGGACGCGAAGATCTGGCTGGACGCGAAGATCTGGCTGGATGTCTCCCACAGTGAGTGAGGAACCACACACCCACAACGTACGGTCAATGAATTTGACGAGAGGTAGGTCGAGATCCTCCTGCAGCAGTATCTGGGCGAGTGGATCGTCTAACCCGCTCCAGAACTGCTGTTGAAGGAAGTCCTCATCCCATCTCCCATCCTGGTGAAGGTGCAGGAAAACTGCAGCAAATTCCTCCAGACTACTACCATTCTGGTCGAACATAAAAGCCTCCATAGCGTCCTCCTCCATTACCTTTTTTGGTCCGGTATTCTGTCACGACTGGTAGCAAGGATGATGGAGACGAACGTGGAATTAATCCTTTCTTTAATAAAGTAGCGTCAGGATACAAAGGAACAGGTGAGACAGCATGTGAAACGCAAACACACAAACAATACCGGAAACTGAACAGATAACAGACAGGAACTCAAATACACTGTGATGATGACTACAAATGACAGGCAGCTGTGAGGAAGTGATCAGTGTCCATGGAAACAGATTGGTGGCGGGAAACAGACAAGGAACCACAGGTGAAGACAGGTGACACAGATGATGAGGACGAAGACTGTGACAGTAACGGAGTACATTTACTTGAGTACAGTACTTAAGTACAATTTTGAGGGATCTGTACTTTACTCGAGTATCATTTTTGGGGAGTACTCATGACTTTACTCAAGTACATTTGAGAGGCAAATATTGTACTCTTTACTCCACTACATTTCTATCCATAACCCTGAGTACTGAGTACCCGTTACTTCTTAAAAAAAAAAAAAATCTCGGAAACCCTCAATTTGTTGTTTCCCTCTCAAACGTGACTGGATTGTGCAGGCGCCACTGATTGGGACAGCCTATCAGCAATCAGCTTTCAGAGGTGTGGTTCAGAGGTGTGTCAGAACATTGCTATATTGCCTTCTTTGCTGGTTTAGGTTTATTGATTTGATTGATGAAAAAACAGAGAAACTCACATGTACACACAATTGTTTGTTCAAATGTGGGTGCAAAAAATCCATTAAAACTCTAGCAGAGGTTTGTCAGAGCGTTGCCATTGTGCTATTGCCTTGTGGGCAAGTGCGAAATGTTAAATAAAGCAACGTGGTAAAAAGATGAAAATTATTTGATTTTACTTTCAATTCCTTTTACATTCTCCAAGGTATTAACATTTTTCATAACTCCATGTAGGACGTTTCTGTACATAAATGTAAGCACTGTGGCAGTAGTAATGCAATATTTAGAAAATGTACTCTTGATACTCAAGTACTTTTAAAAACAAGTACTTCAGTACTTTTACTTGAGTAGACATCTGACTGTAGTACTTTTACTTGTACTTGAGTAAAATTTAGCAAGGGGTATCTGTACTTTTACTCAAGTAATGAAGCTGTGTACTCTCTCCGCCTCTGTGGATAAGACCCTCCATCACTCCACCGGCCCTTATTGCCTCAGTTTGTGAAGCACAGCGCAGCACAGCAATAACCTCTGGCACGAAGGCACGGTTCACCTCTGGCGGTCAGCTGATTCATCAGAATAAAGCCGCAGAATGGGAACCGCTGTGTTGTGATGGCAGTATGTGGGGATCATCACCTGTAAAGCCTTGTTTAATGTGTTGTTGACTTGTATATGCATTTGTTTATTGTGATGGTTACTCTTATTCATTCTTTTACTTATTTATTCATGTTTCTTATTGTTGTCAGTTAATAAAATACAATGATTTAATATATTTATGCTTTAATTCATTGCTTGACTATAACTGTATTCACTGCATTTATCTAGTGTGTATTCATGCATATCGATGTCATATGACAAAAATTACATTTGCTTGTTTTACTAAAATGTATAATTTCCAGTAAAAAAGTATTGGTCAGCATTTATCATTATTATTGTGTGTACGTTTTGGGGTGGGCTAGCAATGCAATTACTTCTGGGGTAATCTTGTTATTTAAGGAGTGATACTTACATTTTTTTTTTGTATAAAATCAAGTCTTCTCCAAAGGCGAGATCTTCGAGCAGCTGCACAGCTGTGTGCTGTGAGCAATGTGCAGTGCAGACATTACAAACGCTAAGGAAAATCTTCCTCCTCCAATGTTCCCATCCCCTGCCTGGTCTCATCCCCTCTTCTGGTTATGTCCAGTCCCCTGGAACCTTCGGCACCTCTGGTGTTGTCCAGCTCCTCGGCTCTGTCCCCGCGCTAGCTCCATGTGTGACCTTTTGGTGCTTTGAACAGATCTAGGTTTAAAGGTTCTTGACTACGCCACCTGGCGCCTCGCACACCAGGATATACTTTACACCTTAACTGCTAAATACCTAATCTAAGGCAAGCAGGTTCGTAAGAGTATGCCCAAGATGAACTAGACAGAGACGTGCTTTCAGTAGAAAAACAATCACAACTTTATTATACAATGGTATAAATTAAAGGAGCCATATCATCGTACTAAAATGCGAGACCAGACCTGGTATTGGCTGTTACTAAGGACAATACAATTAATAATTTAACTGGAAAAATACTGATTCATTGGCGAGGCAGGTTACCTGTCCGGGATACGCGTGACTTTCACCACCCGTGCTCTGGAACCTGGTGCTCACAATCACATGTAGTCTCACACGCACACACACACACAAACACACACACACAACCACTACAAGCCAATGACTCAATCAATATTGTGAAGTGCAGTTTACCACTACAATACGTGGTGCAGTGCGCGGGGACGGAACCAGGAACCTCTCTTATGAGCAGCTACTCTAGTACTAGGAAGAAGAGGACAAGAAAGTTATTCCTAGCAGAGGGAATGGAGAATGTAAAACTATACTGCTAGAACAGCCAACATCACATCAGTCAGACAAAGCATTAGACGGTGACTACAGCTAAATAAATCACCATAAAGAAAATAAACATAAAACTTAATTCAGGCAAGGCAAAGCAGCAGGAGCAATCTGCCTCAATGTTGACATACAAACGGACACAGTGGAAAACAGCCCTTTGCGCCAGTCTTCACAACCCTTCTTGATGTTACTGCTTAATTTTGGTACAGCTACCCGGCGGGTGCCTTGCCCCAGACCTTCAGTAATACACTGCACGATTACCCGGAAGAGTCTTCGTAGCACAGGAGAACCACATACCCAAGCAGTAACAAACGGAAAATGTGTCTGGACGCCAGAGGATTTCTCTAAGCCCAACAGTGAAGACTGTTTTATAGAAACTGGCCCAGACGCAAATGAGTTGTTTAGCCACTCACGGCTAGCTGGGTAACGTCAGGGGGCTACCGTAGCTGCAGAGGGACAAACTTCAACCAGACAGCGACTACTCCGCCGGTTACACATGCGTCTCGTCAGCTCCGTCTCGGACTTCCCCTCCACCAGCTCGGTGTGACACTGTGTCCCAGGCTGCAACTTGGGCCTCCATGTCTCCACCTCGGCCTGTCAGCTTATCGGCTCCGCCCCGGCTCTGCGTTCCCTCATCTCCACTGTGGTCCGTCCGCCCAAGTCCGTTAGCCTTTGTTCAGGCTCCCTCGTCCCTCCAGATCAGCCTCATTCAGTCGTCGCTCTGCCTCCACCACTGACTTCACTTCGGCTCCACCGGGCTTCTCCTTCCTTACGGCTTCCCTGTCGTCCTCACTCCTTCCACCCTCGCCCCGGTCTACAGAGCCCCTGTCTCCACCTCAGTCCTGGGAACCGAACCAGCAGCTCCACCCTGGGCCATGGATGTCGCCCTGGTCTGTCAGCCTCTCTGCTTCGCCGGATACTCCATGCACCCTGGTTCCGCCTCTGTCAGTCAGCCCCCGGATTCTGCCCGGCCCTTCAGCCAAAGGTCCACAGCTCCAGCTTTTTTTTAACCCAATGAATTTCAATTAGGTTTCCAGTTGTTTCAATTGGGATTACTTGATAATGATTAAATATAGATTTTATAGAGATTTTCAACTGCTGTAATCAGAGAAAATCAGTGTGATTTAGACTTCTCTGATTCAGATACTGTACAGTTCTGTCATCATGCATCTTACCTGTGACTGATTGCGCACACACCTGCACCTCATTCACACACACATAAAAGCCACTTCCACACTTCACTTCTCTGCGAAGTATTGCATTGTCCTGGCTTTCAAATCCAAGCGGTTATCGCTGTGTTTGCTGATCTGCCTTCTGACCTTGGACTGCGTATCCTGACCTCTGATCGTTCTCCTCCTGCCTTGACCTGGATTGCTTATTGGACTTTGCCTCTTGCTGCCTGCCCCGACTTTTTGCCTGTGACCCGATCTGCCCTGTGTTCTCTCCGATGTTCTGTCTGCTGTTGATTTACCCTGCCTGTTGACCACTCTAATTAATAAAGCTGCAAATGGATTCCTCCGTGTCTGCGACATCATAACAATAGGTCTTATTCATATCTAAATCACTAGCATCACTTTGATCTAGAAATCTAAGTGTGATTTGACAGTCACCAATTCAGAGGCTAATATCCATTCTTTGTTGGGAAAATGGCCAGAGTCAGTTTGGCTCAGCTCAACCCATGTCAGATCGGCAACGGAATCCCTGAATAGCCAGTACTCGCTTTGTGTCCTGGCACATGCAGACCTTCAACCCGATGCCCTCCAAAATGCCTCATGGGAATCCAACAACAGCCGCCCTCATGCTCATTTACACGCGGTCATTAACTTCTTTTAAAACCACATTCATATTTTTGCTGTTCATAAAGCGAGTGAGAGATGAAAGGAGAGAATATGCCATTAACAACCAGGTTTAAAGGCAATGGTTTAGTAAAGAGACACACAAAAGGGCACATTAACAATTCAAGAGCACTGGAAGCACATCTCACATGAGAGGCCTGGGAAACCTGGATGCCCGCTGAGACAATTATAGAGAGATTTTCAGTCTGTTACAGAGAAGAGGCTTTGTTCTCTCAGTTGCTGTTTTGAAACACCTACATTTGCTGATTTTATTATACGCCATGGAGACACATGCTGCAGGAGACACAAGAATCAGCTTCCAGTTTGCAGGGTCCTTATGCAGTGTCCGCTACCTACACACTAAGCAAGGGATAATTGTTCCAGGTTCACTTCACTTGACAAAATATGTCCATTCAAAAGCCCTGCAATGTCATCATCACACACACACACACACACACACACACACACACACACACACACACACACACACACACACACACACACACACACACACACACACACACACACACACACACAGTTTCTTCTCAGCCACCCACAGCAGTCTGTGAAGCATGTCAGTGCTGATGCACCTGTTATTTAGTAGCTTAGTGACACCTCAGCTTATCTACACACACGCACACAAAACAGGTTGACCTAGTGAGTCAGATAAAGTGTCTGTGTGTGGGAACTACAGGTTTATTAGGCTGCTCATTAAATGTGCTCATTGTAAATGTGAGTGTATATGTGAATACATACTCCCCTGCCACCTTTTTTTGTCCACATGCAGATTAAAAATAAGTAACTCAAATAAATAGGCCTATAACATGAAAATAGTTACATTTTAGAATTCCAGAAGTTTAGGAAAAAAACTTTTCTCACATGAATTCACACGAGACTTTAGAGAGTCGCTCATGCTCGCTGCCCAAGTCATATACGTAAGATGAGACAAAAAAAGAAAATTGGGCAGACATATGTGGCCTGGCAGTCCATGTCTGTTCAGCAAAAATGTATGGTAAATAAAACATATCATAATGTTAAGAGCAAAGACCACTTATTAACATTTTAAAAATATATTTCTTGTTAGTTTATTAGTAGCTATAAAACAATTATGATAAAAATGTTCGCCTTGCATTTGTACATTAAGGATACATCATGAAACTATGTTGTTTCATTTCTCACACTATCACGTGGCGATAATATCAAAAAGGTTTGAAAATTTAGCAGCATCAGTGACCGCAATGAGCACCGATTTGGCCATAATCTGAGGGAATTTTGTCGCAGACCTTGGAAATCTGCCTGCGACAGCAAAATCCAGCCTAAAGTCATGTAGTATGAGCCTGCCTTACCTGGGAGTTGGAGAACTGGAGACTGGAAGGATTGGAAGCAAGGACATTTAATATGGAAGCAGGTATCTCTGGTAAGGAATATCCACAACTTTGGTGAGTCCTAGGCTGCGTTCCACTCCGCTTTTAGACACGCACTCACAAACTTCCCTAAGCACTTCCCCTTGGGGGAATCCCCGCCGCCATTTTGAAGTGCGTTCCACTTCGTGAAGTTTGACAGAGCGATCATGGTTAATTTACCACCACCAACAACAACTACTGTATGACATATCATTTTTATTTATTTTTTATTTAAAACGACCTAAACACACCTGCTATATACATATAGAATGCTGCATTAAACAAATTCTTAAGGCAAAAAAGTAAATCATAATTCAACTCCATAGCTGATTCCAAGTGATCAAGGGCTGAGGACGTTCCAATTCAGCCCATTGCAAGGGTTCCGCCAGTAGTGGGCACTTGTGCAATGTAAGCAATGACGTACATCTGAGTGAAAGAGACTGAGGGAAGTAAGCGAGGGAAGGGCATTAAAAAAAACGACCAGAAAATGTGTGTGTAGTGCAGGCTTTTGCATTGTGGAGCAGATGAGGGTGATTGCTAGCAGGTGTGTGCAGGTGGGAGCCAGGGAGGATGATGGAAATTGTAGTGCAGAGGTGACAGGTGAATCGTGACAGGGGATGAGTTACAGTTAGTAATTTCTTGATCTTATGCTGTCCAGTTAGCAATTTCTTGATCTTAAGCTGTTTTTACTTATTACAAATATAGTTTTATCTTATTTTTAAACCATTTTAAGTAATCTTAAGGCCTCCCTGGAAGTGTGTGGAGTCCCCATAGCGGGCCCCAAACCCCTGGTTGAGAACAACTGCCCTAAAAGTAAAATAATATACCTTATTCAGGACTGATGCATTACTGAATATTATGTAGATGACGCTGTGATGGCATGCACTGTATAAAAGCCCTAATATCACATGTAATTTTCATGGCTCACAACTTTCAACTGTTTTATGGAGTTTTTATCTATTGAAAAATTTATTTTGAAAATATATATTTTAACAAATTAACAATTGACATGTGGTTAAACAACAGTACAATAACACACTGTACTATCCCTCACAGCCACGTTTTCATTCCTGTCAAATAAATATGCTACTCTACCCACTGTCTATTCTGACAAAAACCTTTAATTGGAAAAGTCTGTAAATAAATAAATACATTTTTTATAGATTTGGCCATTGGTCATGTGTGTGTGTTTGTGTGTCGGCATTTGATTTTTGCTGAAAAGTTTGATTTTTGCTGTGATAAAGTGCATACCACTTGCCTGGGAAAACCCAGACCACTCTCAGTTGTAACTGAGTTAGGGTCTGGCAAAGCTCCATAGACAATTCATTTCCACAGGGGCGTCACTATCGAACGTCGCTCAAATGGCTCTGGGCGCAATTGATCTAAAACCAATCAGAGCGACGGAGAAACATCTGAGGGTGCTTTCGCATCTGTAGTTCGGTTCATTTGGTCCGGACCAAGGGAGAAAAATTATACTTTGTAGCAAACCACACTGATTGCTCTGGTCCGAATCAGTTTATGAAACGAACCAAAATGCAGTCACGTGACAACATCCACATCACTCGTTGGCCAGATGGGTCTTGAACATATTTTCATAACTGCACTTTGATTGTCAGAATTAACGTGCGGGAAAATTCCAACAGAACTGACGGAAGTAAACAAAGAGGAGGAAAATCCGGCAGACAACCCGCCGCTTTTTACTATGGAGAAACGACTTTGTGGGCTGATTGTATCCCTGGTCATAGTTTATTATATTAGTTTGTCTACACCACTTTAGGCAAACAATAACATTTGAGAATGAAGCGAGAATGCGGCTTGAAAATAATGTTTTATGCAATGCACGCAGCGAGTCATTTCAGGAGGATGCAACGCGTGCATTAATGTTGCTAAACATTGACATAATGCACAGCACGGCTGACTATGGCAGCTGGTTTAGTCCAAAAATGCGCAGTTTTTTGGCAGTTGGGTCTGTTCGAGGTCGGATCACGTTCTCACCACAAACGAACCGCTCCAGAGTTCGTTTGAAAGCGTACCGAGACCACCTCTCCTAGGAGGTCTCGGTACGCTTGTTTGGTCCGCTTTTGGTGCGCACCCGAGTGCGATTGCTGCATTCTCACCTGCCCAAACGAACCGCACCAATTCGGAAAACGAACTCTAGTGCGATTCAACCGAACTAAACAAGGCAGGTCTGAAAGCACCCTGAGACTCTCAGCAATTCTCTGTTTGTGTTTTTCAGGAAGATGTAGCAATGGCTTCTGACGACTTTGCCGTTTTTGTAAATGACTATTTTAAATCGCTTGAAACAGACGCGATAGCTGATTCGAACGAGTGATGTTCCATGGCGGCATCCATCTCTGTAATGTACAAAATCTGCGTCACCGTCGCTGCTCTGTCGTCATCGTGTGAAGCCCGCCCCAACGTTTCTGATTGGTGCCGCGATTTCGACGGATTGGAAATGGGTTTCAATGGGCTCTTTGCTAGACCCACTTGCAGAGCAAATCTAAATTTGCCGGAAGTGGTCTGGGTTTTCCCAGGCTAGCATACCACGGCTTGGCTGAGAAATAGAGTTGTGTGTGTGTATGAGAGTGAGAGGCATAAATAGAAAGTTGTGGTTAAACTGAAACACACTTTCGTAACCCACTATCATAGAAAAGGCGTCACTGAAAATAAATGTGTGTGTGTTTATGTGCAGATTTATAATACAGAGAAAGTAAGAGAGACAGAAAAACCATGATGTAGCCACAGCTCTGCGCCTTGACTTCATGCCCTCTTTCTGTATAAATTCAACAGAAGCCCCATTTATTCCACATGTATGTTATCTACAACACCTCCAGACACACAGGCACCAGCTCTTTGCTCACAGTTTTTGTGCTACTTTTAAATGGTTAACTCATCCACAAATTAATAATTATAATCAAACATAGCACTGTGCAATTGTTTATGATAAACAAGGCATAAGGGAACATTGATTTAAAAGCTGGCATGACTTGCATGCCATATTTGAATATACATGGGCAGTGGGCACGAATGAGATTAGAGAGCTGCAGCAGACAGAATGATTTTCAAAGAATAATGACTTAAATTACGGTCTGTTCTGCACACAAAGTTCCCTTTCGAGAGCGGTAACTCTTCATTGCTTAGCAACACTGTGGGGAACTCCTCCCTTCTAGTCTTATGATTAACAGCTAATCTAACAGAAGGCCAATTGTCATGAAGTATGCAAATACTGACAGGCTCGCGGGCAGTATAAAATGCATGGACGCGACAATTGCATCAGAATCTCTTTCTTCACGCTGCCATCGTGGAAGCTGCACCAGGAGGACTAGGATATTTTTCTCGAAGCATCCACTATTCTAAGCATTGCCACTCTGCCATGCAGGCTATGTTTGCCCACGTGGACGGGGCGGAAGCCTACGGCTACGTGCACATGCCCCCCGTCGAGGAAACTGTCGCCGTGTACCTGTGCCTGTCCTTTTCTTCTCTGAGATCAGACCTCAGCCTGCCGTCCAAGCCGTGCAGTTTCATGGCCCACCAGGCTGACAAGGCCTACGCATCTGCGGGCGAAGCGGCATCTGCTCTTCACTCCATGGCCATACTGCAGGTGTTCCAGGCAAAACTTCTGCAGTCCATGGATGGCGGCATCACGGACGCTGACGTCATCAAGGATCTGCACATGGCGACGGACCTCACGCTTATGGCGACCAAGCGATCAAAACACATCGCCAATGGCAACGGCCACTCAGTTATTAGGTAACTCTAATGTAGAGTTACCGCTCTCGAAAGGCAGAGGTGGACAGTAACTAAGTACATTTACTTGAGTACTGTACTTAAGTACACCTTTTGAGTATCTGTACTTTACTTGAGTATTATTTTTTCTGGAAACTTTTACTTTAACTTTACTACATTTGAAAGACAAATATCGCACTTTTTACTCCACTACATTTCTGTCAAGGTCCTTGAGTAGAAAGTATAACGTCAGGGATGATTTGGGTTGCATTTTGGTTGTAAATGAAAGTCTGGTTGACGTCAGAACTCGACTGATGTTGGTTTCTGACATCAATCCCATTTTCAACCACAATACAACATATGTCCAACGTTGGAGATTAACGTCAATCTGACATTGGATTCTGACATCAACATGATTTTAATTTTCAACGTTGGGTTTGGTCTTCTAAATGTGACTTATGTCATTGTTTTGGAGCACACTAGCTTATAGATAACAGTAAGGCTAACATATTCATACTAAAAGCCAAACAACTGGGAACAGCCATTTCGGCGTCCGAAACCATTGAGTGACTTATTCAATCCCACGACTGGAACTGTGTTATAGAAATAAATGTGATATTGATATGAGGGTAGGCAAGCATAGATTGAGAGGCATAAGGTACTGTATATTGGCTATTACATGCAACAATGCAACAATAATAAAACAATGCATTGACATTTACTTTTATACTTAAGTACTTTTAAAAATGAGTACTTTTACTTAAGTAAAAATCGGTCTTTACAACTTTTACTTGTAACGGAGTAATATTTGACCAGTAGTATCTGTACTTTTACTCAAGTAAGGAAGTTTTGTACTTTGTCCACCTCTGTCGAAAGGGAACGTCTCCGGTTACTATCGTAACCTAGGTTCCCTGAGTGGCGGGAACGAGACATTGCGTTAGCCCCTGTGTTCGCTGTTTGATCAGCTGTGCAAGTGTTTGTCACGGGGTGACTTTTTCCTGGGGCGGAACCATAGGGGCGGAACAATAGTGGCGGAGATTGGTTCCGCCCGGATCAAACACCTCCACTTCCGGTTCCCTTCCCGGCTCCAAAATCAGGGTTAATCGGTGGCAGGTGCACCAATGAACAGCGCGATCTCCAGATTGGATGAAGGGGAAGCAGGAGGAGTATAAAGAGGGCTTCCAGAATTCAGTTGGCGTCAGTTGTTGCAGCGGTCATACACAGCCGCAGCTGTTAGTTCCGGGTCGGGCTCAAGCCAAGCGTGGTGGGAACCGCTTCCAGCCGTCGCGGCGAGAGGATCTGGGTATCTGGGCATCTGGGCATCTGGGCATCTGGGCATCTGGGCAAACACAAAGAGGAAGGAAAGAGACGGGGCTGAGTATAATACAAACCGTGTTTTGCATTGTGATTCAAGTGTCAAGTGTGTGTTCCGCTACTGAGAAGTTACATGCAGGACAGCTTCCCGGAAGTGTTGATAAACTAATCCCTTCGGGAGAGAGAGCACAGCAGCCAGGACGCGAGCCGAACACTGCAAGAGAGAATAAGACGAGAACACGGGTTGGTCAACGTGTGAGTACCCTGAGAAACTTATGCAGTAGAAAACTCATTGGAAGTGTATCATCTGTGAGCTTTGTGAAGTTGGATCTAGGAACACGAGTGGCCCCACTGCGGAGAGTGAGCGTGGGAAAGCCAGCGACAGTGGACAGGAAAGACGCCGGGCTGTCACAAAGACCACTTTCCAGGCCGACCCACCCTCTGGGGAGGACAAGATCCCGAAGCTGGCGGAGCCACTAGCCCATAGATTTATGCTGTGAACATCACCCTACCCTCTGTCTCTACGACGATTGTACGATCGGAGCCAAGTAAGAACCCCTTGAGGAACTGTGTTGATACGTGGCTGTGTTGGAGGAAATTGTGTGTGTGCAGTGCCTGAGTGGAAAAGAGGGAAACGCTCCCGCACGCTCTGAGCAAACGTGTCCCGGGCGGATATACTTACCTGCACTTACCTATGTGGAGTCACCTGGAGAAGCGTCCGATCCAGCATCACCGCCGTGTTCGAGCCCCCGAGCCATCGCTATCACAGAGCCCGAGACGAGGAGAGAAACGGATGTACCGTGCCTACAAAGTCTGTGAGTGATATCCAGTGAGCAAAGTTATACTTACCTGTATACCAAACGAAAGTCCCAGTGTTGACCCCGATCCAGCGGATGCCCTGGAGTTGTTTACCGTTATACCGCCGGACCACTGACCCATCCCTAAAGGAAGCCGCCGAACCACGCCCGAGACAAGAGGTAATCCTGTCACCCCTGACCCCAGTACTTCTTTGTTATATCTCTGTGCCCAGGAGAAGGAGCGCGCCGTGGCGTATAGGTCCAGGAGGTGCTTACCTTTATACCGCCGGACCACTGACCCATCTCTCAAGGGAGCCGCCGAACCACGCCTGAGGCAAGGAGTGCGACCTGGGAAAGAGAAGGAGAGACGAGTCAGCAAATAGAAGGACATTGAGGCCAAACATCGAGTCCAAGGAACGAGACAACTTATCTGAGTTTCCCCTGTGCCCGGGAGAAGGAGTGAGCCGTGGCGTGGACACCTGGAAGGTTCAACCTAGGAAAGAGAGGCGAGTAAGCCAACAGAAGGACATCGGAGCCAGACATTGAGTCAACGAACGAGACGACTTATCTGAGATTCTCCCGTGACGGAGACAGCGGGCTCCGAGGCGGCGTCCTCACCCTCCAGTCCCCCTGGATTTTAGCCCCTTCACCTCCCCTATTTTAAGTAAATTAATAAAGAGTTGTATTTTAAAATTCCATTCCAGTGTCCTCGTTCTGTCTGGTCGTCTGGGGTATCCCTGGGAACCTCCCCGAGGTGGAGATCAAGGGAGGGGCGGTACTCACGTGGTCCGCTCCGACCTGTGACATGTTCAGTCGTGATTCTGATGCAATTGATGCATTTTTTATTGCCCACGAGCCTGTTAGTATTTGCATACTTCGCGACAATTGGCCAGCTGTTCCAAGCTGGCGTTAGCCCATAAGATTTCAACAAAAAAAAGATGTCTCGCAATGTCTCGTTCCCGCCTCTGAGGGAACCGAGGTTACGATAGTAACCGGAGACGTTCTCATAATGTAGTGCACAGCATAATATTAAAAGCATGACAGACCCACGCTTATGAAAAAGTTTATTCAAGGGTGCTATTAGTATACTTCTTTTAAACTAAAAAATAAGAAAGTATACTTTCAGTCTACTTGTTACAAACTTCTCAAAAATATACTTAAACTTGCACTTAAGTATACTTGACTTATTCTGACAGAAAAGTATGTATATTTTGACTATACATGTACTAAATCTTTTGACCAAGATAGACTTAAAGGTATACATAAGTATTTTAAACTTGGCCTGTAGTTGTTTACTCTTTTGATTGAGTAGCCTACCCAAGTGAAAAAAAATTTACTTCATTGTATTTCAAGTATATTTATATTTCCGATAGTATGTTGAAAATGTACTTACATAAAGTGTACTTTTTGTAAATATATAAAAAGTATACTGGCATCACGCTTTCACGCTAACACTTTTAACACACTTTAAAATATTTAAACGTAATTACACTTTATAGAAATATATTATACTAAAATATACTTTAAGTGAAACATATGTGTACTTTCTAAAGTGTACTTATTTGGAAAAAAAATTAACATCATTTTTGATATATTTTAAATTGTATGATCAAAATTGTCATTGTAACTGACTGAAAGCATATTTTAAAATAACACATTTTAAGTATTTTAATTTATATTCATAGTCTAATTATGAAGTGAAGTTATTCACGATAGTACTTCAGGACATTCTTTTAGAAAGTGTTCAATATTACTATGAAAATGCACTTAACCCCATTTATGAAAATTTTTGATGTGTGTAAAATACACACATTTATTATTGCAGCTGTTTTGTCATTTTTAATCAGTTTTGCAAAAAAAAAAAGTATACATCTTACACACAAAATTACATTAAACAAAACATTAAATGCACACTTAAAAAGTACAGTGTGCTGAAAAGCATGTAGTTTAAAGTTGGTGTGAGTGCTACATTATGATTTAACAGATAGTATCACACATATTGCAACAGACAAGTTAATGCTGCCTAAATTTACAAGCAAAAAAATTTTGATAATAAGCACAGTAAAAATATACTTAAAGTATAAAGCTTATCTATTTAAAGACACTAACAATTAGTTTTAAATAAGACAAAGTACACTATAATTGTACTTATCAAGCATATATTAGTGCATATAAAGCCATATACTTAAAGTATACAAAATATACTTTAAGTAGTTCCACTTTAGCACATAAAAGTACACTAAATACACTTCAAGTTGAACTTGTCTACAATTTAATTCCAATTAAAATATATTTAGTACAACATTAGTTGTTCCAAAATAGCATGCTTTAAGTTAACTTATCATAAACATACTTGAAGTACAATGATGATTAGTGTGGCTACAAGTACACAAAAGTATGCTAAATTTTAGTACACTTAGCACATTTATTTTTCACCTGGGTATTAAATACCTTTTTCACATAGTTTTACACAGCTACTGTCTTTTATAAACTTACATTGTTTGATTTATAAAGACCCTGTCCCAAATGGCACACTTCACACTTTCTGTCTTGTGAATTACAATGGCTGCTATGTACGCATGTTCGTTAAGTCCATGAGACCGTAGGGTGTCCCATTTGTCATTTTAGGTTACAGAAGGCTGCTCGCGAGTGCCCCCCTTTGCAGCCGATATGTGCCCTCGATGCACTCAGACTTCTTCCCGACAGTCTAAGCGGCGTTACGTCACAAAAGTGTGGACTCAGATGAAGACCGCGAGTGCTTAGGGTGCCATTTGGGACAGGGCCATAGAAGATTGCTAATGCCAATGTAAAACAACGCGATCATCAAACATTAAACAGCATATAAATCAAAACTGCATAATGTTACAGAGTAAAATGTCTAACCCATGAAGAGGAAACAACTGTGAAGCTTTGGGTGTGTTGATGGAGGCGATCGAGCTACTCCATCTGTGTTTTGTCATTCTGAATCAGATCTGGATGCGATTTCCTCAGCTTTTTGTTTAAAATGTTGTTGCTTTTTAAATAAAACTTACCCACATTTCAAGTGTTGAGTAAAAAGGATGCATGAAGCTAGAATAAAATGGAATAAAAATGTTTTTTTTTTTTAATGGAAAAGGGTTAAAGAGTCAAGTATAAAAAATGTATACCTAAATAGGAACATAGTAGTATAAGAGCAAAAACAAGAAATATATCACTTAAATAAAACTTTTAAGTATATTTATAAAACTATGCCATTAAAAACTACTAAACAGTTTACCGAGTACACTTCAAAGAGTAGTAAAATAGTAAACTACTAATATACTTAAGTTTACTTGTACAAATGAGAAATGTAGTTGTGCACTACACTTAAATGTACACTTTATATACTTAAAAGTGGGCCAATTTAGTCCCAAGCAGTATTGAAATAGTACACTTACAAGTTCACTGCTATTGATATTAGTTTACTTACTACATAAACATATACTTATTTTTTGTAAGGGCAGTCCACATTTACTGCAGGACATACTTTAAAATCCTCTCTTTTGTGTTCAACGGAAAAAAAGAAAGTCATGCAGGTCTGGAACAATGTCAGACTGAATAAATTACATAACTGTCTTTTTTGGGCAAAACGCAATGGCTGGGTTCAGATCATGAAACAGGTAGATGGATTAGTGTCTATTTTTAAGTAATCCATTTAAACTCATGAATAAATGTAATGAATGCTTGCAGATATTCCTCATGTATAGATAATCTGGATGGGTTTGAGGGTATAGGCTCTGGGATGAGAAACAGTACAAGACATTTGGGTCAACAGACAAGGTTGGGTCAACAGACAATGATGTTTTGAGAATGTTCAGGCTGCACACTATGTCTTAGTGTGCTATGGTAATTGTTTGATTTTTTAATGTTTGTTGTTAAGTGTCTGTTTACGGTTTCTTTAAAAGTGGAAAGATGAGGGCCTGGAGAGATGTACTTCTGATTCTATGGACTATTGGCCTGTATGGATCATGTTTGGCGATGCAATCTCCCACTGCAAGTGAAGTTTAAGTATGGCTAAAATCACTTTTGCCTGTACAGTGAAATACAATGAAAAGACTCTGCATGAGCCAAATTCCAAGATTTTCCCAAATTTCCAAGTCTCAAGAGAGGATAACAAACAACGTCAAAAACTTCTTGTTGGAGAGGATCACACATGAGCTGATTAGAATAAAACAATATAAATAAAGAAGGATAACTAGCATTCAGGACTGTCCCTTGCCATCCATTGTCTAGTAACCTCCATTCATTGAATAACAAAGTGGATGCTATAAGATCGTACATAAGGTATTGTAATGAATTCCGCAAGGCATCCTTGTTATGCTTTACGGAAAGCTGGCAACAATTTACAAAGCCTAATTCTCTCTTTGAGGTCTCTGGATTTACCTTACATTGCATGTGGCCATAGTGATAGCTGACCATGTCCACACGCTGCAGCTCAGCTACACTGAGCTGTCAGGTTACTGGGAAGGACACAAAAGCAGATAAATGCTCAACTGTGGAAGAGAAGGAGATGTCAAACCCAAGTCCTGACAGCAGCTGTGATAGTTCTTGGCACTTTAAACCAGTGCAACTTGGAGACTATGTTACCAGGATTTAAACAGCATGTACAAAAAATAGAAAGTGGTTTGCACTGTAAAAAAGTGAACGTGCAATTGTTGCTTTAACCCTTTATAGGGCACTCATTAAAATACTTGGAAATTCAAAATTTCAAACATAGAGTGTTATTGGAGGATATTATAAGACTTCTAAACATTTGTGAGTTTTTAAAAAAATATATTTTTTTAGGTTGGAAATCAAGGGCAATGAAGTTACCATATATGGTTCCTCGCCAGTCTAGGGTAATGTTTTTCCCTTAAAAAGTGTATATATAAAAATATAATAAAAACACATAAACTTGTTACAAACATAAAAATATTTATTTAGGAACATTTTAAATGATTATTAGGAACATTTTAAATTAAATTATTATTAGGAACATTTTAAATTATTATTAGGAACAATTTTTTTTTCCAAGTCCAGCGAATTAGGCCACTGCTTCGTGGGTGGGAGGAAGTCAGGGTCTGCCACATCATCATCTTCCTCCTCAGAGCCCTCATCATCACTGATGCTGGGGTGGGCTGGCACAACTGTCCCCCTCTTGCCGTAAAAGATTCGCGTAGATAGCTGCAAAGAACAGAGAGTACATTTTTGAGTCAATATCAAGCCCAGTTTGAGTTATTTGTTGAGTAACAGTGAAGTGCAGATCTACTGAAATATAAATAATAAGAAAAAGAAGTGAGTAACATTGGACTGGTCAGTCATAACACTTAAGTGCTACAAATATAAATCCTTTGAAATATTACTCAAATTATGAAAAATGTTTATTTTAATACATTAACATAATTTGAAACCAAATTAATGAATAGGGTATTCATTTATGGTTTGTGCTCCTAAGAACATCTAATATGATTAATGTTTTATAAATGCACATTTGTGCATTTAAAAATGTTATAAATAAATGTATACATTTATAAAAGATCTGTACTACTGATCTTTGGTATGGTCAAGTACTGGTGGTACCACTTATTTTAGCAGTAATAAGTCTCACAGTAAAAAAAAAATATGATAAAAACTGTTTCAAGGGCATAAAACTTACACATAAAGTGTAAATATATAATAAGAAGTGCAAAATATCATTATAAGTATTAAAAACTGTTATAAAGGTCATAAAACTGACCAAAACCACACATTTCAATATCTATGGCTTGAAAATGTCTATAAATGTGTTACGTTTCCCACTGGATCACTTTATAATGTTATTCAAACCTGTGATAACATCCAATGCACTAGTAAATACTATTGTCCTACGTTATAATCATAGACTGTGGTTATAATGCATTATTTGTAGAAAAAATAATTTTCTATACGTATAGGGCGTATGTCTAAATATGGACTTGCGCTAATCTTACGTGAACAGGGCGTATGATCAAATATGGTCTCACCATTTTTCATGCCACAAATGTCACTACTTTCAAGAAATCTATGCAAACAACACCTATCTCAACATGTTGCACAACTATTCAACCATAGAATGTGTGAGTTTCATCAACTTACCATTTTTTGTTTTGAAGTTATTAGCGCTGATGTGGGAGTAGGTAGTAGCGCATAATCTCACTTTCCAATATCCGGAACAACACTGAAGTTTGACATGGGTCAGGGGATCTCTGGATAATCCGTAATTCGTTTGTAATTATAAAACGAAAATACAGTTTTTCTGTTTTTTGTTTCAAAACGAAAAACCAAATAACCGTTTTTGGTGTCAGAATCAAAAAAACGAAAAACCAATTAAAAACGGGCCGTTTTTCGTTTTTGGCGATCATTTTATCGTTATTCCTTTTTGAACAAAGAATGAAGAGAGTCTTTGAACTTCAGTCAATTCGTTTTTCGTGTATAAACCAAAAACGAAGGTCACGTGGTGGATAATCCGTATTCGTTTTTCTGTTTCAAAACGAAAAACCAAATAGCCTAACCGTTTTTGGTGTCAGAATCAAAAAACGAAAAACCAATTAGAAACGGTCCGTTTTTCGTTTTTGGCGTTCATTTGATCGTTATTCCTTTTTGAACAAAGAATGAACGAAAAACGGAAGTCACGTGGTCTATTCCTTTTTTGGAAGCGAAAGTAGGCTAACCCTTTCAAAATAAAAGTAACTAGCTACAGTTAGCGAGGTGATTGTAGACTAAAACTGAACTAATATAACGTTTTTTAGGACAACTAAAGTAGCACTGGGTGTGAAAAAAACACTTTAGTTAACTGAAATAAAAATTAAAACTAATAAAATAATAACTGGCTGTTAGGGAGAATTAAACATTTGTAAGACCATTGGTGACCTGTAACTTCAGATTAAGACAAGTGAACTCATTTTATATGTAGCTTAGGATAGCAGGTCGCCTATTTATAAGTTTCTATTATTTAATTCACATTTTAGTTTTGTAACATATTTATAGCCCTTCTTGCTATGTGGAAGCTCAACCAGCAGGTCCCCCTTCTGTGCACCGACTCTTTCTGTGGCGACAACAGGCAACAAGGGTTTGACCTTTTGACTTGTGTTTTTATCAAAGAGAAGGCAAGCACTGCTACCAACAGAAGCTAATCATTGAGTTTGAAGGGTGTGCAGAACTTCACCTGCCTTCCAGCTCCTCTTTCTATGGCACTAAAGCTGCTAAAAACTCTCAGCATCCACCATACTGTTACCCCTTTCTGTGTCAAAAAACAAAACTCTTCCAAAACAAATCTATAAAGTTGTATACTTTTTATTTTCCTTTGCATTTTTCTCCAGTGTAATATACTTATTATGTTAGTAAAGTAGATGAAATATTTTTTTATGCAGCTTGTAGTTCTCATTAGTTATGTAGACCTTGTGTGTGAAACCTAGCCTTACTCAGTCAAAAATGATATCTAGCTCTGGGACTTTCAGATCTTTTAGTGCTTTTTTAGGTTTAATTCTGTTTGATGAACCATCAGGGAAAGGCAGTGCTCTGTACTCTTGGTACTTGTGTAAAGTAAAATAAAAGTGAAGTTAAATCATTTAGTTTTTCTCCCTGGTACTCGTGTCAGGGCCTCCCAGAGTTTCCCCAATACCTGGAGGAACAATACCTGAGCACTATGTGCAGGGTTTAAGGACTGATGATAGTAGCAAGACTGGCCCCATGCAGTCACCTACCATCACTCTCTCTTCAAATAAATGCTGGACTGGCAGGACAAAGCAGCACACACTCCTCCCTCCGGCACCATAAAAGGGCCTTGTTGTTACTTTCAAATATTTACATCATGGTTTATGGTAAGCCACATCTTTGAATTGTGGCACTACTTTTGTGGAATTGGATGATGTCAACTTATGTCTTTAAATACAAATGTACATCATAATGTACAACGGTACAGTGAAGCAGGGCTCTGCATTGCAACTCTTTCACTTGCATATATGCCCTTAAATGATTTACAAGCATAGTGGGTGAGTGAAGACTAAAACCTACTGTAAATGTTATAATGTTAATGTTATATTATACTTTTATACATTTATAGTTCCTCCTCCAGGTTGTGGTTATAGCCTCTGCCGTGGACAGATGTAGATTTAGCCAGAGCCAGGTGCCAATACAGCCTCCTCCTGAGAGCAACACATTCCCCTTGTAGTGTTTTACATAGATAATAAATAATGTTCACCAATCTTTTTTATATAAAGTGTGGTGTTGGTTGTGCATGTGGCAAAATGGTCTTACAAATGTTTAATTCTCCCTAACAGCCAGTTATTATTGTATTATTTTTTATTTTTATTTCAGTTAACTAAAGTGTTTTTTTTTTCACACCCAGTGCTAGCCTACTTTAGTTGTCCTAAAAAACGTTCAGTTTTAGTCTACAATCACCTCGCTAACTATAGTTACTTTTATTTTGAAAGGGTTAGCCTACTTTCGCTTCCAAAAAAGGAATAGACCACGTGACTTCCGTTTTTCGTTCATTCTTTGTTCAAAAAGGAATAACGATAAAATGAACGCCAAAAACGAAAAACGGACCGTTTCTAATTGGTTTTTTGTTTTTTGATTCTGACACCAAAAACGGTTATTTGGTTTTTCGTTTTGAAACAGAAAAACGAATTACGGATTATCCACCACGTGACCTCCGTTTTTGGTTTATAAACGAAAAACGAATTGACTGAAGTTCAAAGACTCTCTTCATTCTTTGTTCAAAAAGGAATAACGATAAAATGATCGCCAAAAACGAAAAACGGTCCGTTTTTAACTGGTTTTTCGTTTTTTGATTCTGACACCAAAAACGGTTATTTGGTTTTTCGTTTTGAAACAAAAAACAGAAAAACTGTATTTTCGTTTTATAATTACAAACGAATTACGGATTATCCAGAGATCCCCTGACCGACATGCTCCGCACAACTTCTGATTGGTCAGATGCCATCATGTGACTATCAGTGATGTAGCCTGATCTTCGCTGATTGGCTAGGAGAAATCTATGCGCTCATATGACAATGCAAACAGGCAGGGGAGATTCAGTTTGCATGCGCGATTAAGTTACCAAATATGGTTCCTCGCCCGATAAAGGGTTAAGGATGTGATTCTACTTACAAATTACTTTCTACCTACCTACTACCTACTATTTTTGTTGTTGTAACCTAATTCACTAAGGTTATGTAACATAAAACAAGGGAATGCTGTTTTAACATAACTATTAACCCAATTATTAACCCTTGGATATTGAGTTATATTAACCCAATATCCAAGATTATATAAAATTTAAGTAATTTTACATTGCTAGAGAAATCAGGTTAAATTTACTGACAGTTATTGTCACAGTGTCTGGTGGTTCCCTGGGTTAAACACTAGAGGTCCTCCGTTTTCACGGTGTCTAGGCATTATCACTACAATTCCCATCATCCTGTCTGTCACTGATTGTTCATTGTGTTCAGCTGTTTCTCGTCACCTCGTTTAGCACTTGTGTATATATACCCTGTCAGTTTCAGTATTTGTCACGGAGTCCTTGTTACGTCCCACCACTTCTGGATGTCTGTTCTTGCCCGTTCTTGTTTTGTTATCGTTTATGGATTGCTTATATGGTTTTGACCTCTGCCTGGACTGGTTGTGAGTACGGATTTTCCCTAATAAATACTGCGCCTGGACCTTACCTTTTCCTGTGTGTGTGTCGTGACAGAAGGACTCCGTCATGTCAAGGTCCAGCAGTACGGGGTTCCGTATCCCTCCCCCTACTAATGGGAGGAAAGGAATGCAGCAGAGTGGGATTCCTCGAGCTGGAGAGGCTGAGCCACATATGAACATTTTTTAATGTTTTGCGTTGTGGGCCCGTCTGACTGAGGAGACCATGGCGGTAAATTCTCCCGAGCCCCCTTCCATCGGACACGGACAGTCTTTTGAGGGAACCCATCTGGCCAGGTTTTCTGGGACCCGTGGTGGTCTCAGAGGAGGAGGTGCTAGAGGTGAATCCCGGCACCACTCTCCGCTTCGGTCTCACTTCGACCCTGGGCCGGGGATGCCCAACCCAGAGCTCCCTTCACCGCTGGTCCTGTCCAGCCCGGAGCCTGCACCTCACCATCAAAGATGGCGGAGGAGGAGGAAGACCAATCCCCAATGAACCAGAGGCCGTCCCCGAACAGCCCGCTGTCGTCCCAGAGGCCGTCCCCGAACAGCAAGCTGTCGTCCCAGAGGCCGTCCCCGAACAGCAAGCTGTCGTCCCGGAGGTCTTCCCGGACCGGCCACTGTCGTCCCGGAGACCGCCCCCGAGCAGCCCGCTGTCGTTCCGGAGGCCGTCCCCAAACAGCCCGCTGTCATCCCGGAGGTCGTCCCTGAACAGCCCGCTGTCGTCCCGGAGACCGTCCCCGAGCAGCCCGCTGTCGTTCCAGAGGCCGTCCCCGACCCGGGGCTGCCCACCGTCAGTCCTGCCACGGCCAAGAGGGCTGTTTTCCTTTTTTATGCATTGGCAGTACTGCATGCATGGAGGGGACACACGTCTGCCGAGCCTGAGCTTCACGTCACGTCTGCCGAGCCTGAGCTTCACGTCACGTCTGCCGAGCCTGAGCTTCACGTCACGTCTGCCGAGCCTGAGCTTCACGTCACGTCTGCCGAGCCTGAGCTTCACGTCACATCTGCCGAGCCTGAGCTTCACGTCACGTCTGCCGAGCCTGAGCCTTTGTCTGTTCCTGAGCCTGAGCCTGTGTCTGTTCCAGTTCCTGAGTCGGTGGTGTCTGTTCCAGTTCCTGAGCCGGTGGAGTCTGTTCCAGTTCCTGAGCCGGTGGAGTCTGTTCCAGTTCCTGAGCCGGTGGTGTCTGTTCCAGTTCCTGAGCCGGTGGTGTCTGTTCCAGTTCCTGAGCCGGTGTTGTCTGTTCCAGTTCCTGAGCCGGTGGTGTCTGTTCCAGTTCCTGAGCCGGTGGTGTCTGTTCCAGTACCTGAGCCGGTGGTGTCTCTTCCAGTTCCTGAGCCGGTGATGTCTGTTCCTGTGCCATGGCTGCCCGAGGGGTCATCTCCTCCCTGGCCGCCCGAGGGGTCGTCTCCTCTCTGGCCGCCCGAGGGGTCGTCTCCGCCCTGGCCGCCCGAGGGGTCGTCTCCGCCCTGGCCGCCCGAGGGGTCGTCTCCGCCCTGGCCGCCCGAGGGGTCGTCTCCGCCCTGGCCGCCCGAGGGGTCGTCTCCGCCCTGGCCGCCCGATGGACTGTCTGCTTTGCCCTGGCCGCCCGATGGACTGTCTGCTTTGTCCTGGCCGCCGGCTAAACCGTCACCCCTTGTTCCTGTTCCCCTTCATGGACCTGGCCCACCATCCCTCCCCCTAATCCTCCACAGTTCCACCTCCCTCCTGGACTTTTCAAGTTTGTGTTTCCTGTCGTGGAGCGTCTGGTAGCCGCTCCGTAGAGGGGGGGGTTATGTCACAGTGTCTGGTGGTTCCCTGGGTTAAACACTAGAGGTCCTCAGTTTTCACGGTGTCTAGGCATTATCACTACAATTCCCATCATCCTGTCTGTCACTGATTGTTCATTGTGTTCAGCTGTTTCTCGTCACCTCGTTTAGCACTTGTGTATATATACCCTGTCAGTTTCAGTATTTGTCACGGAATCCTTGTTATGTCCCACCACTTCTGGATGTCTGTTCTTGCCCGTTCTTGTTTTGTTATCGTTTATGGATTGCTTATATGGTTTTGACCCCTGCCTGGACTGGTTGTGAGTACGGATTTTCCCTAATAAATACTGCGCCTGGACCTTACCTTTTCCTGTGTGTGTGTCGTGACAGTTATGCTTCAATAAAACCTTGTTTTTTTATAATCCAAATATAATATATATAATTGGATTTATAATCAGTTATAATCAAAATTCAGTTATATTTATAATCTTAAATAATTTATTTCATTTCAACAAAACCCGTTATTTTAGATGTTACCACATGAAGCACATTTTGATCTGACAACAAAAAAAAATGTCAGTGTGTGAATGTTAAAGGAGAACTCCGGTCAATTTTAACATTGAGCTCAATTTTTAGTAAATTTGGAGTGCTGTCAATACAGAGAACAACGACAAAAATCGGTGTTGCCAACACTGTTATCCTCTTTTTAAAATTTGCACCCTATTGACTTGAATGGGGCAAGTTTTAAACTTAACCAGTTCTTAGTCTTATCATCCTTGATGTGTCATTACAAGTGCCCAGCCATGTTGAGTGATTCCTTAAGAGTGAACACGAGTGAATCTGACTGCAGTAGATGTGAAAGATATGAATAAAAATGATGTTATATCAGCCAGCGCACAGACCTGTATTTAGTTCCTGTTTTCGGTGGAAGTCCAAAGTAGTCGATTGTCGAGTTCACGCGCATAGGTTTAGTTACTATGATCACGCGCGTGAACTCGACAATCGACTACTTTGGACTTCCACCGAAAACAGGAACTAAATACAGGTCTGTGCGCTGGGTGATATAACATCATTTTTATTCATATCTTTCACATCTACTGCAGTCAGATTCACTTATGTTCACTCTTAAGGAATCACTCAACATGGCTGGGCACTTGTATGACACATCAAAGATGTCAAGAGGATAAAAGCAGGTTTAAAACTTGCCCCATTCAAGTCAATAGGGTGCAAATTTTAAAAATAGGATAACACAGTGTAGGCAACACCGATTTTTGTCGCTGTTCTCTGTATTGACAGCACTCCAAATTTACTAAAAATTGAGCTCAATGTTAAAATTGACCGGAGTTCTCCTTTAAGGATGCTTATGTGTCTAGGCCACCAATACTGAATTATGATCATAATGTGTTATATATGATTCCAGTTTGTAAGACCAAACTTAAAAAAAAAGCAAACCGGAAAAGAGGTGATTCATTGAGGTCAAATGAAAGTAGAGAAGAAGCGAAAGACAGTTTTGACTGGAGGGGAACATCTTCACGAAGGTTCACTATGAAAGGACTGTGTGATTATATAAATCTGTGAGTGTCATATATGACCAAAGACATTAAAGAAGTTATAAATCTAAGTAAAAGTAGCATTTAAAAAAATAATAATACTTAAACTGACGTTGGGCCAGATTTACTAACAGTTTGCACCAGAGCAAACCCTCTTTTGGCGTTAAAAAACTACTGTCAGGATTTAATGAAGAAACGCAGTGAAAAATTAACGCTGAAAAGTCGTGGACAGGGTTATTTTTGCAGCTGAGGTTATTGTATATGCATTTTTAGGAGTTTCCTTTTCAGACGCAAAATGTATGGGCGGAGAGTATTTAAATGAATCATGTAAGGTGATTTACTAAGGTTTGCGCAAGTAAATTTACTGGTATAGCCTATGTAATTTACAATTATGAAAAAAAGCTGTAGGATCGGATGGACAGTGCAAGTATAAACGTTTGGGGTCAGTCATTTTTTTACTCAGCAAGAACACATTAAATTGATCAAAAGTGACAGTAAAGACATTTATGTTTGATTAAGATTTATATTTATGTTTGATAATGATTTGTATTTCAAATAGGTGCTGTTATTTTGAACTTTCTCTTCTATGATCTGTTCACCGGCACGAGTTCAAGACAACTTGTCACTCACATGAGATCACAGCATTAGCAGACCACAATGATATAATGATACAAACAATCCTGCTCTACATTTTTCGAGAAGCCGTTTCACTCAGATACATCACAACAAGAAAGAAAAGACTATCACAACTTCATTTCATCCCGACTTTAAATTAGTTTTTATAAAAACTGTTCTTTCCTCTGTTCGTCTTTCTCTTTTTTAAATCAGTCAGAATATCCATCTACTTCCTAAAGTGTTTGCTTGTTCTGTTTAAAGGCATTACCTAGCAGAATCCAGGCCTGAACTCAGTCCAAGTCTGAAGGTCAGGCAGCATTTCCTCTGCCAGGACAAAATGGGTTTAAATAAGAGAGTGTGGCACACTTTGTGCCTGTCCAGCTCTCCTGACATGGCCAAAAACAACTTGCCATTAACCAGCTATTCGTGTCCACTACTAAACTACAGACAGATGTACTACACAGTAAACATCACAAACTGTGAATCACAGTGAAAGACATCTACTCCTCATCCTACTCTTCTACAGTCGTTTACAGAGCTGCCTTTATTACAGATGTTCAGTCACAGCAGAATTGAATTCATGACCAATTCACACTGAAGTTACACACACACAAAACTTTTACATGAGAGATGCCAAGTCAGTTGGTCATGATCCCCAAAAAATATCAGTCAAAAGTTACATTATCCGACTTATTACATGGCTTACATGGACATGAAATATTAATTTGAGCTGAGAAATTACTATATTAATGCTTTCGAAAATATAGAAAACACTTGCAACCAGTTTATTATAATATTAATTTATAGATTATTTTCATTCTGCAACCAAAATCACTTTTGTGGACTAGTTAGTTAACATACAGTCAAACTAAAATTTATTCAGACATCTTTAACATTTCTCACATTATCAGTTTATTCGCTATGGTTTAGAAAATGGTAATAAAATATGACTCAGATCTGTAAAGAACTCAGATTTATCAAATCAGTTGATATTTCACTGGCTTCGGCCATCATTCTGTTAGACTTAAGTACACAACTAGATAATACCAATTAAGGTCAACCAAGTACCAAGCAATGCTTAATTTTGTGTAGTCTGTGGTTTAAAAAGATCGCATTAGCAATTAAAGAAAAAACTTGAAAAGTTTTGAAAAAACAATTCAAAGTGTCTGAATAATGTTTGGTCCCAAATATTTATCAATTTGACTGGTAATCCACTGTATGAAGATTTTTTGGGTATAATATGTCACAGTTTGCTTTATTTTGCTATCCTCATTTACATAAATGAACAAGTGTCCTGCATCCACTAGTAACACAAATATAAAAAATTATGATTCATTTTTGGTTGCTAATCTATTTGAATCTGAATCTATTTTACTTTCTTCTTCTTCTCATTCTTTGTGTCTATACTGGTTCCATTGTCTTCTAAATGATACTTTCAAAATCAGAGAAACCGCGGCATGATACGAGAGACATGGACAATGGTCAACTAGTTTAGCCATCATTACACATAAATATTTGACTGCTCAGTGCAGATACTGATCAATAGGGATCAAATATTACAGACAGCCATGCAATAATGAGAAGAAAATAAAGGGAGACAGACAAAGAGAAAAAGTGCTTGGCCAACCATGTCCCCTTGGGATCCAACATTATTTTCCGTTGGCAGCTTGGGGATTTGTATCAAAATGTGATCTGGATTGTTATGATAGGATATGGTAATTAAATAAAATTAGAGTGCAAAGGAAAGCAGCTTTATACTGCATCTGTTGTGTGACTCTTCCAGCACCACTGTCACATTTAATTAATTATACTCCATCAGGGTGACAAAAATCATTACAACTAGAGGAAGATCCTCACAAAAGGATGCTGTGTTTTCGACAGAGGAAAAACATTTCCAAATAATCACTTAATTTAAGCTTATGCTAAAACATCTTCCAACAGACTATGTTACCTTGGCAACCAGCAGTAACAATCAGTTACATCACAAACAGCCAAAAGAAAAGGGAAAATGGCTTAGAACTAAATTAGAACTAAACTGATGGTTTGCTCAAGGCTGATGATCTGCTGAATTTCAAACATTGCTATAACTTCTTGCTTTCCTGTATTCTGCTTCATTCTCTTTCCCTTGGTAAACTGTATGTATGTGTTTTTTAGAGTAGGCTAGTTAAAATGTTTAGTCTAGTTAATAAAGTCTTGTTCATATCACACGTAAAGTTGTTGTGTCTCAAGCTCATATCCGGAGACACTAATCATATACATTTTGGCTACAGGCTCTGAATAGTACTGTACAGTAAGAAAGACATTTCCCATGCCTCGGAAATGTACATTTCTATTAATCAATTAATAACCAATATTGAGGGTTCACAGGATGAACTGAGTAATTGGTTGTAATGTTAATGTAGCTACATCAAGTTAATCCAATTCACTGATCCAAATATTCATAATCAATTATAACAAGTTATGATTGGTTATTAATATTTCATAGAGCTAATTTGCTACAACGTCTTTGAAATTACATTTATTCAAATGTATTTTCTGCACTCTTTGGCATGATTTTGAAAGTGTTTTGTAATTCTGTAAAAAAAAAATTCAAAGCATTTGTAGTTATATTTTCATCATAATATACAAACAAACTTTGTCCGATGATGTCCATTTTATGAAATAGCATGTGGGGTGATCATCAAGGAACTACCATTTTGGGACTCTTATGTTAAAAACTATTCAAACACAGGAAGTTACATAATATACAAATTTACCAAGCACCCATGGAAGCAGCAAGCAGGTTTGTAATTCTTTCAAATTGGAAAAAACAACAACTTTGTAATGGTTTGTTAGGCTATAGTTGCCAAATTTGGATGTCATGTGGTATGACCTAAAACAAATTGAAAAATATTATGTGGTGCGACCACTGCAGACGGTTTTCCATATAGGTCCTAGATTGGCATGCAGGTTTTGTGCTTTTATATTCAATCGACTGTTTATATACAAAAAATACGTTAATTTAGTGTCATTTGGAATAGATTTAAGCATTTTTTTTGTTAAATATTTCAGACGGTTTAGGTTTAGGCTT
Source organism: Phoxinus phoxinus (assembly GCF_949152265.1). NCBI lineage: Eukaryota > Metazoa > Chordata > Actinopteri > Cypriniformes > Leuciscidae > Phoxinus > Phoxinus phoxinus. Next base: position 17,708,969 of record NC_136894.1, on the reverse strand, counting down.
TGTACAATATGAGAAAAATGCAACAAAAAAAAGAACATGTAATTTTAGTTTAGTAATTATGCATTTATTAGTAATGTATTTATTATTGCCTATTTATTTAAAACCATTTTAATCTACGGTATTTTACCAGATGCCACTGCCAAGCGAAGTAAAAATGCTGACCCTGCAGCAAGAGCGGAGAACCTTGCTAGGAGAAGAGTGAAATATTATTACAGTTTAAAATAGCTGTTTTCTATGTGAATATATGGTAACTGTAATTTATTCCTTTGATCAAAACTGAATTTTCAGCATTGTTACTCCAGTGTCACATGACACAATTCTAATATAATGATTTGCTACTCAAGAAACATTTCTTATTATCAATGCTGATCTAGATCTAACGCTCAATTTTCGGATTGAGGATTTTAGTTATACTATTTTTGTTACTACTGGAAATTGTGCAAACTGATACATTTTATATGTCAGGATTATTTGATGAATAGAAAAAAAGAAAAAGAAACGCATTTATTTTAAATAGAATCTTTTGTAACATTATAGCCTAAATTTCTTTACTGTAACTTTTTATAAATGTAATGTGTCCTTGATTAATAAAAGTATTAATTACTTAAAAAAAAAAAACGATTGACCCCAAATGTTAGCCATGTCATGGTTATACAGAGAAGCAGACAGTTTAGTAGTAATATAAACAGTGTTTATTGAACAGAGGCACAGATGTGAACTGCAGAGATGATCTGATCAGATAAACTGATATAGTAGATATATGAAGAATCAGAACTAGATGAGGAACTCAGCTCGATGGTTAAATTTATATCTCTGTTATAGATGCGGGCTGGATACAGCATGCAGACGGCGGATGAAGAAGCAGCAGGAGATGATGGACGGGATCTTCGTGGTAAGTATTCTGGTAAGTATTCTGGTAAGTATGGAGTGTATAAGTAATGTTTGTGATGTGATTTGTATTAAAAACTGTTTTTATAAAATGTTTGTGTTCAGGAAAATTCTGTAAAATTTGTATAAAATTTGTTTTAAATCATTTCTTTTTTGTATAAAATGTATTGTTCATTGATCTCTTTAAATAGATTTTTAACTATATAAGGTCTTCGTTGTGCGACCAATAAAAGCAATCACTGTATTACATTTAAAATAAAATATCTTATTTCTGTGGCTGAAATATGAATCACTGATACAGTATGCTTAAGTGAATGATATATATTTTTTTAAATTGAACAGTTTTATGTGATTTACAGAAAAATAAGTCTGTTATTTAAGAAGGCAACTCTAAAATTATAGAACAAAAAAATAGATAATTATTTACAAAAACTCAAAATAAATGCAAATACTTTAATTACTAAGAACTTGTAAAAAAAAAATGTTAAGCATGATAAGGAAATTAATTAATTTTGAGATAAAATCACATGACATTTTTTAAGGCTATGGCCAATTCATCTAGATGAAGAAACACTAAAATCACTTAAATACAATTTTGTATATGAATTTATGTGTATACAACATCCTTAATGTTTGAACAATTGCAACAGGCATTCTTTTTTTTTTTTTTTTGTATTTTAAAATTGGCCTGTTGAAAATCCTCATATGTCATTGACCCAGGTATAGATACCGATGTGTAAAAGGCCAGGTATAGTATGAGTTTTGTTCCTGTATCTATACAAGCTCTAAATAAATAGCAAAAATCGGCCATTGATATGTCATGTATGCTCTCTTCTTGTTGTTGGTCTATCTTTGACACATTTTTACAATCTCACGCATCACAATACTGTCTGGCAGTGTTAAGCTGAAATTAATTTATGTTCTGTGAAATTGGCAGCCAATCATGTGTCCCTTTTCAAATCAAATGCATCTAGTGGAAAGCTTTTTCTGCACACTGGGCTGGAAGCTGTTGGATGTGAATAGAAGCAGGTGAATATCAGAACAATTACACACACACACACACACACACACACACACACACACACTTCATGTGAGCAGAGAGGCGCAGATGCATGTTGACACTTGCGTAACCACTCCCAAACTCAGCCAACATTAGTCAATGAGATTTTCTATCAGTTCAATGTTCCACCAGCCTCTCAAGAACCTGTAAACACGTTTTTTTCTCTATCCCTTTTGTTAAATAGACACAGATTAAAAAGAACATTCTGGATAAAATGCAACTTAAGCACTATTGCCGTTGAAAATAAATGTAATGCTTCAGTTTAAACAGTTGAAAAACATTTAGTATAATTTAAATTTGTAGTGCATGTGAAGTGGAGAAGAAAATGTGGCAAGAGTACATTGAAGTTTGTATTTTTGTAATTAATTCATTGTAAAATATTTATATGAATTACTGTAAGTACAGACACATTTCCATAATGCCCTTTTCACAAGATGTAAAATAAGTCTTTGATGTCCCCAGAGTGTGTATGTGAAGTTTAAAGGGATAGTTCGACCAAAAATGACATTAAACCCATGATTTACTCACCCTCAAGCCGTTCGAGATACAAAAGTCAATCATTTTTCAGACGAACACATTTTCAGTTATTTTAGAAAATGTCTTAAGATTTTTCAGTGGTTATAATGTCAAGTTACAGTATGGGGTCCACCTCCTTCAAGTCCCAAAAATGTGCATGCATCCTTCACAAAAGTAATCCATCCGGCTCCAGAGGGATAAACGAAGGCCTTCTGAGGGTAATCCGTGCGGTTTTGTCGTAAAAATATACATATTTAAAACTTTATAAAGGAAAATAACTGGCTTCCGGCAAAGGTCGACGCGGTTCACGGGAGATGGATGCCGGCGTATGACGTAGTCATAGGAGACGTCGTTACGTCCTACGTCGCGTCTCTACGTCATAACCATCTCCCGTGAACGTGCGCCGACCGTTGCGATAACCTTGGGGTAAACAGAACAGAACCAACATGAATGTATGCAAATATTTAATTCAAGATTTTAAAGTACAACATAATTCGAGAATTTATTCTGATTCAAGGGGAATCAGAATGCCAAATCCTGACTGGCGAGAGGAGGAGCTGGGGATGGAGGAGGGTAATTCGCTCCGGAGAAACGCGATAGCTAGTGATAATACTGAAGGAGCTTGTATATGTATATGGTGATAGGCGTCGTATTCCTATAGATAGATGTGGATCAGCTGAGAGTCAGCTGATGCGAGCTTGACTAACGTGACCTGCCAGAACTAACACTACGCTTGATTTTCTAGATGTGGGCGTTACAAAAGTTATCACGTATGATGTATTATATGTCTTTTTAATTATTAAATTATTTATTGATTATCATTTTAATATACTATAAAAACCCTTCACATGAGTTTAAAGTGGCTGTTTATAATGAACTTGCATAGTGAGCAGAGAAATCTAGATCAAGTATCTTTTTGCTTCTTAATCGGAAAGCTTCGTCCTAGTAAGGCTGCATGTCTCAACAGCCACGCCATCAAGCTCCATCGAAGGACGTCTCAATTTGAAGGATCCTTTGAAGGCAGCATTTGTTTCACGTCCTTCATTCGGCTTATTTTGAAGGATGCATCAAGTATATCCTTTGTGTCCTTCAATCGCCCACAATCCATTGCACACATTCCAATTTACAAAAAAAGCAGAGAATGAATCAAAACTGAGCTCATCCAATTTCACGACGTAATGCAAGACAAGATGAAGCCATTATGTTTTTTTTGTTTTTTTTGTAAACGAATCACATAATGCTAAACTGTAAAATCAATTTAAAACACTGGGAGACAAATGGTTGTAATTACCTGTACTGCATCAATAGAAAGTTAGTTAATATAAAGATTTTTTAATATGAAGTATTTTTCAAAAGTATAATTTTAGTATTTTCGCACCATGACCACGGGGGCGGAAACATTTATGACCTTTTAAAGAAATGTTTTTTTTAAGGACTACAACAAACGGCTGGTTAGTAATTCCTCCCGGGTTAGTGACATCACCAACCTTGAAATTTACATAAACCCCCGCCCCCTGAACACGATTTATAGATTATCTTGACAGAATATGCTACAATGGCGGCCCCCGAGGAAAGCTTCAGTTTCCGGCGGATGGATTACCCCCTTGCTTCCAGGTCTTTATACTTTATACAGGTGAGTTCAGATTGGTTCTTTAGGGGGATGTCGTCACGTTGACTAATAATGATTGACACAAGGACCAACCAATCGTGAGACCTAAGAATAAGGACAGCCCAGAACAAAAGAAAGGGGGGAAAGAAAACACAACCAAAATACGACGCAGACGTAACAGGCAAAAAAAAAAAAAAACACATTCTCATCGATTCATATCTAGGGACCATAATGTCAAAGAGACTTGGGGTGGGGTGTTTTGACTTGGGCTAGTAAGCAACTATTTAGAACACTTAAAAACACCCTGGCAACCACACACAACACCCCAGCACCAGAGTTTTGAACAGAACAATGTAAAAATCTAATTACTTTTGAAATAACTCTGGTGCTACTCAAGGGGGAGAAATTTCACACTTCCTCTAAGCAGGAAAAGTTGTGTGAATAAAGCTCATGCTCAGTTTGACTGTTGTGATCATTTCACAGATGCAATGTCTCTCAGCATTCACAGCTCATGAGAGAAATGTCTGACGTCTTGATCACACAGCTAAGAAGAGCATTTACATCGACATCTATACCTGCGTTCATCATGAACACTTAGATCTAGAAGAAAAAAACAATTAGGCCCACTACTGAGTAGAGAAAGAATAACTTTTCCGCAGGGTCAGTATGGAACCAGCAGCGGTTATACAGTCATCAAGAGGCTGTGTGCCTGATTTGTAATTTGATCAGAAGTGTTTTTCCTGAGGTGGCACATTTGTATGGCTGAACTTGAGAAACGAAACACTAAACATGAGCTTGAGGGTCCTGAAGGGAACAGATTCCCTCCATATCTGAAACATTTCTGCCATTGTTGCTTGCTACCACACATAGTTCCCTCAGCTCCCAGTGGTGAAGTCAACGAATCAATCTGATTTCTGAATAAGGAGGTCAGACAGAAAATGCATTTTTTCATTTAATGAAATAAACAAAATTATTAATAATACTCTTTCAGAACAGTTTTGTAGAGAGGCATGGTTAAAACTATACCACCTTGCCATTTTGCAACCCACTTACCCCACTATCCCCTATCAGTCTCTCAGTCAGCGTTCAGAGAACACAGGAAGCAATATTTTTGAAAGTATTGAGGTGTTCTTGGGGGGAGTTTAAGGCAGGTTTTAACCAAAGATTCACAACAAGATGCGATTAAAATTTTAACTACTTGCAAAAGTGTATAGTTTGCATCACTGGATGCATCAGAACAAATGTTCCAATTCCATTTGTCCTGTTGTTGGAAGTAGCACAAGAATGTGGAGTACATCAGAAACAGACTGGACCATCTGTTTACTTGGGTTTACGGTCTGTGACAGGGCGTATATCCAGTGTAGATATCATTGGTTGTAATGGGTTCTATGTGCTTTGGAAGTCACACGTCACCAATGCGATTAGATGAGATGATGTACCGTTGTACCGTTGTTTGACTCTTTACTTCTGTAACAAGGAGTCGGAGACATTCGAATCCATCTGCAAGGCTTTATTAAGAATCGTCAACAGGCAGGAATAATCACCAGAAAACAGGAACAACGTAGGTAATCCAGGACACAGTTCAATAGACAGGCAATGGTCGCAATGGCAGGTAGCAGGAATCGTCAACGGGGTACACAGTCCAGAGTCATACACAGAAAATCCAACACAGAGATAAACGCTCAGAATTACAACCATAGGGAACAATAAGACTTCGCAATGAACAAGAGAAAGTCCGCGCCTTATAAAGGCGATAACTAATGGGATGATGATCCACAGCTGGGACGGAAAAGTACTGGGTCCGTGTGAGAAAAGAGTCCGGGCGGAACTAATATTTGGGTGATGGTTCCCGCTGTGTTCGGTCGGAAAGGGCCACAGAGGCGCTATTAGTGACAACTTCAGTGTTTCTGTCAGTTTTCTGAAGCACGGCTGTCGGACTTCCAGGGAAAGCAACTTAGCGTCAAGCATCAAGAGATCATATTAAAATGTATATTGCTAAACAAATTATAATAATTGATAGGAATGCTTTTGTTTGTTGATTTGCAGTTATATGTATTTAGCTACCTAATTAAAGTTTGCATGTCAAATTTCTTACCATTGCATTTTATTTACTTGGCTTTTTTGCTTCCTGGGAAAATAATGATAATAATATTACGACAGTCCAGTCAAATCAAATCAAATCTGTTATTTGGCATTCGATTACATATCATTGTAAGTGTAATTGTGGATACATTGTGGAATACAATAAAATATACTGGAAACAATTTGGGATGCAAGTCAATCCTGGTGCAAGAAAATGGAAAAGAACAAGAGACACATCACTCCAGCCTCACATGCTCCAACCCTGGACCAGTCTAGGAATGCACATCCTGTCTGATTGCCCACAGATGTTTAGCATACCTCTTGGCACCAGTGGAGTTTAGCCGGAACTGGGAACAGGGAGGAGGCGAGGACTCAATTGTGCAGAGTTTATGTTTTTTTTTATTCTTTTAATAAAAATGAAACAAACAACAAAAACTACCCCATGGGGGAAAAATTTAAATAGACTAGACTGGGGAGTACTGGAACAGACAAGGCACATTGGCAACACACAACGGGAAACATTAGACAACAAACTGGCATGACTGAAAACACAAGGAGAATAAACAAAAAGGAACCAAGGCAGGTAATGAGGGAGGACAGGTGGGGCAAATGAACCAATAATCAGATAACAAGATGGGCGGGGTATGTTCACAAAGAAACAAACATGACAAGCCATGTGCTCAAACAAAAGACACAACCTCACAGCTAATGAGAACACTCATAAGCAGCATGTTCACAAAACATAACATGAAACACACGGCCGATATACAAACGAACTGCATGCTACACTGAAAACAACAATACGCGAACAGAAGAGCATACGGCCCGAGCTAACTCGAATCCGCATGCTCACACAAGACCGTGCGCTCACAACAGAAGATTGTGAATGTCCAATCCTGACACAGAACCGAAACCAAAGTGTTTGGATCCGAGCACCACACTCTGCAAACAAAACAACTTCAGAGAGAAGACCGAGTTTGGAGCCGCACGCTCACCATGAAAGACAAGACGATTGCAGAATCAGAGCTCTGTCACCAACCCAAGAATAAACAGACTGAATTGCTTTGGAGGACGAGGAGTTGGCGAAGGGCTGGTGAGAAGGGTAGGCGAAGGGCTGGTAAAGGCAGGCAGCAGACACTAGGGAGGAGCAGATGGAGGAGGCAGCCAAGTTTGAGATGATAGGCAAAGTGGCCAGGTGGTGTTGACTCAGAGCTCAGCCTGGATGAAAGCACACGGAGCAGTCGAAGGAGGGAGGAGCTAGGATGGAAACTTGGCAGGCTACATCCGGGGGACGGCCGACGGAGAGGGAGCCATTGTCAAGTGAGCACTACAAGCAGGGCCGATGTTAACGAGAGAGAGACATTGCCGGCACTGGAGACGTAGGCGAGGCCGCAGTGAAGAGCGTTGGAGGCGGAGCCAGATTACCAGAGGCAGAGCCGGTGTGACGGAGGACAAAGACGACGCCGAAGGGAAGGGAAGGAGGAACCCGCTGCAGTGGTGGAGGAACAGAACCCAGCGGACAGCCCATAAGTATGTGACAGAAGCAGAGTGACGACTGTCGGAACCAGGTGGACGAGGGAACCAGGTGGAGCTGCAAGGCAGAGGGTATCTGGTGGAGCCGAAGGTGGAAGGAGCAGACAGGTTGAAGGGCCAAGATGGAGCGAAGGGATCAGAGGCCAGAGGCAAAGCCACAGGATCCACTCAGGCGCTGATGGTGGTTGCACGACCTGAGGCTCTAGGTCACAGGGAAGACGAAGTGCTGCAAGTATCCAGCAGAGGAGGGGCTGGAGTATGGGCTGAGCATTACGGTGAACGTGACATAGATTAGATGAGATCAATAACGGTAATTCCAATTCCCAAATAACGGTAATTCCAATTCCCAAAAGGTTGACGAAACAGTCCAAATGCTGTCTACTAACAGCGATGATGAAGAACAGACAAATGATTCAGGGTGGGATAGGGTGGGAAGCAGTACCTCTGTGTGATAGTTGGCCCTTATCCAGAACAGAGATTTGAGGGTCTCGTCGTCGAAGGGTGATAGCGAAACGACAGAACTGCTCAGTCAATGTCAATAAGTTGTCATCAGCAAATTTTGCAGCGCAATCCATTTTCTGGTCCAATCATCTGTCACGGGTGGTTGCTGGCAGACAGAAGAAGACAAAGAATTGTGTTTCAACATGAAGTTTAATGAGAATACTAATACAATAAACAGGCATGGCAACACACACTAAATGGCAATGCAACAGGCCCTATGCACAGCTGCACTACTTCCTGAACTTAAGCAGGGTTCTTTGTTTCCTGTCTGCCAGGATTGGCCAAACTGATTAATCCAGGTGTGTCTGACCAACAACAATAATCAGACACACCTGGATTAATCAGTTTGGCCAATCCTGGCAGACAGGAAACAAAGAACCCTGCTTAAGTTCAGGAAGTAGTGCAGCTGTGCATAGGGCCTACTGTGATCAGACAAACACTGAGAGAACAAGACATGGTGATTAACTAAACACCATGTAACTAAACAGCAGTGATGATGATTAGTGTCCAAGAAAACAGATGAGTGGCGGAAAAATTAATGTGAATAATGAAATCTTCTGTCTAGTCCAGAATTTTGTATGTTTTTGCAAAGAGAGTTGGGGTAAATAAATAATTTTGCAAAGTGCTGCTCTTGGTGCTGGTCAAGCAAATGATTGTGCTTTGTTTCTGTTTGATATAATTGTAAATATATCTATTAAAATACTGATATTCTGGTCTATAACTCCTCCCCGAACACACCGCTGCCCTGTATCTGGCTCTCTCATTGGCTGTAGGTCATTGCCGATGTAGTTTTCAGTCAGAACACATTCACACAGCAGGATTTTGAATGGCCGACAGGTCCAGATATTTAGCATGCCAAATATCTCACGGGCGTCTGCGATTCTCTCAGATCACGTCTTTGATAATTCACACTGTGTGATTGTCACTCACATGAACGAGCACCGATTTGCCTATGATTTTGGGGATTTGTCGAATGACTCTCAGGAGAGTCTCCTATACATAGACGGCACAATAATAAAGGCCTTCCAAGATTGAGGTGGGAAAAGTAAAATTTCCTATCAGTCTACTAAAACATCAAGGAAATCAGAGACATGTGACCAGGGCCGTTTGAAGGAATTTGGGGGCCCCAAGCAAAATGGACATGGAGGCCCCCCATCCAACCCCCCCCCCCCCCCCCCCCCCCCCTCCATCCCATTATTTTAAGAGTAAGAAACTCTGAATAACCAAAGATCTAAATTAATTCATAATCAATATTTATGACTATTTTCTAATAAGAAACACAATCTAAATTTGATTATCACTTGAAACTGGAGTCAGATTAAGCGTAGAGCTAAAGTAATATTCAAACTAAATTCTAATAAATTAAGTGAACTTCACTGGAGCGCTGGAAAGATATACACGCATTATCCCTTCGCCCACACCGTTGGATTCCGTCGTTGGGCCAATGGGTGGTCCTTACACTTCATTTAGAAATAATACATTTTTAATTAATAAAGTATGAAAATACAATTATTAAACACATTATATATATGCTTTTAAAGCAAGAATAAAGCATTTATAGCTGTATGTATAAACTGCTTATTAATGCTTTATAAATTATTAATTAACTGTTTACTAATGCTTAACTCATGATTAATAGCGTGCAGTTATTATAAAGTGTTACCAATAAGGTAATTATCTTCACAGATTGTATTAAAGGACTCTCGTCCTATAACACTGTCACAGAGTAGTTGTTCTTGTGTTGCTGGGACAGCACTGTGCAACCACATTGTTGTACTACTCTACCAAACAGCCCACTACTCACAGCTTGGCATCAGTGCAGTTCCTGCAGTTCACAGCTGTACTGAAACAGAAGAAATTATATAAATTTTGATACAGAATTTTATTTTATTTGATCACTTTGGGGTAGGTACGTGAACCGAATTTCCCCACCATGCTTTATCTGTAGAGTGGTAAAGGGATCCTCCATAGGGAGAGGCTAGTTGGCACTTCAGCACTGCGTTGACATCGGGTCCAGCCAAAGGGCCTTCGTCAGATCTGGATCCGGCAGGCTGAGCGTGTCTGGGTAGTCCTGGAACTCATTGGGTAGATGAGCCTTGACTTCCTCCACAGACATCCATATGCGGACAGAGCCAAGAACGGTCTACAAAAAATTGGCCCAGGTTGTAATAATCTGGCTAACTGTAGACTGATGAATGTTGAATCTGTGGGCCAGATCCCGCTGTGTTTGGCCAACTGAGAGGTGGATCATCAATGGGCTGCAGAGACTGGCCCTATTAAAATAACAAGGTTTGCAATTATAAACATATAATGTGTAGGCTAGGCTTACACTGAAAATTTTAAATTAGGTTTTATTTTTCTATTTCTTTATTTACCCATACACATGCCTCTTTTTTCAGCTTCACTCCTTGTAGTTGCTCTGGTCACACAAATCATGTTGTGGGATGCAGGTTCAATAAGTTTCCAGAAAGTCATTAAATGCCTTTAAGTCATGAATCTAAATGAGATGTAAAACATGTTTATCACACACACACACAGTATGGTGATGTGACCCAAATGTGATGTTCATAATAATACATTCTAGATAGAATAGCAATTGGCATTTTACAGCACCCTAGTGGAAATTTTGGGAACATGCCATGATAGCTTACAGCAACCTATTTTTATGAAATCATACTCAAAATTAAAAAAAAAATACTGCAGGACTTGGGACTTTCAGACCACTGTGGACATCTATACTTTATTTTTATGAAATAAAGATATTTTATGATTTACAATATTTCAGTTACACTACACTTGAACAACTTTTATCTTACTTCTTAACAGTTGGACAAAAAAAAAGTGTTCAATGAGTATACAGATGACATCTTATTCCACTGCATGGTACGGCTCGGTTCGGCTCGGTACGGTTCGACTCGGCGCGGAACGGTTCGGCTCGCTTCGCTTTTCCACTGCGTGGTACGACTCGACTCGACTCGGTACGGCACGGTTCGCTTTAGCTCGGTTGCTTTTCCACTGCAGTTAGTAGCCTACCGCTTCAAAGTGGGTGGGACTGATCGTTAATAGTTGCCGCCTCTACTGGCTCGGTAGTCACTTTTTAGTTTTACTATAAATACTCTAAAAACAGGTGGTACCGCGTTGGCTGTTGTCTGGTGATTTTAATCTAGCGGGTTTAGTGTCTCGTGTCGCAAATACAATGACGCTGAAGTGACGATTCTGTCAGACCAATCAGTGATCTGCAGTGTTTTCACGTCACATTTAGTATCGGTAGAGGTGGTACCATTTAAAGCGAGCCGAAGTGAGCTGTCCCTTACTGTACCATGCAGTGGAAATGCGCCATAAGTGAGCCGTACCGAACCGAGCCGTACCGTACCATGCAGTGGAAAAGCGACAAAGCGTGCCGTGCCGTACCAAACCATACCTAACCATGCAGTGAAAAAGCGCCATTATACAACAGACATTTTATAAAAATATATAAATAAAACCGAAATCAATGTATTTACAAGGTTTTAATATTATCAAAATTGAAGTGAGATTTTTTATCAAAACTTCCAAACTGAATTTTTCTGCTTTCCTTGCAGGCCACAAATTGTTGAGCAATTTTTTCTCGCTATTTGATCAAGTTTTTCCTTGTGTATATGACACACAGCAACACTATTCAGCCGTGTTTGTGTCATGGTACTACGAAGCCATGTTTTTAGCCTCCTGAGACCACTGAAACTTCTCTCAGCTTCTGCTGAGGACACGGGAGTGACAAGAAGCAGTCTGACAAGTGTTTCCACCTGATCAAAAAGACTACGGACTTCTGGACACATCCCCTGAAGGATGCTTGCTGCTTCACTGCTGGACTGCATATTATGCTTTGATCTGAACATTACCAATTGTGTGTTAAGGGATATTTTGTCCAGTTCTGGGTACATTTGTACCACATTATCATAAACCACCCCTGCTAAGAGGATATTTTCCAGATTCCTTAGCATCAGCAACCCTTCCTGCTCAAAACGTTCTCTGAACTGCATATCCACAACATCAAGCACTTTGTAAAACTCTGTTTTGTAATATTCAGATGGAGTTGAATGCACATGTGCACAAGCCTGACCAGACGTTTAGGAGGATTACGAGTACGGGGCAGTGCAATTGGAGAGAGATCAAGGATTTGGCACATTTCTGATGCTTTGGTGTAGAAAATTTGAAACCTCTCTGAATTTCTTTTATTTGCAACAGCATCCCTCACATAAGCAACAGCAGAAAGCATGCCATTGATAGTCTGTGTTCGACTTTGGAGAGATGTGTTGAGACTCTCCAATTCTTCTATAGCCTCTAAGACAAGCAGAAGACCAATAACATTTCCTGCAATCTGTCAATGTCGGGCCTTATAGTTTGAAAGGACCCTTGAACAGATTTAGCAAACTTCCTTGAACAAAGATTTAAATTTATTGACTGCCCAAACAAAATTCCTAATTCATGAACCCACTGTAAAGCACTGACAACACGTGAGGCCGTACAAGCATGCTGTGTAATGAGATTTACACAATGGGCACCACAGTAGATGTATGGGGCAAGAGGTTGTTCCTTTTTAATGATGGCCTTTAATGATTTAATGATGTGCTCCAGAATACCTGCCAGCCATATTTGCTGCACCAGCCTGCCCTTGTAATCAAATGGGCAAACTTAAACAAACCAACACATCTTTCACAACCTTTGCAAGATTCTCTCCTGTCGTGGAGCCATTTAAATTTGTTGTACCACTGTGTCTGAAATGAAAGGGTACGGTCTGACAGTGTCTGCTTTATGATAAATTTGGGATCAGGGTGGTTTGGTTTTGCTGAGAAATGTTGGTCAGAGTCTGCAGATTCTTCCCTGTTCATCAAATCAGTTCTCTCTTCTCTTCGGTTCTCACATGGTTCCTCACTTTTTCCCTCATCTCCCTCTCTGTCTTCCACTCTTTTCTTCCCTTCCTCGCACATGACTGACACTTCCTCACAAACATCCTAAAAAACGATATAAACAGTATAGGGGGCAGGGATAACTCATTTATTGACTCATTTGCCATTTCCACAGTTAAACACAACTTCACAAGTTGTTCATTTAAATGTATATTTAGCAACCCATAAATAGCCTAAAACAGTACTTAACACTATTGGAACACACGAGAGGGGGTTCAGCGAAAAATCGGCAGCTGGCAGCAGGAAGTAGCTGCCACTGGCAGCTGACAGTACCTGCCAATAAAACCCATAGACAGTATATAAACTGGACACAGCGACCCCATAGGTTTCAACGGAGAAAAATGAAGTCAATTAGAAGCACTCACTTCCTGATGGCTGGGCGAACTGCGCAGGCTCAAACTGAGCTTGACGACGTAGATGTGACGTGAGCAACGTGTAGGTCTTCTAGTAGCTGTGCCGAGAGAAATCTGAATCATTCCCTTCCGAATCTCGCAGAGACGGAGAGTGTGAGTATTAGCTGTCCATGAGCTAGCAGCAGGAGCACCTTTATCACTCTCTATGGGCTTCTCCCTTAACTTTATGTCTCCACGTCCCCCCGATTGCTTGCGAGCTTCTCCGCCGGTCTGTACGGTAATTTCTCGACTTGTGCGACAGAGTCGCGTGGTTATGACGCAATCGTTAGTAGGGCTGTAACGATTAATCGCGATTAATCGAAATCCAAAATAAAAGTTTGTGTTTACATAATATATGTGTGTGTATTGTGTATAATTATTTTGTATATATAAATACACACACATGCATGTATATATTTAAGAAATATTTGCATTTATATACTGCATATATATTTTTATATGATTTATATTATATATAAATATAACTATTTTATATATAAATAACACATTTTTATTAAATATATACATGCATGTGTGTGTATTTATATAAACAAAATAATTATACACAATACACACACATATATTATGTAAACACAAACTTTTATTTTGGATTTCGATTAATCGCGATTAATCGTTACAGCCCTAATCGTTAGCCTATTTTTACAAAAACTGCTTCTACGGTGCCATAACGTAAGATACAAGGTAATGGAGCCTTTTATACATTTTCGTGTTTCTTTAGAAATAAACAATGGACAAATTGAGTCTTTAAACGCCTCAGATGTAAAGTTATTAGTCAAAGTGACGCCAAAATGAATGGGAGTCAATGGAATGCTAACAGCAGGTGGGGGTCCGCTAGCCAATGGCGGCACCCGGGGATGCTTCAGTTTCCGGGGGATAGATTACCCCCTTGATAAAACCTGATGTCAGCTGCTGCTACCGGAAGTCGGAGGTGGATGCCACTTTTAGCCAGGCAAATAAGTTATCAATATAAAATGTTAGTACGTATTTAAATAAAATACTTATATTAATAATTATTTGATATTATTTGATAAAAAACAGGTTTATCAAATATAAATCAAGTAATGAAGATCATAGACATAAAACAAAAAACAAACATTAAGCTACACTTGAAATTATGAATTTGTACGTGTATAAATGAATGAGTGTACATGTTTGTTAAACAATGAAATATATACAGAAAGAAATGAGTATGTAATATTGTATATTTATTTAATAGGCTACATAAACATTCATTAGCCTAAACTTAAATAACGATAACAGGCAAATGCACAATTCCTTTCAGGATAAATCTCTCAATGTGTCCAAATAGGCCCTATATCTTAATTACATTATAAATATTGTAGCTAATGTAGCCTATTTAAAGGTTTTTCATTTTTTAAAAAATCAATTGAAGTGTTCGATCCAGTTGTTTTGCACACACGCGAAGGACCTCTGCTGGCCAAATGAGTGTACCGAAAACACAAGCGGCCATGAACTCCGAGCTTTGTGAATTAACGTTAACTGATATTTTAAATGACAGTCTGCAAAATGCCCTTTAGTACCCTGACCGTTTTGGCAACGTTAGCATTTGGTTCCCAGAACGTTTCCAGGAAGGATATTAGGTTCTCTGTTGGTTAGTCAGGAAAGTCGTCTTTTCGGAAATGTATACGGAATAGAATCAATTAATCTGCTTATACAGACCTATTTTGATTGGTAAGTGTCAAGACATTTTGTCTTTGACTCTATAAATTACAGGGTTATCATAACCTAAAAATCATTTAGTGGTATTATATATATATATATATATATATATATATATATATATATATATATATATATATATATATATATATATATATATATATAGTTTTCCTATACTAAAATGGATTGTGTCATTAAGTTTTATTCAAATACTCTTAAAATCTGGCTAAATGAGACAGTGTTGTGATGTCGGAACCTTTACTCTCTCATTCATGTTTCCGGCCGACTGAAATAAACTCAGGATCGATTTCCTCTTGTACGTTGCACGCGCGTACGCTGGCTAAACTAAACAACAATTGAATAAACCAGGTATTTTGGATTTAATAAATCACAATGGAAACGATTTTAGAGCAACAGCGTCGATACCATGAGGAGAAAGAGAGACTTATGGACGCAAAAACGAAGGAGATGCTGACGAAAAAAAACACGGTAACAGTTAATCTTACTGATCTGTGAATGAGTTTAAATTATGCTAATAACGTTACATGAAACGTAGCCTGATTTTACTTCTGTACCGTTTTATTTTCTAACAATACTACCATGGCATTTTGAAGTACCTTCAAATGTTTCAACATTTACAAACAGAACTTGAACTTCACTATAAAATATAGTATTTCCAATTGGAAACATACCATCAATGTACCATGGTGCTGTCACCCCATGTAACTTAAGCAAGAAAAAAAAAGGAACATTGTTTTCCTTATATGATTCCTTGAAACTATGTTATTTGTGCCATTTTCACAAGCATTATATAATTATTATAAGTTCTAATATCTGATTGGTTGTAGTCACTGCTGCATGCGGTATTATTTATGTGATAAATGTTCCTTTTTCTGTTCAACAGCTGAGAGACCAGATCAACTCTGATCATCGAGTGAGAGCTATGCTGGATGTAAGATTCATCTGTTTTTTTGTGCCACTACATTCTTTGGTTTACTACAAATAATTCTCAATGTCACACACAGTCATGGAAACATTTTAAATGTTACCCGATTTGTTTGTCTTATTTAATACATGCAGAGGTACATGGAAGTGAGCGCAAACCTCAGAGACTTGTATGAAGACAAAGATGGGTAAAACATTCTCGAAGACATTTGAATCTGTTCAGAAATATATCTGCCTTATTTTCTTCGATCACATGGCTGTGTTGTGTGTCTGTTCTTCAGAATGAGGAAGGATGAGCTAAATGCAATATCAGGTCCAAATGAGTTTGCTGAATTCTACAACCGACTCAAACAGATCAAGGAATTCCACAGAAAACACCCTAATGAGGTAGACCTGAAGTTGCTGTCTTTCACTCTCACCCTGTTCTGAATTGCATGATTTCGTTAAATATACACTCTACATGTTTTTGTCAATTCCAGATCTGTGTGCCCATGTCAGTGGAGTTTGAAGAGCTCATGAAAGCCAAAGACAACCCTAGTGAGGAGGCACAAAGTAAGTCTTGAGTACTGTAAGTGGTGTTTGCTAAGGCAATCATCACTAATGTGATTGCATATTATAGAACATTATAATACTACAGTGATTAGGAATTAACCCTAAATATTATTAAATTATTATGCCTTTTTTTTCAAACAGTCTTGATTTAGTTTGTAGAATCTAATCATTAAAAGAGAAGCCCCACACCACAGTTGCAACAATAACCACACAAAGGAATTAGAAAGATGGAATCACTTTCAGAACTTTTTTGTTGTTGTTGATAAATGATAAAAACATTGACAGCCAATTAAAATCCATCCGACATTAAAGAGCTTGAGCATTTAAAGCGGAAGATGACATAACTGCAGCGCACGCTTACAATAAACAGAAAATTATATCCTTTGGTGTGGACGCTAATGTAGTTAAAGTAACCGTTCTTGGTGTAAACAAGTCTTAACAGTCTTCTTACTGACCACAGATCTGGTGGAGTTCACTGATGAAGAAGGTTATGGGCGTTACCTGGATCTCCATGACTGCTACTTAAAGTACACTAATCTTAAAGGAGTAGAGGTACTGTTTGATTTACTGGCTTATTTGAATTGCCTACCTTCAAATAATTTAATAAAATATTCTAATGCCTTTTGTCTATTGATCTTTTCTAGAAACTGGAGTATGTCACTTATCTGTCAACATTCGATCAGCTCTTTGACATCTCTAAAGATAGGAAGAATGCTGAATATAAGAAGTAGGTGAAAGCTGGTCATTTTAAACACCATAAACGGGATTAACAACTGATCAAGATAAAAATCAAGTTAAGAGATGATCAAAATATTTCAGAATGAAACACTGCACTGATTAAATATCAGTGTTTTTCATGAGGTAGCATTTTCAAGCTGATTTTAGGCAGTCAGTTCTCTAGTTATTTTATCATTTAATGAGTTAAGTGATTTTATGTGTTTATTTATTGATTTTTGTGTGTATACATATGGGGTGGGGAGTTA
The DNA here is from genome assembly GCF_949152265.1 of Phoxinus phoxinus. Taxonomy (NCBI): domain Eukaryota; kingdom Metazoa; phylum Chordata; class Actinopteri; order Cypriniformes; family Leuciscidae; genus Phoxinus; species Phoxinus phoxinus. Next base: position 17,691,261 of record NC_136894.1, on the reverse strand, counting down.
CATAATATTTTTATTTATTTTATACTACTAATAAAAAAAATATATATAGCCTATATGTTTTAGTTACATTCATGGGTTTTTGGGGTTATATTAATGTATTTTTAGTTTTCCATAAGTGCCACCTACTCTCAGAGTGAATTTGTATTTTCATCAGTCGATTTGCAATTTTTGTTCTGACCACACACACACACATATATATATATATATATATATATATATATATATATATATATATATATATATATATATTTTTATTATTATTATTATTATTATTTTTTTTTTTTGAATAGTGGCCAAAAGTGATTTCCAGATAAATATAAATATCTAACCAAGTTTAGTTTTTTGTTTCTCCCTCATAGTTAAAGTATTAAAAACATTTTCCCCGTATTTTTGTAGTTTAGTATAGTTTTAGTGTCATTAAAAACAAATATCCCCTTCAGACATCACTTTTCAACCCTACTGTATATAAAAAATACTATATATATATATATATATATATATATATATATATATATATATATATATATATATATATATATATATATATATATATAATCGTTTATAAGTCTGAAATGTGAGGTTTATCATTTTATAAAACTTGTTTTTGTAAAAAACATGTATTTGTTTAAATCTTATAATTTTGCAGCTTAGGATGTTACCGTAGACTTTAGTGCCGTTTCAAAAGCAGTGAGATGTCTCTGCTCTTGCAGGTATCTGGAGATGTTGTTGGAGTACCTGCAGGAATACACGGATCGTGTCAAGCCTCTCCTTGATCAGAATGACCTCTATGGAAAGATCTTGGTCGAGTTTGAGAAGAAGTGGGAGAATGGAATGTTCCCAGGCTGGCCGGTGGGTTTAAGTGACAACAGTAATGAGCTCTACAGATCTTATTGCATGCGTTTCAGCAGTGTCTGGATGTTTTCCAAACATAAGTGACCATTTATTGAAGTTAATATTCATCACTGCTGAAATAATAACATTTGATGTTCCATTGTAAGTTTTCAAAGAAGTATTGCAGGATAGTGAGATGCCTATCATCTACAACAATACTTTCTGAATAGACTTTATTTTTCTGCTTTGTTGTTGTGGAGGTGTATAAAGCTATGGTTATACCACAACTGTATCACTACTGGCATGTGGCATATTATTATATATCGTCATACCATATACTGCCCTAATCCTGGGGTAAATTACCAGTTTATACAGCGGCAGGTGCCTCATTATGAATTTAAGGAAAGTAGTTCTGCTGTCCTCTAATAAATGAGTTTATGGGGAACTAATTGGGATGTTTTTCTGTTAATGTGTATGTTGCAGAAAGAAACGAGTAGTGCTCTGACCCACGCAGGAGCCCATCTGGATCTTTCTGCTTTCTCTTCCTGGGAGGTCAGTTTCTCTAGTCTTGTCTGTTACAAACGTCACATTATTTTTTACTTCGTTTCCCTCCTGTTGTCTCACACACATAATAATTATATTGAAAGATCAGAACTTTTGTTTCATTCCTGTAGGAGCTGGCGTCTCTGGGTCTGGACAGATTGAAGTCTGCTCTCATGGCTTTAGGCCTCAAATGTGGAGGGTGAGTAGAGAGACAAATCTGCTCACGTAGCACTCTTTAATTCTAGTTTCACTTTTAACTGGATTTAAATAAAAGGTTCATAGGACTGACATTTCATGATTCTTGAGTCTGAATGTAATGCCTGGTAGAGTGTGTGATTTATTAATTTTTTCTATTTACTTTGTAGTACACTAGAAGAGAGGGCACAGCGTCTGTTCAGCACTAAGGGCAAATCTCTGGAGTCATTAGACCCCTCACTATTTGCCAAAAATCCAAAAGCCAAGGGACCAAAGAAGTAAGCCCATCCCTGTTTAGGAAACAAGGGACTTATTTACAAAATATTTATGTTTTTTTTACTTTGATCCAGCCCTGCTTTGTAAATATTATTTGCCTGTTAAATGTAACTTTGATTTTTATTTTTATTTTTCTGCAGAGACTCGGAGCGCAACAAGGAAATTGGTTTTCTTGAAGCCCAGATTTATGAATATGTGGAGATCTTGGGGGTAAATAAGTCTGCCGCCTTAATAGTTTTGTTTAGTCTCCTGCAAAAGAACAAATGGATTGCTTAAAAATGCATGTTAAAATATACAGTATATTATCTATATATAAATATACATGCATATATATTTACAGGGCCTAAAACTATCTTTTTGCCACACCTGCCAATGGTCGGTGACTAGGGGTGTCACGATTCTCCAAATCTTTATTTTTTTTTAAAGCACAGGTTGCTATGCCATTTTTAGACCAGACTTTTATGCATAATATCTGACCTTTGTTCGCAATGTATCACACTACATTGTCAAATTTAAAGGAACCGTATGTAAGATTGTGGCCAAAACTGGTACTGCAATCACTTTCAAATTACTGTAGAGCGATGTAAATCTATGCGTCGCGCAGCGCCACGTCTTTAAAATTCGAACACATTATTCTGAGTGTACACACACCGGCGTCTATCCACAGAGCACCATTTACATAGTTTTTTATTAAATTGACATTTTTTTGTCTCAAATCGTCGTTATGCCTTCACCCTGTGCAGCAGTATACATTTAGTTTTACATTAATTTACAGAAATCAGCTGGTTGAATAAAAATTGCTGATGTTATTGGATTTTCAGGTGATATTCTCAATTCATTCAGTTAACGGATGCTCTGAGATAAAGTGAATTCAGACTGCAGACTTAGGGCTGCCACTTTTTATTCGATATTCGAATATGCATTCGAACATGACGTGAAATATCCGTAATCGAACTTCAAATAAACTATCCGGTTTTTATACATAGGCTGATATTTGATATCCGTTCGAATTTGATTTTTCTCAAAAGTGACAGCCCTACTGCAGACTAAGCAACGTATTTAATTGTACAGTAGCCTACAATCATAACATAGTAGGCTACAGACATGATCTTAATTCCATAATGTCCTTAAACATAACAATATTGCAGGCCATAAACTGAGAAAGTGCACATCTGGTGTGCGATACCTCGAGTTGTTATAGACGCGGTGCTTCTCGTCCGGTGTGCGGCCCCCTTTAGAGGAGGTTGACTCCCTTACCGGTGACTTAAGAAAATTTACATGCCATAAATGTTTTTTTTATGTTGAATATGTCTGTTCAAGTGTAAGAAGGTGTGAAAGAGGGCTCAGTTCACTATTTCTACACTGTCTGAGACGTGTATTTTTAGGCGCCCGCTTAGCATAAACAGCGCGCAGAACACTCACTGCCATAGGAAAACGATTGAAAAAAGGCACCTCTCACTGCATCAGGTGTGATTAGAATTCATAAAAATGTTATTGCCAATTGGTGACACCGTATCATATATTCTGCAACACTGATTTTTTACTATAATTTATGCCAGCTCCAGACTAACTTTTTTACTATGAGCACTGTAGCCTATACCACGATATAGTGTCTGTGTGTATTAAACTGCAAAAAGAATATTTAAATATTAACCCTGCATGTTCTGCTTGTCTCTGTGTGAATGAATGGCGCAGACGCGCGGTTTCATTTAACACACACACACACTGAAGAACGAGTGACGCTCACACTGTTTTCAGTTTCTGCTGCCTCACGATATGATGACATGATGAAATTCATCTCCAGAGCCACTCGGAGTCACTTCATGAGCATTTTACCGTTTTGAGAAAAACTATCGTCATATCATACACACACAGAAACTCAAGGGTCTTCACGGCAACCCGTCAAAATAAAAGTTCGGTTTAAATTGACAGAAATAATGATATTAGTCTACTGTACAATAGATTTAGCTACATCTCCATGTATTAAAAATACTACTACTAATAATATTAGTGTGCATAGAAGGTTGCTTATTTTTAAGCAATATTTGCGTTGTACAGCATGTAGCCTTGAATGCTTATATGTATTATTTACTTATGATTACTGTCATAAATAATAAAGTAATTGAATGGGGTTTTTTTTCAAATAGTTAAACTAACGTTAGACTAACGTTAGCCAGCTTAGAGTATCATGATTCAGTTCGCTAGTTCGCCAATTTCAATTAACGGAGCCAAGCAATGTCCAGGCCAGGGTTTTTATTAATCGAGCAACAGAAAAATAATTGTTATATTAATCGTTAGATTAGTCGACTAATCGATAAAATAATCGCCCGACTACCGGTAATCGTTTTATTAATAATCGTTTACCCCAGCCCTACTATTGTATCAAGTAGTATAAATAAGCGACTTCATTAAAACAATATTTGAACTCCAACCTTAGATCTATGGGTTATTTCACAGATTCTCGAACCAGCAAATCACAAAGGGCATTCTGGGTTGAGTGAGCGGAGCGGAATCTTCAGAAAAGCGCTCTCCGAAATATTAGCAATCCGCTCATGCTCTTTTATATATAATATACATGCTAGTGTTCTGCTCTGGTTACCGCTTAGTTTTGGTAAGGTGACATCTGATATGGACGTTGCTGTGAATTCTCTGCAGTGATAACTCGAAACTCATGTATTTTGTTGTAGGAACAAAGGCAGCTGACCCATGAGAATGTTCAGAGGAAGCAGGCGCGCACAGGAGAGGAGCGAGACGAGGAGGATGAAGAGCAGCCCAGTGAAAGTGAGAGTGAAGATGAAGATAATGAGATCATATACAACCCCAAAAACCTGCCACTCGGCTGGGATGGAAAGGTATGCTTGGTTTTGTTGTAGTGGTTTGACTAAAGGAAATTAGTTAATTCAAATTCAAATGAGATATTTTGAGATGATTCATTGATTTCAGTCCATCCAAAATGTAGTGTAGTGATCATTAAGGCTGGGCATTAACCTTGCCTTTTGTCTGCTCTCTTCAGCCGATTCCATACTGGCTGTACAAGCTGCACGGTCTGAACATCAATTACAACTGTGAGATCTGTGGGAATTACACGTACAGAGGACCCAAAGCCTTCCAAAGACACTTTGCAGTAAGTTTCAAAGACAAATTGCTCTATACCAGTGGATATATTTATTGAGCAGGATCTCATTAGGTGTTCAAGCACGAAGTGCTGAAAACCTATTGTAATTGTACCGATTTTTATTATTATTATTCTCCTGTAAAACGCATCGTGCAGCCCAAACCGTAAGTCCTAGAGACTTGAAACTTTGCCAATGGGTAGTACAAAAATCGAGGAGAGGTTATCAAAATATGAGCCCGATTGGCCCATAGGTGGCGCTATAGCAGCAAATACGCGAAACTGGTCATATCTCCTAGACCGTATGTCCCAGCCTCAAGTGTCTTATATCATTGGAAAGCTGGACTCTTGAAGAACAAAACGTATATCTCCGATTTTATTTCCGGTAGGGAAATTTTTCCGCCATTTTGAATTTTGTCAAAAACCTACTTTTGCGAACTAGTCCCTGGTTTTTCACCCGATCGGAACCAAACCAGTGCAGAAATGTTCTTTGGAGTCTGAAGATGAATAATGATCGAAAAAAAAATGAATTTTTAAATCGGAGTCGCTAGGGGGCGCCAAATGAACGTTGTGGGAGGAGCCTATTTAACTAAAATGGCTATAACTCGATAAGTAAAGGAGATTTCTTCACCAAACTTGGTACACATGTGTAGGACGTCAATTTGAGGTCACGGTAAAAAAAACGCGTCGATTGGCCACATGGTGGCGCTATAAAACCGAAAAAACATATAAACAGCTGGCCATTTGTCCGATTGACTTGAAAATTGGTATGCAGTGTTTTGGCCCAAGGCCACATGTATGTGTAAAAGGATATTGTCGTATCTCAAAAAACATGGCCGCCATCGGCCAATTAAGTTTAGCACAAGGTTATCGATGGCCAATCGGAACGAAACTCAGTGGGCATGTTCAACTCATGGCCCTAGAGGTCTGTAAGAATTTTGAAAGAAATCGGCCACTAGTTGGCGCTAACGAGTTTTACGCCCTCTGTAATCACGTGGTGTTACAAATATCGTCACAATATGCATATCATTTGATAGATCTCCTCATGCTGAACAACTTTGCCTCAAGAACCACTGCTGTCAATCAAACCGTTTATTAAATATTCACGAATATGTAAAAAACCTACTTTTGCGAACTAGTCCCTGGTTTTTCGCCCAATCAGAACCAAACAAGTCTAGGAAAATTCTCTGGACTCTCTAGATCAATAATTATTGAAAAAAAGTTGAACTTTTTTATTTGGGTGGCTGTAACAGGGTCATTTTAAAAAATGGGCGTGGCAAATTACACTCAAAAGCCTATAAATCCTAAACAAAAACTCAAAACTTCACAGAAATTGGTAGGCATATGTGTCATAACATGCTGAAGAAGCACGCCGAGTTTCATGGAGATCGGACCATATGTGGCGCTGTAACTGTTAAAAAGCTTTGAAAACCATGTATTCCCTATGGTGACTTGCCTGTATTGGCTGTAAATGGTATTTTCCATCTCTGTAATCACGTGGTGTTAAAAACATCCCCATAATATGCATATATTTTGATAGATCTCCTCATACTGAACAACTTTGCCTCAAGAACCACTACTGTCAATAAAATTGTTCATTAAATATTTGCTATTATGTTAAAAAGCTACTTTTGCAAACTAGTCATATTGACATAAGTGGTTTAATACTGCCCCCTTCTGGTCACTTGGTCATACTACTCGCTAATATTGTTCTATAATTCATATTTAGACTTTATAAAATCACTATTTTAACATTTACAATCACATTTTGACAAAATTCATCTATTGACAATTGTATCACACTGAGAAATGGGAATTGTAAAAGTGAAAGTGAAACGGAGGCCGCCATTTAGGCCACGCCCCCCGCAGTACAAATTCACTCATAACTTGAAAACGGAAAGTCGTTGCGCGCTCAAATTTTGATGGTAAGGTCCTCTCCAGCCTCTTAATCGAAATCTATTGTCGCGGAGCTCAGGAACGCCCCCCCGCGAATGTCGAATTCGCGAGACCTCCGAATTTGAACGGCTGTAACTCCCGAACCGATTTGGCCCGGGCATTCCCGAGATATAAGCCAAAAAAGGATAAGCCTTTTTCACACTTCCGGGTTTTGTGTTTCCGCTGCTCACCAACGCCGGGTAAACTTACTTCCGGTGACAACAACAATGACCGAGACCAAGAATAAGTGTTGCTGTAGCGTCAAGGAAAACCACATTTGGGATTCTGTTGTGCCACTCATCTTGTCAGGAAGCATCAAATCTGGCATAATTGCTGTTTTATGATTAATTACCAGGGACCAATGTTTCTTGAGGAGTAAATGTATACAATATATGTATAAATATAATAAAGGATAATATAATAAATATGAGATATTTACACTTAGATTAATTTTTACAATAGTAGTGATACTTTAAATATTTAATGGTAACATAATTAAATAAATTGTTTTTATTTTTTTACTTTGTACTGTAACATTTGATCAAATGTATATTGTCATTGTTTATACTAAGTTTCCTGAAAATAATTTGACAGACACAATGAAATAGTTGACAACAAAATGCTTGTTTTAATAATAATTCATTAAAAACAAATGTCAACTCAGTTCTGTTGTTCATTTTTATTCACACAATATAAATACATATAGAATTAGTAAATGTGTATGCATATAATCACATATATTAGACAAGATCAATTTAAAAAGATAAGCATGTATTCACCATTATGTACATAAATGTGGGTATATATACAATTATAAGAATAAATCCAAAGGTCAGAAAATGAACAGAAACTGTCCTGTTCATAACACTGAAAGATACACATTCATATAAACATTCAGCTCTGGCGGAAATCCGTTTACCCGGCGTGACGTAGTTTCCGGTTGCGTGTGAAAAAGGCGAATTGCATTTGAACGGGAATAACTCCCGGCCCCAATCACCCACCAACACCGGGATGGTCTCATTACACAGGGCCCCTCGAGCACTATCTAAGCTCCGATTTTCAGATTTTTTCGCCTTCTCGTTCCCGAAATATAAGTGAAAAACCAAATTTCCATTCATTCATTCACTTCAACTGTAAGATCGGAGGCTGCAACAACACTGTTGTCCACTAGAGAGAGCAGCAGGATTATATTTGTAATCTTTTTATCAGCTTTCAGCATTGACTAACAAACAAATGCTTAAAGCTATATCTTTGTTATTTTGATGGACGTGTAATGTGTGTAAGCATGCATAATGGAGTTAACATGGAAAAACGGGTTTGGTTTAGTGCAAAACACTGGTAAAAATCAAGACTTGTAAAAGTACATGTTAAAAGACTATTAATAAGTAGAATGTCCAGCAGAGGGCAGTAGAAGACCACTTATTGGCTCACTTTCATTTTACATGTATATATTTAGACACTAAAAAATCCCTTACATAACGATTACTATTATAACACAATCATATTTTGTCAGAGTTTATCACTTCATTTGTTCTGATGCTTCACATTATTGCTAGCAACATGGTAAATCATGGTAAATAACGCTAGAAACATGGTAAATCACAGTAAATAGGGTAAATCATGCTAGAATGTGGTGTATCATGGTTAATCATCCTGTAACATGGTAAATCAAGGTAAACAAAGATAAATCATGGTAAACTATGGTAAATCACGCTAGAATCATATTAAATCAAACTAAAATGTATTCAATTGTTGTAAATCATGCTAGAACAAGGTAAATCATGGTGAATCATACTAGAACATAGTAAATCATTATAAATCATCCTAGAACATGGTAAATCATGGTAAACTTTGATAAATCATGGTAAACTATGGTAAATCATGCTAAATGTATGGTAAATTGTAAATCATGGTAAATGGACTTTTCTATCTATTATGTCAGTGGTTAAAAGCTTGCTAAATACAACTTAATGTCTTAAATGCTTTAATGTGCTCAAAGGCCTTAAAGGCTTGAACACCGATAAATGCTGCTTGCAGCTTTAATTTTAGTTAGTTATTTCAATGACTACATGACTACTACGTAAAGTCGTAAATTAACAAATAATGTAACTCTTCTTTTACAATATGAGGGAGAGAATGTGCTATTATAATTTGATATGAGAATGCAGACAATAATATGTAGTAATTGTAGTAGTTATAATATGTGTGAGACTAAGTTAAGAGATTAAGAAATCTGTTTTCTCCATTTCAGGAGTGGCGTCACGCACATGGCATGCGCTGTTTGGGTATTCCTAATACAGCCCACTTTGCCAACGTCACCCAGATTGAGGATGCAGTATCCCGTGAGTACACTAATTCTTAAAAGATCTGTTCTTAATGGATTGTACAATGTTGTAGTGTTAATAATGAAGGAAAGACTACTCTTTTATGAAGTACACATTTTAATGAAGGAAAAATATGATGGTGATAGGGTTGACGTAAGGAACTAAACATATCTTTAAGCTTAACAACATCTATACAAAAAAAAAAACATTTAGACAAACTACTTGAACTGAGAAAAATGCCCATAATAATATTGGTGTCAGTATTTTGTTAAATCATTATTTGTGCATGTTAATAAACAACACAAATGGTATTGTTTTGGAAAATTACCCTAATGTTATCCGTCCTTGTACTTTTGTTCTGAAAGTCTGGTCAAAGCTGAAGTCACAGAAAGCATTGGAGCGATGGCAGCCAGACACTGAGGTGAGTTGTTCTGAAGTACTTTCAGATGTTATGATTAATAGAGCCACGTTTACTGTACAGTTCTGCTCATTCATCAGGTTTTAAGCTACATTCTGCTTTTGCAGTGTGATTTATAAATTAATATAATATTTATATATTAATTATAAAAAAAAATGTGGAGGTTGAAAGATCAGTGAAGTTTTCAAATGACTGCAGTTTTGTATAATTTAATGATAATATAATTTAATGATTTGTTTATTTATTGCCTTGCAGGAGGAATATGAAGACTCCAGCGGAAATGTGGTCAACAAGAAGACGTACGAGGATCTGAAACGACAGGGGCTGCTGTAGGGCCCTATTTCAACACAAAAAAAAGATCTCTGAACATACAAAATGCTATGTAAATATTGAAACACAAATGTTTCTCTATGTAATGGCGAGTGTAGTCTTATTGTCTTTTCCAGTTTGTTAGAAATGTGATTTTTGTCTTTTTAAAAAAAAAAATAAGTTTGTACATTTGTATAACTTTTTGATTATTCACAATTTTCTCATTTGGTGTCTTAAACATGAGATACTTTTCATTAATCAATAAATTTGAGTATGTTCTGTAAAAAATCATGACTTTATTAAGACTCAAATAGTAAGGTGGCTTCACTCCATTTTTATTCAGTAGGCATCTATCAATATATTAAAGAATTTATATCCCTTAATTTTTTTCCCCTGCATTTGTATGTTGCATCAATCCCCCATAATAACAAAGCAAGAGTCAGATATTACATAGACAAGTATTTAGACACTTGGTATTTAGACATTTATCTAAGGCGCATCTAATTTTTCTGAATCATCTTTTAGATGAACAAAATACTTCCTAAAATGCAAATTTACATAATGTTCCAAAGATCATTTCACCCCATCAAAGGTCCTGTATGTGTAATGATCTGTATCAAAGAACAACGGTATCTTGTCAAATCCCTGCCCAAAAGATTCTATAAATGTACAAACCCCTTCTGCATCTAAGGGCATTTTCTTTTTGCCAGTATTGTTTGATGTCTTGATTGTAGAATGAGATTTTCACTTCTTTATTTTCACAGCCTAAGAATAGCTTAGAAATTTTACAATCATTATTAGATTTATCCAATAATTTTTACTGTTAATACAGAGCATAAAGCATGTTACTGTCAGTGACAAGTTTTGTTTTAACATTAGAAAATAGAAGACCCCATAACATCTTACTGTTAATAAATGTATATGGTAATATGTTCTGACTTATACAGCTCAGTTTTCACATATATCAGTACAATATGTAAACTTTCTATAATCTACATACAAAATATAAGCTACATTAACTCAGTTTTGCTGATAATTAACGAAAAAACCCAGGATAGAGAGGTTGAATGAATGTGGTTGGGACTCGTGTTAGACATGCTGTAGAAGGACAGAGTTTAGTCTATTTGTTATGATGCCAGAATGAGAAACTGGAGGAAGAGCAATACAAACAACAGGAATGATCGTTAAATCCAAATACACACTCTTCAATTCCCTTCCTGATGGTCCTCTCATGACACTATCACTCACTCAACCTCCCAGTAACAGTGCCTGTACACAACACCTGAAAACATCTGTCTGGGTGATCGGGATACTGCTGGAGTGTGCAAGTGAAAGTCACCACTCTGTTCTCTTCAGATAGACAGAGGTTTTTGTGAACTGTTTGGATTCAGAGTGAATTGATGGGATTCTGATGGAGAAAAACATTGGAATCAGCAGTTATAACATTTTATTTATTTTTATAGATTCATTGGCTTGATCTACCAGTGCTCTGGCATGATATTCACTTGATATGTCAACATTATTCTAATATGGAGTCTTTGAAAGTGGGAGTCTGGAATGTTCCATTTCTAGTTAAACATTCTTTAAAATTACAGGCAAACCCCAAATTATGTGTTGTGTTGCTGAACTGTGAAAGCTCTTTGCCTATAGTTTATGGAAAAAATAGCTTTTTTTCATTCTATTTGGATATGCATTTAATTATTTTACATAAACGCACATACAAGCATATTCACATATAGGCCTGTAATCCACACACAAGCACAGAAACATGTAGATATACAGGCAGAATAGACAGACATTGTCTGTTGCATTTTCAGAAAGTTACCGGATGTCTATCATGCTGTATTAAAGTGAATTAATTATTGGCCACCACAATTTTTATTTGGCCACATGATTGTTAAACTCTAGTGCAAAGGACACAAGTGTGTAATTGTTACGGATGCAGCTTATCTGTATTACTCAAAACTAATTTCCCTCAGAGGGACAAATGAAGTATTATCAATTACACTTACAATAATACTACTAGTACATTTATATTAGTATACTACATAAGTATTGGCCTACTTAAAAACATATGAACTTTACTTAAGTGTACTTAATAAAATTAACTTGTAGTATACTTATTTTTTATAAGGGCAGACAACATTCCTGGCAGCATTTATATCTGCAGAATGACTTGTTTTCACTTGGCATGTTGTTCGGAACACCTTGGAAGTCTGTTAGTGTGTGATCCTCAGTCGTTTAATAATTTTTTTTCTTTAAGCTTTTAGGAAATCTGCAAGTGTATGATACTTTGTTTTAAAATAAAAGTCGTGTAATTTATTTCAGACTTTACTTAGAGGAAATAGATGTGAGCGTCCATTTAAAAGCTGCTCCAGCTCAGTGTTTCCTCTCTTCAGATCATCAATCTCCTGCTGCAGTCTTTTCCTGATCTCAGTTCAGTAAAGATCCTCTCACTGTGCAGAGCACGGTTATAGGACACACATCCCATTTCCAATCACACAGTCTGTGAGCCACAGTGGGATTCGGTGATACTGAAAGAGCTCCAGCACTGGAGGAGACTCCAAATTGAGTTTGACAATACGATTCCAAATAGGACTTGATGGCTTTGTGTTTTCTTCCAGTACAGGTGTGACACCCCACATCTTCTGATCCTCCTGATCCCAGCAGTCTGTAATACAGCTCATACATATGTCACTCTGTCCACAAGGAATGGCCACTGGATCCTTCACTAGACTAGACAACTGTAACAGAACTGCTCCACTGAAACACTGGCTTTAGCCATTTCACTGCACGTACACCAATAGGACATCTAGGACAATTAATCTATGCATACAATACTTTATAAAAGCTAAAAAATATATATATCAAGGTTCAAGCTGACATATTACTTAATTTGGGTTTGCATGATCTTAGAAAACATACAACAACTCCACAACAGATTAATTTCTGTTTCTTTTTTTCTGTTTCTGTTTGAGAGACGTACAAAACAGGTGTGTCTGCAAACTCATATGTCCACCAGGTGTCAGTATCATCCAGAAACCGAGAGATAATAAGAAGTTGCTGTGAGTCAGATAAAGAAGTTCAAAACACTTTATCTATTTTCTAAATGCATGTTATTGAATTTAACCAGTTTGTCAATTGTCAGTTTCCCACTAGCAGGACATCTCCTAAAAATCTCCTACAGTAGAAACTGCTTGTGAGTAAAAACAATTTTAAAATCACTGTAAATCTAAATAAGTCATGTAAATGTTGTGCAAAATCATTGATAATGAAAAGCGTAAACCCTGAAGAATATTAAATGATTGTGTCCTCTGGAATTCTGGATTGGATTTATTTATAATTAATTTCATTATTTTAATATGTTGCTATTCCGACTTCCTAATAAAAAAGTATGAAAATGAGCGGCTTTGTCAATACATATGTTTTTTGTTACATTTTTTTTTATATACTGTATGTTCTGAACAAAATATGATTGCTTTCTCTTTAAAAAACTTGACGTCAGTGCTAAGATGGTAAAGTTTGCTCACTGGCCCAGCAGAGCTCAGTATTATCATACAGAGAAGTGATGGAGATGTTAATAATGCATGATAACTACTCACTAAGAATGCATACTTCACTTTTTTATTGATCAGCTCATTTTCAGGTCAGACGTGGAGCACGGTCAATAGCAGGTACCTTTCAACATTGTCTCTGCTCCTCTTTTGCCAAATATATTTCCAGCTTGCAGCGTTAGCATGTCCTGATGAGACTTTTTATCTACACCAGGCAAATTGCTGAGCTCACACACACCATGTTTATTTTGCTAGCGCAGCATCTGTCTTGCCCATCTCTGTGGAGCCTCACATTAGAAATGCTCTGGACCTGCGTTGAGTGATTCACATGCATGAGGCGGATGTGACCCTCACTTGATATGATAAATAAAGAGTTGTTGAGTTCAGTGAAGCAGTCTGAACTTGAAAAATTAAGCTGTATAAAAATAGGATGAATTTACATTAGGAAGAGACTGGGGATAAAGGTAATACCTTTTGTTTGAGCATTGGTAACTCAGTGGTCTGCTATACATATAACTCACTTGGACATGTACAAAACAATCACAGATTATGTAAATTAATGTCAAACACAAATTGAATCGGATGAGTAACAACAATGACAGGCCATTTGCTGAAATTGCTGAATTTACGCAAGAATGTTATTGAAGAACAAAGAATAATCCGTTTTGAATAAAGTAAACAATTTAAAGTAACAAACAGAATTTCGGTAACACTTTACAATAAGGTTCATTAGTTAACATTAGTTAATGTATTAAATAACATGAACTAACAATGAGCAATACATTTGTTACAGCATTTATTAATATTTGTTAATGTTCGTTAATACAAATACAGCTGTTCATTGTTTGTTCATGTTAGTTCACAGTGCATTAGATAATGTTAACAAATAAAACCTTTGATTTTAATAATGTATCAGTAAATGTTGGAATTAATATTAACTAAGATTAATAAATGCTGAAGAAGTATTGTTCATTCTTTCTTAGTTCATGTTAACTAAGGTAGTTAACTAATGTTAACTAAAGAACCTTATTGTAAAGTGTTACCAGAATTTCTTTGAGGACTTAAACACAAAAACTGGAAGAAAAAAAACAGGACAAAAACACAAACAATTTAGCACAAAAACTGCTGTATGTGTTTGTGTGAGTGCTCTCTATTCCTATACAGTAACAGTTCACTCACTATGTGGGCATCCACCATTTTAAGTGATTTTTTTTGGGATATCTCATGAAACAAAATGCAGGATGAAAATGCAGAGATGTCTTCTCATTTGAGCACATACACTGTACGATTAAAAAAAAAAAAAACATGTACAAAGGTGCTCATTGTAAAGTGTATGATTTCACCCCACAGATCATATATAGTGTTATACTCTTCCCATGTTACACTTCTTAATCTCCACTGCGTATGCTTTTACTTTTGGGAAGAGCCTAAATGTAGATGCATGCTTTCATCCAAATATCTCTGTCCAATAGTAATTATAAGTATAGGTTATTCGGGATCCATTTACTATTGTACTATTGAACTATAGGTTCCATTTGTTAGCTAGTTAACATGAACTAACATTTCACACAGTAAATGTTAATGTTTACTAATACATTAATACAATATATGGTTCTCTGTGTCAATATTATTTAATGGACCTGAGATAACATGAATTAACATTAAACAGTAGTATTTTTCTTAATGTTAACCAAAATTAATAAATACTGTAACAAATGCATATATTGCTTATTGTTATTTGTTAGTTGCATTATGCATTAACTAACTAATGTAACCTAATTGTAAAGTGTTACCGGTTATTCTGGTTATATCGGTTAGTCTCGATAATGGTTATGATGCTGTCTCTTTTTTTACAGTTATGAAGTACTTTCATAACTGTAATCCTGTGTTTCAGGCCTACTGAAGAGTCATTTATCATCTATCTTCAAAGCCCTCTTACCATCAGCCAAAAAATTATCTGATTCCTTCTAGTCCATGATGAATACCTAGTGGGACGCTTGGCGCTCTTTTTTTTATATAAAAAATAATTCCGTATCACATATTTTAGCAAGCATCATAAATTAGGTATCATTCGAAAGCTTACAAACTCAAAATTCATCCTGTGAAAAACATTTTGAAAATGTATTAAATGTATTAATTTGTTACAGGAGAATGCATTAAAAAATCAAAACAATCAATGTAATATGGGTGACAACCGGTGGCTATTAGGTACAGTGCCTAAAACAAAATTCTCATAGGAACTTACATTTTTGTGATATCAACTTTAAATTTGGAACACAACTTGGTTATATATGTGGCTTTAATTTTATAGTAATTTTTGAGTAAAAAATATTTTGTAAAATAATGTTTAGTACAGTACATTTGATTTACAGTACATTTTAACTTTCATAACTTTTTCATGCTTTAATTTTTTTAGTGTTTTCACAACAGCAATACTCAGCTGATTGTCTTTAAAACAAGACCAAACAGGTCTTTTAAAAGATGAATATATTGAATTACAACCATTTAAGTTTGGATAGTACATTTTCACATCTATTATCAAAAAGGTGGGTGATAGGCCCTTGTTTTGAATAAGAACATGTCCTTGTTTCAGTAACAATGTTGGCTGTGTGGACTGCATCTGCAGGGGTGTAAAGTAACGGCACTTCATTACAATATTTATGTATGTATTATTCTGGAACATTTTACATTATACTATACTTTTGAAACTGAATAGTTCAGATTTTAATCTGTAATGCATAATTACCTTTTCTTCGCTAGTTTGGCTTATATCCGAGCTAAACAACAACTTGAACGAGAAGAAATAGGACTTGATTTTGTCCATTTGGGAATTGATTGGATCATTGTTGTTTGCAACTCCTGTGATCTCATGTGAGTGACAGGTCGTCCCACCCTCACACCAGTAAACACCAGAGAAGAGATGATGGGAGGGGTGATAATGTTTTATATTTATTTTTATTATGACTACAGATAAATTATTTATCCCTTTATCTGGCCCACCCAGAAAAATGTATTTACATTTTTTTTTTTTTTTTTTGCTTTTATTATCTCCTTATGTCGCTAGTAACCACACTCAATGTATTTTTTTTCAACACATTCCATAATTTTTTTAATATCGGCCTCTACCAAATGGTTGATATGTCACTTAAAGATTAAAGATAAAAAGTACTGAAATTCAAACACATACTATGAAAATCTGAAAATATTAAAGGGGTGGTGGTTGATTATGATTTCACTTTTCTAACTTTAGTTAGTGTGAAATGTTGCTGTTTGATCATAAACAACATCTGCAAAGTTACAACGCTCAAAGTTCAAAGCAAAGGGAGATATTTGCTTTTAAAGAAATTGCTTTTAAGGACTACAACAAACGGCTGGTAGGAACTACACAACATTCCTCACGGGTTAGTGACATCACAAACCCTAAAATTTACATAGACCCCGCCCCCGGAAAGTGATTTATTATTATCATGACAGAATATGCTAATCAATGACTAGAAGATAACTACACATAAGCTACATAAATTCATCAACTAACCATTCAGAAATGTCCTGTTGCTTCTGTTGTCACTTCTTCTTGAGTCTCTCCATCATTGTCTGACTCCGGTTTGAACATAAAAGGCTAAAAGTTTTTGAAATGTTCAGTGCATGTGTGTGTGAGGTAAAAGGACATGAGCTCTTGAAGCTCCGCCCCCTGTGCCGGGAGCAGCAGCTCATTTTCATTTAAAGGGACAGACACAAAACGGTGTGTTTTTGCTCACCCTCAAAAAGTGACAACTTTAACATGCTATATAAAAATATCTGTGGGGTATTTTGAGCTAAAACTTCACATACACATGTTTCAAGAAACACGCCGTCAAGTGTGGTAGAGCAACAGGATTTTTTCTTCTTCATAATTTATGATCAAAACCTTTTCTAATCTTGACAAAACACATTGTCAGAAAGGTCTGCGTCTCAAGGTTCCATATTTTGTGACAGAAGTGATATTTGGACAGAATTTTTTTAATTTGCTACGGCAAAATGCATACAATTAAATTCAATGGAATGTATGTCACCCGGTGGCTATTTTTGGTATTCCGCCTAAACAAAATCTCAGGGGAACTTACATTGTTGTGATATCAACTTCAAATTTGGAATGACTACAACAAACGGCTGGTAGGAACTACACAACATTCCTCCCGGGTTAGTGACATCAGCAACCCTAAAATGTACATAAACCCCACCCCTGGGAACACGCAGTCCATGTTGAGAAGAGGAATAGTTGTTGTATAAGAGTACAATTGTAAGTCAGCTCAAACTTTAGCATCCATCTTTTCACATGCAATAGAAAGTCACTCTGTGTGCATCTCACAACAGTTCCTATACGAGCGATTTATAGATTACCATGACAGAATATCCTAATAATTGAAGATATTAACTCCACATCAGCAACATAAATTCATCAACTAACCATTCAGAGACGTCCTGTTGCATTCTACATATTGTCACTTCTTCTTGAGTCTCTCTTTGACTCTTTGTCTGACTCCGTTTTAACATTAAAGGCAGAACAGTTTCTGTCATTTTAGTCTGTCTGCGTGAGGTATTCGTAGCTGTTGACACACACACACACACACACACACACACACACACACACACACACACACACACACACACACACACACACACACACACACACACACACACACACACACACACACACACACACACACACACACACACACACACACACACACACACACACACACACACACACACACACACACAGCTCTTGAAACCCCGCCCTCTACAGCAGCTTATTTGCATTTAAAGGGCAAGGCACAAAACGAAGCGTTTTTGCAAACCCTCAAAAAGTGACAACTTTAACATGCTATATACAAATATCTGTGGGGTATATTGTGCTAAAACGTCACACACACTCTGGGGACATCAGAGATTTATTTTACATCTTGTGAAAAGGGCATTTTACCACCTCTTTAAGTATATTGTACATTTTAACTTCCACAACTTGTTCATACTTTCAATTCAGCAATAATCTGCTGTGTTTTCTTCCAAACAGACAAGTGATTGACACTGTGACATCTAGTGGATTTTTTTGGCATAAAATACATCATATAGTGACTCAAAATGTGCTCAACCATTTGATTGAGCAGGCAGTTAAAGGGTTATAAAAAGCACTTCAATATTCTCTAAAAAAATAATAATAATAATAATTTAATGGTGACTTTATAGTATTTTTGTTCTCCTCAATTTAATAAGCACTAGCTGTATTACAAAACATGTCAAGCCACTTTAAGTGTCTCTATTTGCGTCATGTCATTTTCTATTTCCTGTGCTGTTTTTCAGCTCTAATCTTACTGAGAATTGTTGATGGAAGGCTGCGAGCACAGGCTTGTCACCCGAGGAAAAAGATTGCCAACAATTATGATTAGGTTCGACATTATTTTGTGCATGGTGTAAGTTGGTTATATGAGCAGGAAAGAGATGATGTGGGATAGTCAACTAATCATGTCATTCCACCCAAATGGGCCAGAAACGATAGGACTGGGAACAAGTGCCTCTGGGCATTAACATCAGAATAAATGTTGCTCTCAAAGTACACTTTGGTTGTTTTATATCCTGATTTTTGTATCATTGATGGTTACACTTTATTTGGTAACACTTTATTTTACAGTGTCCTTGTTACATTATGTTACATGTACTATAGTAATAACAGTAAATTATGAATTATTACATGCAACTAAATCTCAAACAAATCCTAATCCTACCCTAACCCTATAGTAAGTAGCCTACATGTTGTTTATTAACATTACTCAGCACTTAAATGTATAATTACATTGTAACAATGACACCTTAAAGTGTAACCCTTTATTTTAAGGTGACATTATTACAGTGTAATTACACATGTAATATTAATAAAAAAGTATCTACATGTACTTACTATAGGGTTTAATGTTAGGTTTGCATAATTTCAATGTAGCCTAATATTGAAATAAAATGTTATCTTGGGTTGCTTAAACAGATATAGCTTTATAAAGCATCACAGCATTTAGACTTTTCCAAAAGTCATAGTTGTCAAGAGTTTGGTTTCAAGGACTTTTATTTGGACATTAATTTCACCCTGTTATGTTAGTATTCATGTGTCTCTTGTTCCTGTTTCCTTAGTTGCCAACATACAAAGCCGAAGGCAAACCTGAAATGGTTTGAAAAAAAAGAGAGAAAAAAAAAAAAGCCAGCTAACTCTATGGTACGCAGGGAAGGAAATCAGAGGTTGTGTTTTTAATGGATGTCAAAGGAGGAGAAGCTTCACTATAAATATAAACTGCTTTTGTTGGAAGATGGCTTATAAAATAAGTGAAAATTAATTATATTAAATAAGTATAAGGTATTCTCATCTCTTCTTAATGGCAGCCACCATCCCCCTGCCCGTAACAAGTCAACTTTAAATTTGAAACAAGAACACAAGAAAGGATTTTAATATCAACTATCTGGCGACTTCTTAGACAGCTGGAATACACCCACATTGTGTAACTATTTCTTTGTGCTTAAGTCAGCTTGTTGAATAAAAGTCTGTATTTTTTTTTCTTCTGTGGCTATTTTAGCATGGTGCTGATTGTGTTAAGTGTGGTGCAATTTGTCCTCTGGTTATGCAACACCGTTGAAGTGTGTGTCTGTTTTAAGTGTTGCTTTGTGCAGGGCTGACATTCATAAACTGCTGTAACAGCACTGGCTAACATTAGCTCAACACGAAAAAAAAAAAAAAAAAATAGAGACAAAAATCTGCCCAGAAACGAAACGTTATTCATCATACATGACGACACCGTCCTAGTTGTATCAAGTAATGTCAATGTTGTGCAATGTTCTACAGGGATAAAGTCAGCTTAATGAAACTCAGTTTATCTCTAATCTACACAGCACATCAATGCTAATTTAAAGGTAATTCTAGTGAGTTTTCCATAAATAATACTATTGGGTAATGTTGCGCCTCATGAAAAAACAAGCAATTGTTTATAAAAAAAACTCTTATTTAAATTTAAACACTAGCTTGAATGTGAAATTTGCATAAGAATTGATTTACACAAATGCATTCTGTTTAATTTCTTTATACTCTGCATCATTCAGCATTATGGCAAAATAATTGTTTTTCTTTCAGTTTAATATTAAACATGGATTACAATATGCATAATTAATAGGATTTACAGAACATAATAAACCCAGCCATTATCCAAACAAACCATAACCACAATCGCCAATCATTTTTAAATGTCATCCAAACACACAATAAAAGGTACAGTGTTTAAATACTGAGGCCACACTTTTGCTGCTAGCAGAAGCCAAATTCCCAGATTCAAGACCTAATGTTACAAGGAATAGCTAAAACTGCAAATTCACATTGTGTAATTCCAAACAGTAGTTCATCCCCCCCCCCCCTGTGGAATACAGGAGGAATATAGCACATTGTTCACATCTCCCTTCTCCATACAATGGTAAGGAATGAGGATGGATGCTGCTGAGCTCCAAAAAAATTACAAAATAAAAGAAAACTATAAAAGCATACCATACAAATTGTGCACTAGCGTTGTGTTCAGAACACATTATTTTGCTCAAAGTCTATGTTAATTGCAGCTCTGAAATCTCATTTGCATTCATGCCCATACAAATATGGCACATAAAAAAACTTTGAGCAAGGTTTGAAATCTGTGAATTTTGCTTCTCACGTGTCTAAAGGTGTTAATGATGCCTCATGTATGAATATACACTTACGCGAATGAGATTGGAGAGACGCAGAGGGGTTTTCTGCAAATCACAACTTACTTTTTTGGACCGTCCTCATTGACTTTTGTAATATTGAAAAAAACAAAAACAAAAACAAAAAAACAGCAAACATTCTTCAAAACATCTCCTTTTGAGTTCCAGGAAATAAATAAAAGTCATTCAGATTTCAAATGATGAGCAAGTGATCCTTCAGCTGTAAAACTGTTAAAGCAATACTAGATGACACATGTTAGTCACTGTAAATTAGCACATACTCCCAAATAAAACCAGCGAAATGCAGTAGGATGGAGTCTTTTATGGCCTGTTTTAACCAGGTCACTTTTCTATCCGATCGTGAAAGACCAGGTGTAAATGCTCTCCGAAACTCATCCGGGACAGATTTAAATCTGATCACTCAAACCACTATAGGAGGTGGTTTGAGAAGCATTCCAGATGAAACTGGACAAGTCTAAATGTATCTGGTTGTTAAAGCCACATATGTTAATTTTACTGCACCCAAAATGGTACAAATAAATAAATGTGTGACAGCGCATAATAGGCAACGGTAGCCAGATATGACAGTCTATCTCTTCAGCAAGCTGATGCACAAACTGCCACAAATGAAACTGACAGTTTGGTGTCGCATCTTAAAGCTCAAAACACAATCATCTTCCTTAAAAGTGGTGAGACTAAATTATTGTACCAGTGAGGATGCCGCGATCTTTGATTTTGAAATTAGCTCACATTAACAAAAGGTATTGCCCATCTGAACCAAATGTGAGCGAGAAGGTGGTTTGTCCTTTCTAATTAGCTGCCATTAAAATGTATGCATAAATTGAAGGATCACAATTGACTAAGTTAGTGTTAAAACAATCTAAACACAAAACTCAACAATGGTAAGAAGTTACGAGGTCCAATCACATAAGCCACTGCTCTTTCTCCTTACTGAAATGTTCCGCCCACTTCCTGGTGAGCTCCAGGTAGTGGTCTGGCTGATGGGGTTTGTAGTCCAAATACAGACGGGCCACAGTCTTCTTAGGCACGGCCCTCTCAATCTGAGTTCCTTCATGCCATTCATTAAATGACGTGACTGTGATGATATCAGGCCTTACTGATATTGCCGCCTGCAAAGAGGTCTCGTAATATCGTCCATTCACTCTGTTGCGCGTGTTGTGGTTGTTCCACGGCCGAACTGCAGTGTCCATATAACCAGGTCCAGCACTAGGCACAAACAGTAAGTTGTTCTTGTCACAGAAAGCTTTGATTGTTTTCCAGTTCTGGTGAGAAGATCCAAAGGAAAAGCCATTAGAAGCAAAGTAGGTGTACATGCCGTCAAAACCACCAGCCTGGATTTCTTGCTTGTGGCGCTCTTCCACAATGAGGGCAATGAAGATGCCATCATAAGGAGTTCCTCGGAGGCTGTGAGATCCTCTGACAGTTAGCAGCTCAGCCCAGGTCTCGGGTGGCATAAGGTAGGAGTCATACACATAAAAGAGTGGAAGGACCTTCCCAGTGCTGGACTTAAACCTGTAGAAAGCCCCATGTTTCCCATATCTGTAAAAAGATTTCAGGAGCGATTTGTGATTTCAGGAGATAATTTTGGAGCTAAGCATGTATCACAGTTATGATATTATAGTACATATACATACACTGTATTTGTTATTTAACTAATATGATTTTTTACATAAAAATATGACATTTATTGCTAACACTAAAAAAGCTCAATTAATTACCATTATGCATTAGGTATCATGAACTAATAACACATTTTTAGTTAATATTAGTTAATATATTGTGAATGCACAAATCAACTGTGAATATTATATTTATGAATTAATATTACCTAATGTATAACCAATGTTAATGAATTGAGCCTTATTGTAAAGTGTTACCCATTTATTTCTTCTGTGGAACACACAAGATGATATTCTTGTAACCACACAGTTTTGACTGCCACTGTATGAAAAAACACACACAAAAAACCCTGAGGCACCTCTCAAAATATCTTCTTTTATTTTCCACAGAAGAAGTTAAGTCATACATAATTGGAAAGGTGTGAGGGGGAGTAAAATGAAAATGAAAATTTCTGGGTTAACTATCCCTTTATCCTTAGTTAAATGTCAATTGAAATATTTACTTATAAATGAGTTAATTTGTTAAGTTGATTTTAATATTCATTTAATGGAGCTAACATGAATTAACAATAAGTAGTTGTATTTTTATTAGCTAATGTTAACAAAGATTAATAAATAATGGGATTACTATACGGTTCCATCTAGTTAACATGAACAATGAAAAATACTTCTAAAGCCTTTCTTAATCTTAGTTCATCGTAATTTTCAACATTTACTAATACATTATTAAAATCAAAAGTTGATTTTATTATAATAATATTACATAATATTAATATTATTTAATGGACCTGAGATAAAATGAACTAACAATGTGGAGTTGTATTTTTATTAAATAATTTTAACAAAGATAATAAATACTTTAACAAATGTCTTGCTCATTTATATTGTTAGTTAATGCATTAACTAATGTCGTAAATTTTTACCAAAATATAACAAAGATGTATGTACATGCTGTTTTTTCTAAATGCTTCAAACATTTGTTGTGAAAACTTCAAAGTATTTTCACAATCCTTTCCAAAACATTTTCTTTTAGAAAAATGTATTAGTAAAATGTAATTTTTCTCAAAGATGCAGATTTTTTTTTTTGCATTCATGGGTTCATGAATGATAATGACCCATTTTAAAATAAAAAATACTTAAACAGCACATCGTCTGTTGGTTATGTTTGTAAATTTTATTTTACTTTTATTGTTTATTTTTACATGGAACATTCTCAAAAAAAAAAGTAAATACACAAATTTACAAAAGAACCTAACTAATTACCCATTAGTACAGTGGTACCCAGTAGTACACTGTACACATTGTACAGTGTTCTAAAAGGGTTTGATCTTGCTGGGATGTTATGTGTCCTTGTTCTAAAGGTATCTCAGAACACATAGTTCCACAGCATTACAGCTGTCTGTATTACCTGATACTTAGACCATGTAAACCTACACTAAACCTAGATCAGTTTTACATAATGTCTTTCTTTCCAAAGTATTCCTGTTGCTAAAGGAGAACAATTCATGGTTAAATAACTTTATAACGTATTCGCAAAAAAAAAAAAAAAAAATCAGCATGTTATAGTCAGTAGATTGTTATAGTGCTATAGATTTAAAGACTGGAGCCATTGTTACAGGCTCTTAAACATGAGTGGGTTAGCCGCAATTGCATCAGGTAATGTTATATGTTCTGTTTCATGAATGATTAATGGAAGAAAAGTCCTCTATTTTTAAAACACCACTCTCTTTTTCCTTTGGCCAGGCTGGATTGAATTCCATTCCCATCAGGGCTAGACCTTCAAGTTAGCAGACAGGAACTCTCTGAACTTTACTGTCGGAACAGTGATGATAGTGAGGAGCTGCAACCTACTTGTCAATGATGTATTTGATGTTGTCATGCACACTGAGGTCTGTCCGGCCTTTGTAGGGCTGCAGGTGAAACGCAACCTGTAAAGAATTGGATTTCATTAAATAAGGAAGAAAATAAATCCCTAGCAGTATCTAAATCAGTTATTTTAAATGTGTCATTCAAACATACAGCCAACATCTGCCTCTAATAAACTGATACATATCTTTATAATGATAGAGTGAAATGCAACAAAAACGTATGTGGACATTAAGTAACACTTAAATGTGTGATTGAATGACATGCATGACATGCAAAATATCAAAGCAAGTGTCATCTGATCACACAAATGCAGCAGGACAAATTTTATGCTGGTGTGTCAATGATTTTTTGGGGGTTTTCACACTGGGGACATTTGCTGGAATGTTCCCGGCGCCCCCCTGCAGCGTTAGTCTGGTTATACTCTCACTTTATTCTATTGAACACTGGTGTATTTGCTTTCATTCTTACGGCATCACAAACAAACACAGCGCATGATAGAAAACAGAACGTGGTTCAATATATTGGTTTTCTATTATAAATGTGGTGCTATTATGTGCAGCAGAGAGAACGATTGTGTCCATTAAGGCGGCTTTCTGCTACTTGCAAACGGACTCTTTTAAAAAATGTATCTGACTGTGAGCCATTCATTAGCCACTTTTATTGGACTCACTCTATGTAGTATATAACTGCACCCTTACTCTCAGGCCTCATCCACACTACTGCGTTTTAGTTTAGAAACGGAGAATTAAAACGAATACGATCTCCGTCCATACCAGCGCTTTAGCTGCGTATTAGAATTTATCTCAGTCCACATTAAAATGACTGAAAACGCGGATCACGTGACCATTCACCAACACTGGGCATACGCGTGCCGGTGTAAACAGGTGCATGTAGGCAGTTATAGCATTGTAAAATGCAGAATTTACTTGCACAACAGCTGCTAGCAAAGACATCAAAGTCAGTAACGCTTGTAATTTGTTATCCATGTTGCAGTCACTAATGTTACCTAGTCCAGGCTGTTTTTGCATGTTTTCTTCCCGGGGACGGGTCATGTGATGGGTGGCTGACGAATAAGGGAAGGATACGCCATGACTGATGACACCCAATCATAGAGCCGAGCGTGAGCCTCTGCGTCATCGTTTCTAAAGTCCTCCGTTTTGACCAGTCTTCACTAAAACGCCCTCCGGAGATTCAAATCGCAAAACAGGGTCGGCAGCGTTTCTAAACTTTTCCGTTTTAGGTCTTTGTTTTTGCTGTTTTAGTCTGGACGGGAGGTGCAAACGTAGCAAAAGGACTCCGTTTCTAAAGTAAAACGCAAAAGTGTGGATGGGGCCTCAATCGTGCCCAAGGTAAATCATCACCACGGTCATCCTCAATCAGGGCCTTAGATAGGGTATCCAGGGTGTCCCCCTCGTTGAAATTGTGTTCTCGGGTCAATGGGTAACTGTGACCCAATGTTGGGTAGTCTGTGCCAAACCAGGTAAAAACCTACTGAAGTTAAGCAGGGTTGAGCCTGGTCAGTACCCAGATGGGAGACCTCCTGGGACAACCAGGTTGCTGCTGGAAAAGGTGCTAGTGAGGCCAGTAGGGGGTGCTCACCCTGTGGTCTGTGTGGGTCCTAACACCCCAATATAGTGATTTGGACAGTATATTGTCAAAAAGCTCTGTCCTTCGGATGAGATCGAAGGTCCTGACTCTCTGTTGTCATTAAAAATCCCATGATGTCCTTCGCAAACAAGTAGGGGTTTAACCCACTCTGTCTCCTCTCCATCAATAAGCTGGTGTGTGGTGGGCGTTCTGACGAAATATGGCTGGCGTCACATCATCCAGGTGGATGCTGCACATTGGTGGTGGTTGAGGAGATTCCTCCATTCCATATGTAAAGCACTTTGATTACCCATATAAGCGCTATATACATGTAAAACATTATTATCATTATTAAAACTGGACAAATTTGAGAACGGACATCTCGTGTCCTCTACTAAAAGAATAATTCAGGAAGTTTTCCCTCAGGAAGTTAATTAAGGTTTGTTTTACATTGTTTTCCTATCAAATTATTACTGTACAAAAAGGAAAACTGATGTAGTCTCAATATAAAAAAAAAAAAATTTTAATACATGAAAAATGCTGGTGCACATTACACATGACCAAGTAAACCGCACATTACTCGGTTACTAACGTAACCTCGGTTCCCTGAGAGTAGGGAACGAGTAGCTATACGCAGTGGGGAACTCCTTTCCTCGAGAACATCGAAGCCTATATTTAAAACGCAGTGCAGCTGCACAGCGAGCACAGAGTGTGTCTAGCTCCCTTATTGGCTGTGCTGCAGCAATTCGTATTGCGTAGCTATACGCAGTGGGGACGCAATGTAATACGCCACACTATCAGTAACTGGCTGCACAACTGGAGCCTAGAAACTCTCCGAGGCTCACAGAAACGAGCCAAAACCAAAAAAAAACCCATAAGTGATGGAACCGGACCAGAGTCGGGTTTTATAATAAGGGAATTAATGTGCTTATGAACAGTAATATGTCAGACTGATAAGACCGGACACCGTCGGGTCTAAATCATATAGAGAGGACTTTAGCCTGCAGGCAAGGAACCTCCATGTTATAAAATCTGGGGTAAGTTTGTGGAGTATAAAATGTGGACGGCGAAGACAAACCGGCAGCCACACATTTGTCTTGGATTGGTATACAAGAAGACAACGCCAATGAAGAGGGCATGCCTCTAGTAGAGTGGACTCTAGTGCCTATGGGGCAAACCTGACCCACGAGGCGTATGCTAGAGAGATGGCGTCCACTATCCATCTAGATAGTCTCTGATTCGTGATCAGAGACCCTTTGGTTCGACCACTGAAGCAAACAAAGAGCTGTTCTGATTGCCTAAAAGGCGCAGAATGCTCCAAGTAGACCTTTAGAGCTCTGACAGGGCAGAGCAAATTAGCCTCCCCATCGTTCTCCGATGGAAGAAGAGCTGATAATGTGATCACCTGCGCTCTGAACGGAGTTGAGAGCACTTTAGGTATATAACCATGTCTCGGTTTGAGTTGGCTGGCTTTGATGGCTCAAAGCAGAGCTGAAGCGCTTTGGCAGGAAGTGTTGCATAGCTTAGGACGACTTCTGCACTTCGGTGTACCTCTCAGAAAATCCCGGTGGTGGAGACAGGAGCGTCGAGGAAAGCTGTCCTGTCCGCTTCCTTGATGTCGGTGAGGTTTAGCCAGAGGTTGCGCTCTACAAGGTTAGCCATGCTTCTGCCGATAGCCTCAGCGGTAGTCTTAGGTCTGTGGCGCTGCGAAGGTCGTGAAAGGCCTCAGGGTCCGGACCAGACTCGTCCATGGTTTGGAGAAGTTTGGCCTGGAAGACCTGCAACACCGCCATTGTGTGCAGGGCCCATCCAGCCTGACCGGAAGCCGAAAAAGCGCGTCTAGCGAGGGCTGAGGTGTTACGGCCGGCGTGGGCTTGCTTACCTCCATGTGCTCGGGCTGCGGCGCTTCTTTTTCTTCAGCTGAAATAGAGTGTGAAAAGGAAGAACAGGAGAAGCGGTGTCGCTGTCTTTACAGAGAGCTAGCTACGTCTGCAGCAACGAAACAGGCAGGCTCTCGCAGTGAGAGCAGCCTCCGGCAGAGAGTGCAGGGCGCGGTTCTCAGGCATGTGACGCACTTCGTGTGCCTGTCGGGCTTGTGCATTTGAAAAAACGCTCACAAAATTTCTCTTTTAGACTGACTGTCGCAGAGTCATAGAAAAGCAGAAAAGGAAATGCTTAAATCGTCGGATGGCCACAGGAGAACAGCAACAGGAGAGAAGCGGCTTCCGGGTGAGTGAAGTCGCTGTCCGCTGTACACACTTGGCTCGTTCTAGCTTCAAAAAGGCTCGTTTCCACGGCGATGGCTTCAGAGGAGACAGAGACGTGAAGTGTCGCTGAAGGAGAGAAAATCAGCTATAAATGGCGAATCTTATATAGATAAGCCCCGCCCATTTTCACGGTCTCTGACGTGCGTTGGCACGCAGTTGCCTAATTGGTTCGCGCGTCAGCCTCGCCATTGGGTGTGCAGTCGCTGTGCAGCTACACTGCGTTTTAAATATAGGCTTCAATATTCTTGAGGAAAGGAGCTCCCCACTGCATATAGCTACGCAATACGAAGTGACCGGTCTCGAAAGGGAACTACGTTTAATTTAATACAAAGTACATGTTTTATACAATCATACTTTCTAAATCTTAAGTATTCAAAAATATATTAATGTATTCACAATATATATTTTTCTGTTGATTTGATCGTTTAACAAAAATTTTAAAAAACAAAACAAAAAAACAAACAAAAAACAGATGCACTATTACGTTTTTGGACTTTATACAACCTTCTTGTAGCTCAAGAGCATGGCGCTAGCAATGCTAAAGTCATGGGTTCAATTCCAGGGAAAGCAAAAGAAGCTGATAAAATTATTAATTGTAATGCTATATAAGTCACTTTGGATACTGAACATATAGTTACTGAACAGTTACTGAACATATTGCTCTATACTACTGCAACACCTTTTTCAGGTGGCTGTCAGATGACTTTCTGAAGTCCCAGAAACAAAGGTAACTTTAGACGCAGAGGCGTCATGTTGAACACTCCAAGGAGACAGACCCTCTTCACTTCAGTGACAGCAACATGCACATGGCTGATTGAACTGCAAAACCCTCAGGGCCTTGAAAAAATAAAAGCCAAGCACAAACACCCACCATTTTTCCACACCGCCAATCTGGAAGGTCTTCATAAGCTGTTTCCATGACAACCTGCATTTGGCGACACAGCTCAGTCCGCCATGGACAGTTTGACATCACATACTTTGGATGAGAACATCTACAGTACAACTGTTCCACTGAAACAATCACACAAAAAGGAGATTGCTGATAATTCAAAATCACAGGTGCTCAACACCTAAAGTGTTGCAACGTTCTTCTGTAACCGATTGTTATGGAAATTACTTGTAATGGTAGAGTTGTCAATATAGAAAAACCCTATTTTTTTCACTCACCATGATGCATAAAAAAGGATTGTGGCATTACTGTATTTCCCATAATTTGTTCACTCATTTACTATTCATTACATAATGAATGCCACGCTATACTTATATTCCGGTTAAAACAACAAATAACATCATGCTATATGACAGGAGAACGTTCATTTGAATTTGCAAATATCTTACAGCCAAGGAAAGGTCTCTTTACGGAATGTTTTTAAACATGAAATGTTAATGAGATTAACATTTTTACTTCATAAAAAGTTACTAACCACTGACTTGTGAGCATCAGCGCTTGAAGCATCACGCGCCGATGCTCACAAGTCAGTGGTTAGTAACTTTTCGACTCCGGCCTCCTCTACTCCGTGTATTTCTCTGCACAATACCCACTAAACTACTAAAAGAAGTGTTACCTGTAGTGGAAGAGCCTCTTCTCAATATTATTAACTCGTCTCTATCTTTAGGACATGTTCCAAAAACATTCAAGCTGGCAGT
Organism: Phoxinus phoxinus; assembly: GCF_949152265.1. NCBI lineage: Eukaryota > Metazoa > Chordata > Actinopteri > Cypriniformes > Leuciscidae > Phoxinus > Phoxinus phoxinus. Next base: position 17,661,011 of record NC_136894.1, on the reverse strand, counting down.
TATAAAACCTCTTATTAAGAAACCACAATTAGATCCAAATAACCTAGCAAATTACAGACCCATTTCAAATCTTCCATTTATGTCTAAAATACTAGAAAAAGTTGTGTCCGCTCAATTGTGCTCTTTCTTGCAAGAAAACGATATCTATGAAAAGTTTCAGTCTGGATTCAGGCCACATCATAGCACAGAAACTGCGCTGGTTAAAATTACAAATGATTTACTTTTAGCTTCTGACCAAGGCTGTATCTCAAAACTAGTTTTACTCGATCTTAGTGCTGCGTTCGACACTATAGAATAGATCATAAAATACTCTTAGATCGACTTCAAAATTACACTGGTGTTCAGGGACAGGCATTAAGCTGGTTTAGATCGTACCTATCAGACCGTTACCATTTTGTCCATTTAAATGGGGAAAAATCAAAGATAACGTCAGTAAATTATGGAGTGCCGCAGGGATCTGTATTAGGCCCCCTGCTATTCTCAATTTATATGCTGCCACTTGGTAATATTATAAGAAAACATGGAATAAGTTTCCACTGTTATGCTGATGACACTCAATTATATATTTCATCTAGACCAGATGATAACACTAAATTATCTAAAATGACAGAGTGTGTTAAAGATATAAAATATTGGATGACGTGTAATTTTCTTCTATTAAATTCAGATAAAACGGAGGTATTACTGATTGGTCCAAAAAACTGCCCACAAAACCTCTTACAATACAACCTTAATCTAGATGGACGTCCTGTTACTTTATCCTCTACAGTAAAAGACCTGGGTGTTATACTAGACCGCAACTTGTCTTTTGAAAATCATATTTCAAATGTCACAAGAACAGCCTTTTTCCACCTTAGAAACATTGCTAAGCTACGTAATATGCTATCAGTTTCTGATGCAGAAAAGTTAGTTCATGCATTCATGACCTCGAGACTAGATTACTGTAATGCTTTATTAGCTGGTTGTCCTGCATCCTCCGTAAACAAGCTACAGTTAGTCCAAAATGCAGCCGCTAGAGTTCTTACTAGGTCAAGAAAATATGATCATATAACACCAATTTTATCATCTCTACACTGGTTACCTATTAAGTTCCGTATCAATTACAAAGTATTGTTACTGACCTATAAAGCTCTAAATGGTTTAGCTCCTGTGTATTTAAGAGATCTTCTATCGCCATATATTCCATCGCGCTCTTTAAGATCGCTAAATTCGAGGCTTCTGGTCATACCTAGGATATCTAAGTCCACTAAAGGAGGGAGGGCGTTTTCACATCTAGCTCCTAAACTCTGGAATAGCCTTCCTGATACTGTCCGAGGCTCAGACTCGCTCTCCCAGTTTAAAACTAGATTAAAGACGCATCTCTTTAGCCAAGCATTCACATGATGCATCTCATACCTTTTATACTACAGTTAAATCAGATCAAATGCATTCATATTATGAACAGCAGCTACGCTAATTATTTCCCATCTGCCTTTTTTGTTGTTATCTCAGGACGCCTGTCCCGAGATAACTCAAATAGAGTTCGTCAGCTCCAGTTATGTATCCAGCCTCTCATGGAGACTTCAGATGCCCCAACGCCTGTGATGAGACGACTCGACGCCTGTGAAGAGACGACCCAACGCCGGCGATATGTTATGCCCTAAATTTCATGATTAACTAACTGTATTTTTGTATGTATATTTTTGAAATGCATTTTCTGTAAAGCTGCTTTGAAACAATGTGTATTGTGAAAAGCGCTATACAAATAAACTTAAATTGAATTGAATTGAATAAAAACGTATGCTTTGATAGTGGGAAATATTTAAACATAGTCAGAAAAACAAAACTACTGATAAATCCGGTTTCATTTCAATGTCTGAATGTGTAGAGAACGAGGCATGGCCTTGAGCATGGTTAGCCTATACGATACAGCGGTTGTTTTAGAAGCACTAGAGTGACATCAGTCCACCCTCTCAGCCTATAAGCATTGCTGTGCCCTTATATCTAACTGTTTGACAGCACTACACGCTGATGGCATGCCATCGGAGTTTCCAGTATTGACAGCTCCATAAAATAGCCTACGGGAAGCCTGTAGATTTATTGTACTATACAACAAAATTGAAAAGTACAATACACAAATAAAATGTTAAGTTACTTCCATTTAATAACAAATAAAACAGTAATTGATGTCATAAATACGAGTCTGATTACATGACAAATAAAAATAAAAATCACCAACATGATGCTTAGTTCACCTAATAATTTATAATTTAATGAAAACATAATTAAATAATACAATTATTGTATATATAGCTTACATTTTATCAATATGTAATGTAGGCCTAATTTTATTTCTAACGAATGAGGAAAATAAAGTGGGTTGAATCCAAAATAATTTTAGAATGGTTATCTGAAGCTAAAGGTGGCATCCGCAACTGAAGGCACGGCTCCCAAACTCCTGTTGACGGCTCTGTTGCAGTAGACCCTTAAAAATGATAAATGGCTACACAAATAATATGTTTAGGTTACAACTGCATGTCTCTGAAAACGAAAATCAGCAGTGATTGATTGTTATGATTATTAGCAAAATACTCCGCCATTCCGTTCTTATTTCCAACCTGAACAAAAAAAGTTTTTGCTGATGTAACCTCTTAAGAGTTTTACACTGTTCTACAGCTTTGTTAAAGGTATATGCAGTATCGTAGTTTCCCTGTAGGGCCCACTATGAACTGGTAGACTGAGACGTAGAAATAAATCTACATTAGCAGAGCGTCAACTTTCCTGATGGGAAAAAAAAAAGTAATGTATTGGGCGAAAACATGATTTTAAAAGGCTTAACTGAACCTGTCAAAATTATCTTTACCAGGTCAAAAGCACAATGTACAAAATTGCAGAAGATGAATCAAAAGATGATAGCAGTATAAAAATGTTTGTGCCCCAACTAACCTAACAGCTTCACACAGTTAATGTAAGCAGCCATGGAAAAGTGTGAAATTATACTGATAAGAATAAACACAATAGGCCAAAATTCTAAAAACAAAAGCCATTCATTCTGGCCAGAAACCAAGGGCCAGATTTACAAACTGCTTGGGCCATTGCAAACCCTCTTTTGGCATTAAATAATTAATGTCAGGATTTACACACAGTGAAAAATGAGTGAAGAAAAGGCATGGACGCTGAACCTATTTTGTGGCTGAACTAATTGCATACGCATTTATATTTGTAGTTAACCTTTCCGACACATAATTTAAGAGTATTTAAATAAATCCTCATTTTGCGATTATATGGGATTGCGGTCTCACGCTTATTTGCCCTGTTAAGTAAATCCGGGCCCAAGACTAGAGCTATGCTGGCTAGAGTTACAGAGCTGACCATTTTAGATGTAGTTTTGGGTTTTTCGGCTGCTCCTATCGGAACTTCTTGGGACATTTTTGTTATCTCAGTCCTTAATTCAGTAATTCTAATTTTCTCTGAATTTGGCCTCAAACCTTTCAACTAAGCCAAGAAATATTACAGAACTGAAATGAGTGTTGGCTATAGATAGACAAAGGAAATATTTTATCCAATCTAGCTCAAATCATGAGTCTTTGTGGGTGAAAAACTGCTTCATAAGATAGCTTTTGACAGTGAAAGAGTCTAAATGTCCAGAATGTTCCATCACAGAATTTTGAAAGAGCATGTAAAGCAGTGTTAATCTGTCATAAAAACTCTTTTGACTGTTAATTCACATTATCAACAAATGGAAAATCGAATTATTGTGTTTTTTAAAGAAAGGACTTCAACAAAAGGATGGCACCATGGATCATAGAAGAGCTCAGACATCACAGTGTGGTGGTGAGGATTGTGATCAGACATAAAGCCCAGACTCCAGCATTGTCAATTCTGATGGGAAACGAAGCACATGCAGTGAAGAGATACGCTTCATTTCACCCCACTGCTCAAGCAGCCTCTATAGCCACTGGGAGCAATTATGAATGAGTACAAATGACTGTACTGCATTCTGTTAGCAAACAAATTCAAAGATTTTCTTAAAAGATTTTGCAATAGCCTTGCAATGCAGCCCCTTGTGCATTTCAAGAATTAAAACGGCACCTGCACCACAGAATTATACGCTTTGTTTACCTAAAACAGAACAGTTGAGCAGGTGCAGAATTCAAGGTCTTCGAGAAACAGCTCGACGTCTGTACAGATAAAGGACATACTGAAGAAGCTGTTTTTAGAACTCAAATCCCCAATATTACGGCTAAAATTAAATAATTCCATGCCACGGGGGAAAACACAACTCATACACTGACCGCACTGTGACAGAATTACCTTCAAAATCACCAAGCAAGAAGGACACCAACATGACTACAATCAGAGGCATGGTGTTACAGACTTGCTTCTCTTTACACCAGGGGATTACAAAACATGACTGACAAAAAGGCTCAGCAACAGCTCATCAGGAATAGATGGTGAACACAGCTGTAGGCAGTAAAGACAAAGACTTATGCAACCACTAGCAAGCTCAAGAAATTATAATAAGTGGCTCATCCACAAAAGCATGAACAATTCAGTTGCTGCAACAAAACTGAAAAGCTTTTAAATGCCTACCAACTATTTTTAGTAGCTCATAGCTCTTGTTGAGTTTTTAAATGGACTTCTAATACAGGGGGAAGTCATGTTCACCATTCAGAGTCACATATTGCAATGATAACACTTATTTCCGGTGAATCATTTTTCAAATCTATTGTTATTTGCTATTATTGCCTTAACTTATAACATCACTGCGTTAACTATTGGCAAGATTTTAGAAAGCCTGCATTTCAGCAGTAACCTTAAGCAGATTTCAACTGCGCTCTATTCCTTTAAAGAATGCCTACATAGCTAGAGGATAGCATGATTTCAAGTCTAGACAACGCAAGTCAAAAAGAAAGTACTTTCAGATGTGGAGCAACATTTCATTTAGCATTTTCTTCTTTGGAATAACATGCACAGACTTGAGGTATTAGGTTATGGCTGCTGAATTGACATAGCCAAATAATTATAAGCTCCGATATACCTTCACTCAGAAAAACACTTGTACTCATTACTGGCGCAGAACTCCCAAAAGGGAAAACTTTGCACCTAAAGGTCCATAAAAGGTTCAATAATACTTTAAGGTGACTACCCTAAGTCAGGGTTTCCCAAACCAGGGTTCATGAGGGAACTGCAAGGAGGTTTGGAGTTGATGAAAAGCTAATCATTTAATAGAATGTAACATTAAAAGAAACCAACAAAGCTGTGCAATTAATCAAAATCAAATAACGATTAATCGGAGGCTGCGGTTTATATAGTTCACAATAGTTTCACAATATTTGTATTGTAACTTGGTTCTGTAACAATGTGATTGTTATCTGACTCATGTTGTAGCATAGACCCTTTTGTATGTGGCACCTTAAAAGTTAAATGCTGTTCAGTAAATGTAGAGTCGCAGGTTATTTATTTATTCAGAAAGAACAAGCGTGAAACATGGTTGCAGTGGCGAGATTTTTTGACAAACGTGTTTTATTTTAGTGCCTAACCGCACACTTGTTGAGTTTGCCGAAGGAAGATGTCGTGCTAGCAAAGAAGAGTGTCCTGTTGAACCGAATAAGATGGACGGCACACTTGAATTAAAACCACCTCCGACATTGATGCTGGATTCAAACAATCTGGCAAAGACATGGAAGGCGTGGAAAGAGGAATTTCAGCTCTCTCTTGATCTGACTCTGACGGAGGCGTCGGAAGGAACAAAGCAGAAACTTTTCTTCTATCTGGTAGGAGAAACCAGTAGAGAGTTATGTGAAACTTTACTAGGCTCATCAACGGAGGGCAGAACTGTACAGCTATTAATAGAAGCTTTTGATCAACACTGCAACCCTAAACTGAACGAAATTGCTAAGAGATATCGTTTCTTTATGAGAGATCAAGGGACTGATGAAGGATTTGACAAATATGTTACTGAACTGAAAATGAAAATCACTAGCACATGTAGTTTTAGTGATATTAAAGACTCTCTAATCCGCGACAGGATTGCGTGCGGCACAAATATTCCAAGCCTGAGAGATAGGTTGCTGAGAGAGGAAAATTTGACGCTGCAGAAATGTGTCCAAATGTGTCCGAACAGCAAAACAATAGAGGGAAGATTAGTAGAGGAAATTCATGCTTTGCACATTAATTCACAGACACATAAAACAGTAAAGGATGACGTTCGGAAAGCTGTCGTTACTTGCAAATACTGTGGAAAGACTGAAAAAAGAGATTAAATTAAAATGTTCAGCTAATGGGGAAACATGTTGGAAATGTGGAAAAGCCAATCATTTCGCTGCTCTGTGCAAGTTGAAATGAGCGCATTAAAAATTTGTGAATAATGTAACGGAAACAGAGAGTGAGTTGTAGGAGGACATTTGGAGCATCACAACTGAGTCTGTGAACGTTCACAAAGAGTATGGATGGACAGCCGAGTCAACTGTTTGCTGGTATGCTGCTCGGAAACAACTTGATCAAATTCCAGTTGGACTGTGGTGCAACGTGCAAGATTATACCCATAAATCTGGTAAATCCAGACGTTCAAGCAGAGAAAACAGACCAGATACTTGTGATGTAAAACAAAAGTACACTGAAGCCAGTTTAGGCAAATGCTAGTTGAAATTGAGAAATCCACTTAACAAAAAGCTGTACAGACAGGAGTTTATAGTCACTGATGCAAACTCTGCAGTACCGTTACAAGGAAGCAAAGCAGTCCAGGGCATGAAACTAGTCAAAGTGCAGTCTGAGAATATCCTGGTGGTGGATAATGTTGTGACAAAGATAGACAGAGATGATACAGTCGGACAATGGAACAGATAACGAGTGAGTTCACAGATGTCATAAGATTCACGGTGTCGTGTAATCAGCCCCTTAATTAATAACGAATGATTTTTACAGGTAAATCAATTGAACAACGTACTTTAGCTGGACATAAAAAAAAATTCTAGAGCTGCTGTAAAACCAAAACAATCTCTGTTCCATTAATATATTATTATCACTGTAAAGCTGCTTTGAAACAATCTGTATTGTTGAAAGCGCTATATAAATGGTGACTTCACAGATGTTTTCACTAGAGATGCACCGATTGATCGGCTGGTGACGTTTTTTTTTTACGATTGATCGGCTGGTGACGTCTTTTTTTTCGTGATTGGCCATTGCCGATTTTAAGCCGGTCAAATGCACTCATGCGCCGCATGATTAATATCGCGCAACATCAGCATCACACGTGCATACGGAACACACACGTAGGAAACCTCGTGAATTACGTCCGTTTCACACTGCAAGCGTGAGCGTGAACAGCGTTCAAAAATCGGCAAATTTTTTTCATCGTGCATGTCAATCAATGAGTGCATACACACCGGGTGCAGGAGCAGCACGTGCGTCAAGGAGCGTCGCGTGAGCAGCAGTGAAGCGGTCAATTAAAGTGAAAGCACACTTTTGATGTACAAAATAAATATGATTTCACACAAAAAGTGCCCAAAATGCACAGAATTTGCATGTCTAGTGTGTTTTAACAAGAACTGGACTAGTCTATGTCAGAAAATAAAATGTAAGACTCAAAAATATTTCCAGAAAATGTACCCATTTAAACTTGTTTTTATTATTCAGTTTGGCAAAAAGTATATGGTGTGCTGTAAAGTGGTTAGAAAAAATGAAATAGGAATGGGCTAAAATCGGTATCGGCAGGTCAAACTCAATGAGAAAATCGGAACCGGCCTAAAAAAGCGTAATCGGTGCATTTCTAGTTTTCACAGGTGATTGTTGTCTGGCAGGCCGCTACAAGATAGAGATTGAACTTGGGGTGGAGCCAGTGAAACTCCCTAAGCGGTGAGTACCAGTCGCGATGATGGGACATATGGAGGAGAACTGAGCTGAACAATCTCCAAGAGTGAGGTATAATCATACCTGTAGAGCAAAGCACCGACTGAATAATTTTGTTGTTGCAAAGAAACCCAGTGGGAAGTTGAGTATCTGCATAGACCCCCGACTAGGGCTGTGCAATTAATTGAATTTCAATTTTGGCTCCCAACGATCACCAAAATAGTACAATCGAGTAAAAACGATTATTTTGCCATGTTCTGTTGTGCAAGAACACTATTATTTTGTCTTGTGTTCTGAATGACGCGCATAATCGTAAAAAAATATGTTTTTCCATAATCGAGCATCCCTACCCCTGACCATTGAACAAAGCTTTAAAAAGGAGTCACTGAGCCTGAGCTGTCAAAAGCAAGAGTATTCACAGTCTGTGATGTAAAAAAAAATTTCTGGCATGTTCCCTTCAAGATATCTCACCACGTTTGCAACGCCTTATGGGAGATACAGGTGGTTGAGAATGCCTATGGGAATAAGCCCAGCACCCAGGCATTAGAAGGACCTCAGGCAGAGCATACACAATCGCTGAAGATGTGCTGATAAGCAGGGGAAGGAGAAACACTGAAACATTGCAAATGACCATGACAGTTATTTCTACAATGTGATGCCAGGCCTTGGTGCAGGATTGTTGCAGGGTGGAGAACCTGTAGATTTTGGTAGCCGTGCATTATCACTAACTGAACGGCGTTATGCCCAAATTGAAAAAAGTGCCCAGCTATAGGTACGGCATGGAGAAAATCCATCAAAACACATATGGACAGAAAGTGATCGTACGGTCTGATCATAAGCCTCTTGAGAACATTGTCAAGAAACCACCGTTGCATGAACCCAAGAGACTCCTAAGGATGTTATGGAGACTACATAAATATGATTTTGTCATTAACTATGTTCCAGGAAAGGAGATGCTGTTGGCAGATGCACGGAGTCGAGCGTACCTGGAAGGGTCAGTGGAAATAGAGATAGAGAGTGTGAAAATGATTCAATACCTCCCAATTTCTGATAAGAGAATAAAAGTAATCAGAGATGAGAAAAAAAAAAACTACACACTTCAGACACTGATAAAGAGAAACAGAGAAGGATGGCCAACAAACAAAAGAAACATACCAAGCGAAATAGTTCACTACTAGATGAACTAACTGTGCAGGATTGTGTTCAAAGGTGAAAGCTGTGATACCACATACACTCAGAAGTGAGATGTTACACCGAGTTCACTCTGCACACATTGGTATAAAAATATGTTTGAGGAGAGCAAGGGAAAGCCTCTATTGACCAGGTATGAATGTGCAGATAAAAAAAAAAAAGTGCTGTAAATTAAACAACAGAAAGAACCACTCCACCCACATGAACTACCTGAACGGCCGTGGTCTCAGGTGGTCACAGATCTGTTTGTATTCAACAATCGTGAATGCAAGCCCTGCTCAGAGACTGTTAACCAGGAGTACACACACACTCCTCCCAATACACACCAATCTGACACGAGACAAGGACTGAGAATAAATCAAAGACGACAGGAAACTTACTACAACAGACACGCAAAAGACGTGAACATTCTGAAACCAGGTGATCAAGTGAGAGTACAACCAACACAGTCACAAAAATTTTGCCAGCAAAAAAAAAAAACAGTCCTGGAACCTGTCAACAAACATTCATACACGGTTGAACTAGACAGAAGAAACAGAAGGTACATCTGACACACTGGTCATCAAGCGTTCATATATAGACATAAATATTCAAGGTCATACTTGTGAAAAAAAGGAAGGATGTAACAATATGACTGTTATCTAACTCATGTTGTAGCACGGACCCTTTTGTATGTGGCACCTTGGGAGTTGAATGCTGTTCAGTAAATGTAGAGTCACGGGCATAAGGCGTCAGTCGGAGTTATTTATTTATTCACTCTGGAGAAAGAACAAGAGTGAAACAGGTTCTAGTAAAGAGTGAACCCAAGTTTGAATGCCCTTTAAAGTAACTATTTTCATTAACAGTAGGCCTTTTTTTGTCTGGATGTCTCAGCAGTGTCAATATGATACATTTTCATATGAAATTACATGTCATATTACCATATTTTGCCAAGTCTCAAATAAAAACAGTCAAAATAAAAAGATTGCTTTTGTCTGTTTACTTGCATGTTATGCGATTATTAACTGACATCAGAGAACCGTGAACATGCAGATGTGTTGTTAAATCATATAAATAATACTTGAAATCTGAGAGGGATACTTCAGGTAAATGTTTTACTTCTAACAGAGTTCAAGGCAGCTAACAAAAATGTTTAGGAACACATGCTCTAAGGTACTAACATGCATTTTTTTTAGGGGTAGATAAGGTACAAAGTTGTCCCATTAAGGATACTGTACAGCATTAAAATACATCAAAATAAAAATTCATAAACAAAGTGTTTGTGTAAGCAGATACGTTTTATGGATCTCTCACCAGTTACCTTGATACTGTGTCTATGGGCAGCATCCATTACAGCTGGCACTAGATCCTCTGAGGGTTTGCCATGTTCATCTGCCACGTCAGGCGGGTACCAGGACAGGACCACCACACCTGGCATCAAAAGTGGAAATGCATTGCTCTACAAGCAACATTACGTCTCTTTTAGTCTTTTAATGATAAACAACCATCCACATTGCACTATAATAGTCAAAGAAAAACAAATATTATAAATGTTAAATAATATAAAGAAGCAAATTGTATCTTGGCTGTAAAACCTGTGGCCGCAGCTTCGATTTGCGCCATGTGGGATTCAATGACATCTGGATCTCTGGAGCTGTAGGGTCCCAGTTCAGGGTAATAACTGGACGCAATGTCGTCTGGAGGATTGTGTCGTCCTTTCGGGTGACTGGCAGCTATTTTGGGGTCCCAGTGTGGTACCAGTACATGGTCCCAGTGTATATAACTACCATCCATCTGTGGTGAGCCATACCATAAATAATAGAAGATGTGAATGTCATAGAATATGCTGTGGTCAGGACCAGAGTTGGAGAACACTATCTTAGTGTCACTTCCTCCACCACCATTTTGACCTGCTGATTCAACTACATTATTTGGTCTCTGGTCTATTCGCTCTCCAACCAAAGGCATCAACTCCATTCCTGGAGCAAGATCCGAAAAACCATCAGTGGGTTTAAGGGTTCGTAGGCCCATCATAGTACCAAAAATGAACACAGTGAACAATAAAAGAGCCACGCACGCTTTCCTGCGTAACCTGTTCATGGTCGCTGTCCGTGGTGCTAGAGAAGATAGTTCAGAAAGAGGTTAATATGGTCGAGGCCTCCAAAAGTAGGTTGTCAATTTCTTGTGTTCCATCTCCAATTCCAGTTTGCCCTCTTGTCTATCAGACTTGCATTTGGCACTCCCGGGTTTGTCGCTTAGTCCTCGGCTCGTCAAGAAGCCATTATCTTTATTTCATTAGCAAATTATAAAGATTTTGGAAAACATAGCTAAGATTAATTTCTAAACATGCAACGAGGATATTAAGCTGACAAACCAGCCCACATTATTTATTACGGCATATTTATAACCTGACAGCACTCGCTATATTACTAAATCAACAAAGCACAACGAACGCGCCCGTTTGAATTCGACGCAAAAGCTTCCATGTACTTATCATCACATCACCGTTTTGTTGCTTCCCACTCGCAAACTGAACGCTGTCCTCTCTCTCGTGTTCTCCCACGAGTGGATCTTTTTTTCTAATCCTTCTGCGCGGTTTAAAACACTTTCACGTCAGATGCACTGGCTTTGTGAAAACATCGGCTGATTTCTGTGAGTCTGTCGCCACTGTGCAGCTCATGATAAACCCTCTCTTGTTACTGGGAGGTGGAGTCTCGTGGGTTTGTCACGATGCACGCATGCTCAAACAAGGACACAGTCTGTGTTCACAATGGCACAATGTACTGAAAACAGCATATGTTTTTATAAGTAGTATGTAAAACAATACGTAGTATGCAATGATATGCATTTTTAAACACTGTTACCACTTTATGTTTAATTCTTGCTATCATCTATAATAAATATGATAATTTGACCTTTTTATTCAAATTTTGAGAGAAAACTTGCAAGTCATATACTAAATACTATATTCAAACAGTATTTGAAACAGAATGCTACATGCATTTCAAACATTCCTATCACATGTACACTGCTGCTTATCCAGTCAGATTAGTTGGAACTATTAGTTTTATAATGTAGCCTGTGTTTAGAATATGATAGTCACGTTTTATCCTATTTAGAATTATAGAAATGGTAATTAGCAAAATAGTTAATTTGGGCCATATAATGCTACAAACAATGATTTATTTTGCGGTTACGCATTTTGGACAAAGACACTTGTTTTTCATGAAATAATCTAGGCTACTTAATAGCCTATTTGATCTCCACCCCCAATCCCCCTCACTCAGTCCCGCCATAGATCTCTCTCATCGGTAGGTGTCATCATGGAAGTTCCACAAGTCTATTGCAGTCAATGGCAGAGAAGATGGATCTATAAATCTGAAATCAGAAGTCCTCCCCCACGTCCACAGCTCCGCATCCCTATGTGAAATCCCCGCCCCTATATGACGTTCTGCCCCACACATGAAAGCTCAGACCAGAGAATGTCTAATAAGGGGAGAAGGTTCACTCTCGCTACACTTCCGGCTTCTGACTGGTTGCAGTTCCACTCTGATTCCATATGAGGGCGCTCACAGGACGAGTGCAGAATGAATGGAGGTCTATGGAGCTATACCCCTCAAAATCCACTTTTCTCAAGATATAATTTTTTGTCTAGTAATTTGAATGTTGTATTCGAAAGGAGATGCAAAGAAATTGCACATTGCTGGGTGTTAGATTTTTTAGAGTCACTTATTTGCTTTAAAAAGTCTTTCAAAATGTCAATGACGTCATACACCTCGTACGACCAGAGATACTGCTTTACGGCAATCCTTCAGTCACTGTGGTGCTTTCGCGCTCTGCACTTTCTTTTCTCTCGAGGCATCGACAACACAGCTGACACAGGTAAATACACGGGCTAGAAGAGTTTCTGCTAGAATACATTCTGTTCCCGCTTCGGATGCCATGATGCCATCAAGCGGTATCTCTGGTCGTAACCAGTCCTTCACTGACCAATCAGCGTTCATTAGCAGAATGCTAGCGTGTTATGGGCAACAACAACTCAACCTGTAAGAAATCGAAAGGATATAAGTACTCGTTCATTCAACTTTCGACCTATAACCCATGTTGAACTTGCCAAACCTACAATCAAATCTGAGATTTCTCAACGGCAATCGGCTAAAAGAGACAAATTTAGCCGTCTAGCCCCATAGACTCCCATTCATTTTGCACTCGGGGGCGATCGCCCCCAGTGGAACTCTGGTGGAACTACAACCAAAATTCGGTACAATAGGACTTAATAGGGAGTGAACAGGCTCTCCGTAGACGGGCTCTGGCTCAGACAATACATTAGGCTTGTTTGAGATGCGCCTTGCCTCGCCTGAAATGTATGCGAGAGTAGGCGGCTGAAGTGAGGGGAGGAGTGAAAAAAGTGCAGGCAAGCCGGACAGTTCTCTCTTCTCACAGTGGATCTGACACCTGTGAGATCAAAGATGGATATCGCGGGATTCACGGGATTCACGCTTGTGCACAGTGTTGCTAATAAACTGGATGTAATTTAAGTTCTGTTGCTTAAATATGAAAATAAATATAATGAACAAGACACCCAAATCACTTGTTAGGCTATATAATCCCATTCTAAATACGTGTTTATCAATCTTTTTTTTCTTTCTTTAATACATGTGTTTATATATATATATATATATATTAATTGCATAATCACATAATCCATATAGAGATCGCACTGTCAGAGAGTTTGGGAATATTCACAGATCATTTATACACATAAAACATGATATCAGAGTTTTAATATCAAACATTTTAAAAGAGAACATTACATCATGGTTGTTTAAACCAATGAGCATTAAGCTGTGTCGTCAGCAAGTCGTTTCCCATCATGCTTTTGATCCGCGCAGTCGGTGGAGAGCAACTGCGCGCAACTGCAGAATCCGACAGGTGTGCCTTGCGCTCGCGAGAGATTTTTGACATACGTCAGCATGACATCAGAGCCAGGCGGAACGCAGTCGGACACATTTCTAACCGGCATGCATCTCGCGGTGATCACCGGTGATCGGTTCTGCGCAGATTTTGCTCATCTCAAACAAGCCTATTTAGTGAAGATTGCAGAGAATCATTTGTTAACTTAAAGGGTTAGTTCACCCAAAAATGAAAATAATGTCATTAATGACTCACCCTCATGTCGTTCTAAGCCCGTAAGACCTCCGTTCATCTTCGGAACACAGTTTAAGATATTTTAGATTTAGTCCGAGATACTGGCCATGTCCATAAAGGTAATAAAAAGATCATCAAAGTAGTCCATGTGACATCAGTGGGTTAGTTAGAAGTTTTTGAAGCATCGAAAATACTTTTTGGTCCAAAAATAACACAAAATAAGACTTTATTCAGCATTGTATTCTCTCCCAGGTCTGTTGTGAATCTGCGTTCAGGACTCCGCAGTGACGCCGCTGACGTAAGACGCTGATGACGTGTTATCTGGTGCGCCCGAGCTTCGTTTACAGTCTGAGGGAGACGCACGCTATATTCAAGCTATTCTACATTGTTTGCGTGGATATAATTTTTTTAATGGTGCGTAAATGTGCATGTCGCGGATGAGACACTTTTACAGCGTGCGTTTCCCTCAGACTGTAAACGAAGCTGGGGCGCACCAGAAATACACGTCATCAGCGTCTTACGCGATCAGCGTAACTGTGAAGGATTGACAACAGACCCGGGAGAGAATACAATGCGGAATAAAGTCTTATTTTGTGTTATTTTTGGACCAAAAAGTATTTTCGATGCTTCAAAAACTTCTAACTAACCCACTGATGTCACATGGACTACTTTGATGATCTTTTTATTACCTTTATGGACATGGCCAGTATACTGTATATACAGCTTCAATTTGGGTGACCAGATGTCCCGAAAAATTCGGGACAGTCCCGAAATCTGAGCTGTTGTCCCGAATCCCGAATCCGGCCCTAATTGTCCCGAAAATTATACTTATACAAAATCTTGAATAGAACTTGTATGATAAAACATTAAAAACTGTCCGTGGAGGTTGAGTTTCTTTTTATCTTAGAAAAAAAGAAACAAAAACAGATGCCGCAGCCAAAAGCAGCCAGTGTATTATGATATATGAGCCAGCCCCCGCCGGCCGGCGGCTCATTGGCTGCGGGCTGCGGCATCTTTTTTTGTTATCTTTTATTTCTAAGATACCGAAGGCGCGAATTTAGATATGCAGCATCACTTCAATCTTTAGATGCTAATAAAACAATTTCAACTCAAATTAATGTTTCATTATGTTTAATTTATTTGACAAGTAATTTTATTTCGTTTGACCAGCAGGCGTCACCAGCGCGCGGTGTTTACAAATTTTTTTTTTAACACTACCCCCCCCCCCCCCCCCACCCCCCCACCCCCGTCCCGAATTTCAACCAATCGCATCTGGTCACCCTAGCTTCAATGGAGGGACAGAAAGCTCTCGGACTAAATCTAAAATATCTTAAACTGTGTTCCGAAGATGAACGGAGGTCTTACGGGCTTAGAACGACATGAGGGTGAGTCATTAATGACATTATTTTCATTTTTGGGTGAACTAACCCTTTAATTATCATCACACTTAAAATGTTTATTTGGCAACAACTGATTCGAACTCATCCATCATAATTCGTAGTTTTTGAGTTCCTCCTGAGATTCTCAATCCCAACAGGCTTTCAATCTTTCACTTCTTTCCAATTGAAACGTTTACATACATTGTTTGATTTCATGTAATATACTGCAACGACATCTAGTGGAGGATAATGCGATAAACGGCTCTTTGTGAGTGTATATTATAGGGCTATCATGGCGCTCCAGATTAGTAATTTATAATACAGCCCGTCTGGCAAAGATGGTGTGGTAAATGCAGCGTCTTCAAATATGTCATATAGAACAAAAATGAGATCACAAATATCTCTAATCTGGGCAACATTTAATGTGAGAACAGAAAATTATAACTGTCATTAAAAACACTAGATGGCTTCAGCCAATAGCAGCACTGAGTGAAATGTAAGAAAATATTTATTCACTTTAATACAAGTTGCAGCAAAACAAAGTCTGCAGAGGGTATGTTGAAAAATACAGTAGGCCTACACGTTACAATTTTGCACAGTGGTCATAAATAGTGATGTAAAAAACCTTTAATGTAAAATTACAACCTATGCAATGCCATTTTTTCAGTGGCACGTTGTAATTTTACATTAAAGGACACTTTTTTGTCACAAAACTAAACTTCAGACTTAACTATGACACTTTTAATTTAGTACATCAATCTTAAAATTTATTTCTGGAATAAAGTGACTCGAATATTGGAGCATTTCATGGTCACACAATTTTGATTAAACTGTTGTGTTTACAAAGTAGCTTAATTAGCCTTTACTTTTAATGTCATAACTTGTTGAGGCAATAAACTCAAAATATAGCACATTTTGATGTGTACTCAGATTGGAAGGGTTAAGTTTCATTTTACTCATGAAGGTGGAGCACTGAGCAAACAAACCAATCTGTTTTGATTCTGTCCTCCCCCTCAGTGTGGTGAAGATGGTACAGTCTGTTTCCAAATGCTCTGTGAACTGTTCAAGAGGCTGAATGCCACACACAGACTGTCTGAAGATGCCCTGATACACACCTGTTCTGTCCAAGAGAAACACGATAAACGCAGAAATGAAAACCATTTTGCTGTAGGGCTGCTCATTATTGGTAAGTGAAGCTTTTTTTAAATATTCTAAAATATTAAATCTAAAACATTAAATTGTTTATATTAGATGAGCAGTATTTAACTGATCAGTTTTCTATTTCTTTAAACATTATGTTAAATACATATTTGTTTGTTTGGTTTGAAAATAATCAATCATCTGTGTGAAGATGTTGATTATTATAGCAGTTTTAAATCCAGTTAACATTTACTTATTAGTACAGTTCCGTACAAGTAAATGACTGTGAAAATCATCTTTTAAAAAAAGGTCATTTTTTTTATTTTTTATTATGTTGTATAATAATTCTGCAGAGGCCATTTAAGACTATAATATGTAAATCTACACATTAGTGTTTTGACTAAAGGTCAGGGTTCAATCAGAATTCTGCCAAAGGCTAGTCTGCTCAGAGGACTTTATCAGTAATATATTAAAAAAGTGTATTATCTGGAAACTGATACATCAATTCAGAATTCTACTAGTAATACAATTATGTATTTGGCCTAAACTGGCATTAGCTTCCTTCCCCGTTACATTGGCTTGGCTGCTTTATTGAAATGTAATTGAAATGACCCAAATGGCAGGTTGCTTGAGAATGTATTTTTTGTATCCGTCAAACTGATAAATTCAGAAAAGAGTCAGGTAGATTTGAACTGAGATGGAATCACAATGGAATGATAATAAGTAAATATAAAGTATAAGTCATAACACAAGTAAGAAATAAAGTGCTGATAAATCCTATACCACTGTAAAGTGACACAAGTCAGAATAAAGGTGCACTTTTTTGCATGTCTATTGATATAACATTAATACAGTATAAACATATTTATCTGCTTCTTACTGAAGTCTTTTATAAAATAGAAATCTATAATCATCCCATAACTGTGTTAATTAGTGTCAAGTACAAAGAGTGCTGATGTTACAACCTACCTCACAACTTCAATAACCAAGAGGTTGTTGGACACTTAGTGATTCCCCCCCGTAGCTCAGTTCTAATTGACTAAACTGATGCTGTTATAACACTCCCTGGAATCTCCTTCTCAATGCGAGTTGTACTGCGGAATGTACATAATAATTGGGTAACACTTTATTAAAGTGTCCTTGTTGCATATGTTAGTAAACAGTAAAGTATGCATAATTACATTTAACCAACCCTCTAACAAATTCCAATCCTACCCTAACCCTAAAGTATGTGTTGCTTTATTACTCAGTACTTTAATTTTACAGCAGTAAACATTTAGAAATATCTCTCCGTATCCAGCGGATTCAGAGAACCACACAGACAAGCCTTCTCTGAGCTGCTGTTCTCCCATAGGAGAAATCTCATGATCTCTTTAACCAAATGAGTCACTGCAGAGCAGAATAAGTACTCCTCATATGCATGTGCTCAGTCTTGTCTCTTTACGCCCCACATGGTGTTCTAGAACATGCAGCTATTATCCTGTGCACTGGAGAGAAGAGCAAGAGATGCATAAATGTGCTCTTCGTACTTTTGATTCGCAGCAACATGTGGTTGTTGTGTAAGATGTCTCAGTGTGGTATTCTGGGTAATTCAGCACAGTCAGCCCACGCTTTTCCTTGCTTTGTAAGATGCTCACTCCGTGTTTACTGCCTCTTTGTGTTCACCTTGACAATACATTTAACCATCTTTCAGCCTTCCTTCAATCTGATGACACTCACTCTATAAGAGAGAACAGCTGGTTGTTGTTAACAGTGTGTAACAAACATATTAAGCAAACTAGATTTTTAAATTGTGAGTTGTTTGCCTGTGAAAAAGTTGCTGCCACAATGGTTATTTGAGCATCACTTATGCAGGGGTGGTTGCTTGGAGGTTATTTACTGGCCAAGAGTCCTAGGAGGCTCATATGATATTTTGTTATCTAGATTTGTCCCTTCAGTGTAGATCTACTTTTTCTACTCATTTTATCATCAGCAATAAATAAATTGCCTGATTGCTTAGAAGCGTATAAAGCTCCACAGATGACGTGGGGGAAAAAAGACAAGATATCGTGGCCACGAATGAAGATTTTTTTCCCTGCAACTTATTAAATAATTCCTTTGTTATATGTCATTTGTTGCCACTATCTAAATAAATCATAACAAGGGAACAAATTAGTAAAACATGGCCACAAGTTAACTAAAACGAGAAAATTAATTAATGAAACATGCCCACAAATGTATAAATTGTGGGAATTAATTCTTAATTCATGGCATTTTTTGCATATCATGTGCAGGGCTTCATAGAAAAGTAATACAAGTCGCACAGTTTGAGGTATGAATCTTGTTCATGGCACATGGTGCGGGCCTGAGTAATATTTAGGATAAAAATATGGGCAATAGGAATAACAAACACCAATAATGATAAATGTTTTTTGTTGTTTTGCCTGATAAGTTCAATCACTAGACTTCTAACATTTTCTAATGATGATGAAGTCAATTTGAGCACAAACTCTGCACACTAGTGCTGGTAGAAAAAATAAATTCACCTCACTATCGCGATTTTGTTTACGATTTTTTTTTCTTCATTATCAATATTCATTCAAATCAAATTGCTTTATTTTAGTCCTTGCTTATAGACGAGGTGGACAAAAGTTAGAAATCTGAGGGCGAGAGGGCGAAATGTGTCGTTACGTGTGTCACTTGACATAATATCGCTTTCAAGCGGACACAACAAAGCGATGTGAGACTACTAAAGAAAGCAAAATGCATCCCAAAGTCATTTGCAATCAATTGCAATGTTTCCTATACACAAATATATTTTAACTTTTACGGAAACAGTTCTGGTGGGATGCGTGGGAGATTCACTGTATCCTTTAATAGCAATGTCTCACTTCATGGATATTAATGAATGCACTGAAAGCCTCATGCTTATTTCCACTTTGTGTCAGAAATCAATGCTGAGAGAGACAGAGTAATGGAAACTTCACGTGCTATGGAAAATATTATATTTTCCACTTGTGAACTGGTATTTACCAGTGTGTTGTGTTCAAGTGCTTTTGTTGCCGTAATGTAGGGAAAAGATGGACTCACTGATACAGACCTGTAATTTGGCTAAAACAATTTTAGATTGCTTAAGTCATCTGCTACAGCAAGAAGATGATTTATCAAAACTCAAACAGTAAATAATATGCTGTATATTTTTGGTATATAACGGTATTTTTAAAACTGACACTTAATGCATTATATTACATTGTTAATGACACAACATTGCATAGGCTACAAAAACTATCCGCTAGCAGTAGCAAAAATCTTAAAATTTTGTACAATGTTTATTGTTGCTCTCAGCCATTTTGAAAACGTCAAAGGTTATCTCATCTTGGCAACTCGTGCGAGATTTTCTGGCTGGGAGACAGTGAACTCTTGGTCGTTGGAGTTAACACTCCTGTCGTAGGGGCAGGGAGGTGTTTTATTGAAGGGAGCCCTATATGTGTGTGTGACACAGGGCGTACAGTGTTTATTAGTGAGCGCTGAGAAGCGGGCACACTTTTTACACTTAAAACACCCTGGGTGTTTATTGATGGGAGCTCTAAGTGAGTGTGTGTCACTGAACGGGCAGTGTTTGTGAGTAGGGGTGAGCACTGAACAGCGGGCACATTTCCTACATTTGAAACACATGGCCCGAGACGTCTTCTGTACCTCTGTGTAGCGCTCAGCAAAGCCGTTTGCTGTTTGCGCTCAGCAAAGCCGTTTGCAGACGGGCCGAAGAGGCCGGAAGGAGACACATGCGCATCGAGGAAGGTGGCTCTGTCCGCGTCCTTCATCTCCAACAGCGTGAGCCACAAGTGTCTCTCGGTGACAGTGAGAGACGCCATGCTCCTCCCAATGGCTTGTGCAGTGGACTTGGTGGCTCGCAGAGCTAAGTCCATGGCACTTCTTAGATCTGTGAAGCTTTCAGGATCTGGGTCCGCCTCGTCCATAGAGCGGAAAAGGTTGGTCTGGTGAATTTGAAGCACCGCCATAGAGTGAAGAGCTGAAGCGGCCTGACAGGTGGCGGCATAGGCGAAACCGATGAGGGCCGAAGTAGTCCGGCAGGCTTTAGAAGGAAGAGCAGCCTTAGACTGCCATCCGGCGGACGGTGGGCAAAGGTGCGTTGCCACAGCTTCCTCGACGGGAGGAATGGACTGATATCCTTTGTCTTTCGCGCCGTCCACAGTGGAGAGCGTCGAAGAGACAGAAGTCCGTAGCCTGGCCGAAAATGGCGCCTTCCAATATTTAGACAGTTCCTCGTGCAGTACGGGGAGGAAGGGAGCGGGCCTCGAGTGAGGTGTTGAGCGGTGTCTAGAGATGAAGCAGCCGTCAAACCTGTTGGGCGCGGGCTCTTCGGGCACCGACCAATCGAGGCCGAGGTCATCCACGGCCTTGGTAAGGAGGCGGAGAAGTTCGGAGTTGATGCTGGCCCGTACTCCACTGGATTCTTGCAGCGAAGGGGCGGGGTCCGGTACGGGGCCGGAGGCGCGGAGTCCACAT
Organism: Phoxinus phoxinus; assembly: GCF_949152265.1. Taxonomy (NCBI): domain Eukaryota; kingdom Metazoa; phylum Chordata; class Actinopteri; order Cypriniformes; family Leuciscidae; genus Phoxinus; species Phoxinus phoxinus. Next base: position 17,639,838 of record NC_136894.1, on the reverse strand, counting down.
CGAAGATGGCTAGTCGAGCCCGCAGGGTCGACACAGTCATGGTATCGCATTCCGGGCAGCCACCCTGGGAAAGCGCGTGGTCCGCGTGGTTACGTCCCAGGCAGGAAGCGCACAGGATGTGGCAGTCCCCGTCGCTGAGAGGGGCTATACACGACCCGCATTTGGAAACACGAGGCATTTGAAACAACGCCTCGGCTCTTTTACGAAGAACGTGAGTGTCGCGGCGGCGAACACACATGGAGCAAGAGTATATAGGATATGGGCGCCGGATGCAACAGCAGAAACAGTGGCTGAAGGCGGCGAGAAGATGGCCGGCTTCCTCAGACACTTGGCTCTGCGATCTGGTCTCGCTCGATCAGATGGCTCGTCTCGCTGCAGTGCCTTTTCGACGGCGCAGGCTTCTTCCAGAGATCCAGCGATGTGAAGTGAACACTTTGCTGAAGAGATGAAAAATCAAAGTGCATTCTATCGGGATCTGGCTTATAAAGGCATAAGCCACGCCCATTCTGGCGGGCCATGACGACTGAGGGCACCAGTGCCCTCATTGGTGCTTACGTCACGGGCAGCCCATTGTTGTTGGTCAGGCACACCTGGATTAATCAGTTTGTTCAATAATGGCAGACAGGAAACACAGGAGCTGGCTAAAGTTCAGGAAGTAGTGCAGCTGTGCATAATGTCCATTGTATCAGAAAGCAATAATGCTTAATTTGGCCATCACTACCAATAGGCGCACAAGCTGCCTCGCCTAGGTCTGCTCGCTGCAGCAATACAATACAAAATTAAGGACAATTTTTGGCTTCAGTATTCTTCAGAAAAGGGATTTTCCCATAGCGTAAGCTAGCTTACGCAACACGAGAGTACTCTCGTAAGAGAAACTGATCTCAAAACTCAATTATTTACACGCTCTGCTAACTGATTGTATACTTTAAATTTCAGATCCATGCATGCCTTACTTTGGTTTTCTTTCATATGATCACTCTCTGTCTGCTCGTTCATGTTTTTTTCATGTTCATGCAGGATCACATGACTATGGAAGGGGATCACATGACAGACATGAATCAAGAACATGAAAAAAAAATCATGACAGTGAAATTTGACATGTTCTTAACAGGCTTTGTGAGATTCACTCAGAGACTTGAACTGTAATATCAATGTAGGGTGATCACCACTAACATAACATGCAGTGCATTTCCCAACTTGCGACAGAATGCCTGTATTACTGTACTTCCATACAGTATGTGTTTACGATGTGTGTGCATTGCTTTCCCCCGCATTCATTCATCCATCAATCCCTCCATCCAGTCTGTGTATTTTAATCTTCTTACTAATTTATAAAGATGCTCAGAGGCAAACTGATTTTTGCCACAGGGCAAACACAAGCCTGATAACCCTTGTTCTGCGTCTATGCCATATGCAGTGCCAATGCTTTGAGCCAGATGGCATCTCATGGCTGGTGCACATATGCTAAATGATTCATGAGTCATTGCAACCACCCAGTACACGCACAAGAGAGAACTAAAACATTCAGAATTATAGTTATTAGGACTGTGGTCTATTGTCTGGATTAATACTACAAAATAAGAGATTGTAATATTTGAATATATTTTATTGTGCCTCACCAAGAAATACATTCTCTGTGTATATCCAGAATGTAAATGTAATTGATTGTTTTAATGTCTGTCTGTGTGTGTGTGTGTGTGTGTGTGTGTGTGTGTGTGTGTGTGTGTGTGTGTGTGTGTGTGTGTGTGTGTGTGTGTGTTTGTGTGTGTGTGTGTGTGTGTGTGTGTGTGTGTGTGTGTGTGTGTCTAATTGAGATACATTTTAGCCAGGGGTATGAAGTTTCTCACTAATCTGTCAGAAATCTATACAGAAAAATTGTAAAAAACAGACTCTGATCATTCACGCTTAGAAAGAGAAAAAGAGAGAATGTGAGAAGGTGAGTGAAAAAAAAAGTTAAATAGACAGAGAGACGTCTAATCCATCCCAGAGGGTCAATTTAATACCCTCTTTATTTCTCTCTGTATATCTCCCTGTCCGATGCTTACACACTATCTGTATTTTTTAACCTTTTAGTTCACCTTTTATAATTGTAAAAAAAATAATTTTTTTTGCAAATATTCCAGTGGCATCATCACTCTGTATGGGAGATTTTCAAACTGTAAACTTTGAAGTATAAAGTTTCTAAAAACAAAAATAGTTTTTCTTTCTACCCTACTCACTTATGGACTGCTGGCCGTCCAACTTCTCTGCCTTTTGCAGAAGGACCATTCACTGGAGGACCACACTCTGGGCTTTTTAGATCTATCCAGAGTGTGCCCACAGATCTCTGAGAGGATTTTGCCACACATAGAGATATAAACAACATTAAAAACTTGATTTTCACAAGAGGGGGTCTTTCATTCTCAAGTTAGTTTCCCTGGTTGTTACCAGTTTCCACACCTGTACCGTTTTATCCTTGATTACACTCCTCATGTATGCCCTGTGTTTTTTTGAAGGTAATATGATGCCATAAATAATTGCATGCGCAGGGTAAGATTTGTGAAAGTGTACATAAATTGCAATCGTAAATAATATTTGCGTGTGCAAGAGAAGGTTTGTAAATGTGTAAATCGCCTTTCAAGTGTAAGAAAAACATATTTGCAGCATTTTACTGTTATTCGTAAGTGTAATGCATGTATTGTGAAACTGCAGCTTCATGCTTATGTAACGGAGGCCAGCTAGTAGTCGCTGTGTGAGTAAACCTCACTCCTCTGATCTCAATAGGCACTCTAGCGACAGATGCTAGAGGCTGCAGTTTTTAGCCTCTTTGAAGAACCGGGTTCGAAGCCCGCACAGAGCGGGGCAAGTAGGACCCGGGTGGAGGGGTTACACTTACACAAAATAAATATGATCTGTAATCTTCTGACTTTTTATTTTTCCTCGCTTACACTTTTGGCACGTTTTTTTTCCGCACAAATATGGGCAAAAGCATTGGCATACACCTTTGTGTAAAAAAAATAAACTGTTGTCTGTTAAATAAACTGTCTAAATGACTTGTGTTCAGGCACCACCAGTCCGCCCCAGCTCGAGCCAGCCTGGGCTCCTCGTCCGCGACAGGCAGGTCTTCTGCCTCGGCTGAAGAAGCCGCCTCCTGTTCCTCCATCAGCCTCAGCTGCTCTTCGCTATATTGCGGCTCGTAAAGGTAGCCACGAACATCAGTCGAGCATCAGACTTTCGAAATCCCCTTCTTCCATATCATATTGAGTACCTTCCACCATTGTCTTAACTTCACATCTGGCTCCACAGCGCCTTTTAGCTTAGCTGGCTCCACAGCGCCTGTTAGCTTAGCTTCCAAACAAGATGGTGGATATTGCTTTTATTTACTGCAAGTGAAGTCCCACCCACTGATCTGTAATAGGTCTCTAGTGTTTGTAGTCTCAACCCCTCTACAAAGATATGTGACTTCCTGCTTAGAATGACTCAAAATTAAGATTTTTATATCATTATAAGCAGGAACTGCAACGCTGAAATCTGTATTTCTCCCGTTTCAGGGGAAAATGAGGGAATGATGCACGACCTTTCAAAAATATGACTGGGTTTCTAACAGTACAAAGCTTGGTGCTGGTCATATAATTAGAATATAATGAAAAAGTTGATTTAATTCAGTAATTCCATTCAAAATGTAATACTTGTATATTATATTCATTCATTACACACAGACTCATATATTTCAAATGTTTATTTATTTTAATTTTTATGATTATAACTGACAACTAATGAAAATTCCAAGTATCTCAGAAAATTAGAATATTACTTAAGACCAATACAAAAAAGGATTTTTAGAAATGCTTGCCAACTGAAAAGTATGAACATGAAAAGCATGAGCATGTACAGCACTCAATACATAGTTGGGGCTCCTTTTGCCTGAATTACTGCAGCAATGCGGCGTGGCATGGAGTCGATCAGTCTGTGGCACTGCTCAGGTGTTATGAGAGCCCAGGTTGCTCTGATAGTGGCCTTCAGCTCTTCTGCATTGTTGGGTCTGGCGTATCTTATCTTGAACACCAGCAGATGACATGGCACCCCAAAACATCACTGACTGTGGAAACTTTACACTGGACTTCAAGCAACGTGGATTCTGTGCCTCTCCTCTCTTCCTCCAGACTCTGGGATCTTGATTTCCAAATGAGATGCAAAATTAGCTCTCTTCAGAAAGGGACTTTGGTACACTGTGCTTTATTAAATCCAGAGTCAACGCAGCTGTCTACCAGGACATTTTCAGAGCACTTCATGCCTCCTTCATTTTCCAGCAGGATTTGCACCTGCCCACACTGCCAAAAGAACCAAAACCTGTTTCAATGACCATGGTATTACTGTGTAATTACTGTGTGATTTCATGCAATATTCAAATTTTCTGGGATTTTGACTTCGTGGGTTTCATAAGCTGTAAGCCATAATCATCAAAATTATAACAAATAAAGGCTTGAAATATCTCACTTTGCATGTAATGAGTCTATATAATATATTATTCACCTGTTAAGTTGAATTCTTGAAATAAATCAACTTTTTGAAGATATTTTAATTATATGACCAGTACCTGTAATGCAAATGGGTGAAGTGTCAATCTATGTAAACTAGGAGAGTGTGTCTGAGCCCTGAACATTATCAGGAAGGCAATTGAAGGGTTATGATAAGGGTTTGGTTTAGGGATACTTACATGTAATTATGCATAAATTACTGTTATTACTAAGTACATATAACGTGTAACAAAGGCACTGTAAAGAAAAAAGTGTTACTTTTTTCATGACAGGAAGTTTTTGTGTAAATGGACGATTTAAGTCGGTGCTTTACATTTTCCCATCCGTGGATGATAATGAGGCGGTTGCCATGGAAGCAGAACAAGAGGACGAGACACATGCACATGTCATCATTCTATAAATAGAGGGACAGTAATTAAAAACCTTTAACCGAACGTCTTTAACATTATGGGATTGCGGGGGTATTAATAATTCACACTGTACTGCTTGCAGCCTGTGATATGAATTTTTTTGTTTGTTTTATTTTTAATTAGTTTTATATGTTTATTTTGGATGAATGTAAGAGTTTAATCACCTTTCGCCAATATAGATAAAGATGTATATGCTTTATACAATACAGATTGTTTCCAAACAGCTTCACAGTAATAAACAGAAAAATAACCGAATCAATGAAACTGTAATCATTTAGATTTGTTTTCACTGTTCTCTTCCTGTTTTGCTTTAAAAGCTTTAAAGTCCCCCTATAGTCAATCATTTTATCCCTTAAAACTCATCTTTGATCGCCAAAATGACATATTTAAAAGTTTTTTCCTGTGAAAAAAAATATTATAAGCCTTAAGATTGCTTCAATGTAACTCTACACCCTTGCTTTATTTATAATACACAAAACCATGAATATGCGAATTAGTCCTGTCTCCACTCACTCACACTCGCTCAACTTTACTCAAGTTACTGTACACTGTAAAAAAATTCCGTAAAAATACGGTACAATGTACCATATTAATTTGAAGGAATTTTCCGTATTTGTCTTTTACAGGACTTTTACCCGTATTTTGAATTACGCGTTGCATTGTGGGAACTAGAACCTGATCGGCGCGAAAAGTTTGAGACGCAACCGCCATTACACACGCAGATGACCGCGGCCAAAGTTGCTTTATAAAGTCGGATTTCGGATGTGTGGAAGTTATTCTGACACTTCTGTGGTAAAAAACTAAAATTATATTTAGCTAAATGTCAAATAAGCTGTTTACGTAATGTTATTTGGTTGCCACCCGGCTTGTTAGGCAAATGAATGTCGGAGCCGTCGCGTTTATCATTTTATGCTTATCGTCACACATTGAAATATTTATTTCACACTCGTGGAAGTTCCTCTGGTTGTATGTGTTATAGTGTCCTCGTTGTAACTGGTTTATTGGCTTTTATTTGGTCGGTGATGCGGTTTATTTCGTGCCGAGCGCACCCGTTCACCAGGATGAAGTGCAGTAACGTTACTCGTGTTTTTGGAGCAGTTTAATGGCTTCAAACAAAAGCCACCAGATAAAATCGTCGAGAAAAGTAAAGGCCATTTAAGACTTGATTTAAAAGGCATGAAGATACAACGTGAAGACTGTGTGTGAAGATGCAGTACAGCTGGATAAAGGAAAACACCACATTTTCTTCCAAATGAGGTACGTTAATGTTATGTTTACGTTAGACTTTTTATTGTCTTGTTTTTGTTTTAGACGACACACAGACATTATACACACACGACACATATGACTTTAAACCCTTAATAATGACCTTGAAAGAATAATTTAACATGACTGCTATTATACTTTATTATAGTTTGTTTCATAGTTTCTGTTGTTTTCTTATCTATTGACAGGACTTTCCTGATGTAAGTTACTGTGCATCCCAAGCACTACCCTGCATGCTCCTTATGGGTTTGTATTTTGTTTTATTAGTATTTTATTATTATTAATCATTATGAGTTCTCAATATTGGCAAAACACATTTAAATTTAAAGTCTGAGGAAAAATGTTTATAGAAAAAGTTGGTTGCTGAATAGCCTACCCCCTTCAAAGATTTTTACGCTTATAGGTCAGTAGAAAAGCATTTTATAAGGAAGATTTAAACAACTGTTTTTGGAGCGGTTTTCTGAAGTGGTCGTGTAATGTTTTTCATTTTGTAATATCTTATTTGTTTAAGGTGATGGGCTTTCAGGATTGCTGTCATTCAATAAGTTATTATTGACCACATCTCCTACCCTATTGAGGCAGTGAGCTACAAAATGGCACTTATCCTGGAGTTCATAAAGGTAAGCAACACATTTTTAATGAATTTATTTATAGAGCATGTTGTTGTGTTACTGTTTATAATTGAAAATAATGAAACATATAAGGTATAGTTGAGCAGACAAGCTAACATAACATGCAATTGGAGTCCACTGGAAACAGAAGTCTTAGCATTTAATACAGTGTTTGAATTTGAAAGAATTAGGGATGGCAGTTGATAATTTAACGAACGTAAAATACTGTACGATTATTTTTCAACCTCAACCTGGTCTGCATGATACTTTGTAGTTCAATTTCCTTCATTTAATTTCGTGTGTAGCTAAAAACATATATTTTTTTTCTTATGCAACTTTCCTGTGCAGAAATCCTGAATGAAGGTCGAAAAGGCTGAGATGAAGGAAACCAAACGTCTACACATTCCTCCAAGACTGCTGAAGTTCCTGTATGAACAACTGAAAATCCATGTAAAGTTTAAAGGGATAGTTCACTTTGAAATTACATTTTGGTGTGTTTTAGCTTACCTGAAGTGCATCCAAGATGTAGGTGTCTTTGTGTCCGCAGTAGTTTCAATTTTGATATTTTTAGGTCAAACCATTCTTGTCTGTCAGTCATATAATGCAGGTATATAGGTACTGTCTCCAAAACCATGCAGAGAAAAGTCCAAATTAAAAAATGCCCCATCGTAAGTGCACATTGATGGCCTAAGACACGAAACAAGCGGTTTGTGTGAGAAAACGAACAGTATTTATATTGTTTTTATCTCTTTTACACAACGACGTCCATCTGATCTGTTTACGTAGTCTGCGTAAGCGCCGTAAAGCTCCGGAAGTGATCTCTCCCGGATGAGTTCGCGCGAGCTTGCGGAAATGTATTTTTTTACATCGGTTTAAACATCCCGGATAAGTGCAAACTAGTACCATTTATATTAGCCATCCTACCTACAATCTCTGTTCTGTGCATAGGTTCTGGTGTAAACAATGAGTGACGTCCACACGCAAGAGATCACTTCGCCTTCCGGCGCTTACGCAGACTAAGTAAACAGATCACTTGGACGTCGTTGTGTAAAAGAGATAAAAACGATATAAAAACTGTTCGTTTTATCACACAAACCGCTTGTTTCGTGTCTTAGGCCATCAATGTGCACTTACGATGGGGCATTTTTTAATTTGGACTTTTCTCTGCATGCTTTTGGAGACAGTGCCTATATACCTGCATTATATGACTGACAAGAACGGTTTGACCTAAAAATATCAAAATTGAAACTACTGCGGAGACAAAGACACCTACATCTTGGATGCACTTCAGGTAAGATAAAACATACCAAAATTTAATTTCAAAGTGAACTATCCCTTTAAGCTTTTGTCAAATCTCAAAATGGACCTTTAACTGAACATACCGAAGAAGGAAATTTTTTCACGGAAGTTGTTCACTCCAAAATTAAAATAATGTCATTTATTACTCGCCCTCCTGATGTTCCAACCCTGCAAGACTTTAGTTCATCTTCAGAACAAAAATGACGATTTTTTTTTATGAAATCTGAGAGCTTTCTCTTCCTCTGTTGACAGCTTACGCAACTACCACTTTCAAGCTCCAGAAAGGTAGTAAAGACATCATTAAAGTAACATGGTGTCCTAACCAGATGCGATAAGATTCTAGCAACAAGCTGTTTTTCAGCGATCTATATTTTGTGAGAAAAGATGTTTTTTTTCTTCACACAAAACATTTGTGCACATTTATTTCATAAATTTGAGGTTAAACCACTGGAGTCACATGGATTACATTTATGTCTGTATACCTTTCTGAACCTTGAAATTGGTAGTTGCGTAAGATGTCAATGGAGGGACAGAAATCTCTCCGATTTCCTCAAAAATATCTTAATTTTTGTTATGGAGACGAATGGAAGTCTTGTGGGGCGTGGAACAACATGAGCGTGAGTAATTAATGACAATTTAAATTTTTTGGTGAACTAACACTTTAAGGAATATGGTGTTCTCTTACAGAAAAATGGCATTAACACTAACATTTCACTCTACTATTGACTAAGTCTAAAGCTATTTTTAATGATAAAAGCAGCAGACCTGTATTCGTATTGCATTTGTTTTTGTTTCTTTCTGTATTGTATTTGTATTGTATTGCATTTGAAAATGTTTTGAATCTTGACTTTCACAGTTAAGTTTTTTTTCAAAGAATTTTGTGAGCTATTTGGTGCAACACCAATATTGTGCAAGTACCTGCTCATGTTTTCTTTTTTTAATTCTGTCTCTTGTTTGTTTAATGTCTAAACTTATTCCACAATACAAGCACTTTTTAATGGGTCTTTGTACATTGTTTCATTTGTCATATATATTTATATGTATATATCTTTACTCATTAAATGCATTTAAGAATGTTTGCATGAATATTTGTACAAAAATAAACCATGTTAAATTTGTATATATGGTTCTTGAATTATTTGCCACCAAAATATATGGTATAAAATTTCTATAAATATAGAAATTTCTGTATAAGGATTATCCGTTAATAGTACAGAAAATGTACTGTTAATATACAGAATTTTCCGTTTTAGAGGTGAAGGAACTGTCCGTAATTTAACGGAAAATGTCCTGGTAATTTTCTGCCAGTACATTATCCGTTTTTTTACGGAATTATTTTTTACAGTGTAGTAAACGCTGCACAATGGCATCGCTCTTTACAACGTCAGACACATAACAGAAATTAATATGATTGACCTTTTGCCTGACCACATTATCAAACAGCTAATAATGTGTTGCTAATGTTACTCAAATCATATTCCGTTCGCAACCTCAGAGTCAGATAGCTGCCTTCTAAAAATCAGCATCCACAGAAACGCTTTGAACATCACAGAACATCAGTGGAAAAAAGGCATATATTTAATCATAACATCATAATATACATCATATACATAATTCACCCACTATATTGCTAAATGTACCCGATTTTCAACAGAAAAATATACTGGGATAACCTCTCTTGAGACTCCCCTGCTTCAGAGCAGTTTTAGTAATGATATGCTAAAACCCGCCTGTACGTTGACGTGATTGGTTACACAGTAGTTTATGACATAAGAAACATCGTCCATTTCAAACCGCATTTTTTATACTGCCTTTGGTTGCAGTTTTAAGGAGAAAATATATTAAAAACACCACATAGAGATATAAACAACATTAAAAGCTTGATTTTCTTTAATTCCATAATTAGTTGTTAACCAGTTTTCACACTTGTACCGTTTTATCCTTGATTTCACTCCCCATGTATTTAATCCCTGTGTTTTGTTACAAACTGAGCTAAGACAAGAAGCTTAATAACCTCAAATGTCATTGGTTACTTTCCCTTTTCCGGAAGTCACTTGCAATTGGACGCCTGTCCAATGACCCGTAATTCACTTGACTTGAGACACATGAGTTTTATTTAATGTGGTTTATTAATGTTTAATGTGATTTAATGCATTGTTAATATAGAATAGATTCTTACCAGATACTTTATTAACAGGAAGTCCTTTTGCATTGTGTTGTTAAGAGATATTTACAGACTGTAATTGAGCATTTCCATGGTTATTAGCATTGCAAATTGACCAAAATTTTTATACATTTTTACATTTTATATTTATATCACTGTGATGTGTGTTTTTGGCATTAAAATATCTAAAATAAATTGGAGAAAAATGGGAATGCAAAGTCATAAAATTGAATGGGCCCTATTTTAACGATCTGAAACGCAAGTGTCAAAGCGCAAGTAACTTTGTTGGCGGATCCCGGCGCTGTTGCTATTTTCCCGGCGGGATAAACGACTCTTGCGCCTGGCGCAAATCTAAAAGGGGTTGGTCTGAAGTAGCTTCATTATTCATAGGTGTGGTTTGGGCGTAACGTGAAATAAACCAATCAGAGCGTCCTCTCACATTCCCTTTAAGAGCAGGCGCGTTCCAAGGCGGATCGCTATTATAACGGCGGATTTGCCAGCGCACACCATGGAGCAGTTCACAGCCGAGGAGACCGACGTTCTCGTCAGGAGCGTAAAACACAGAGAAGTGACATTGGGGATGATGGGAGAAACCCACCCAAATTAGCTTCGGTTAAACAGGCGTAGGGGCCTATAATTTGGGTAAATGTGTAGCCTAATCTATTTTTTTTTTTTTTTTTTTTTATTATTATCTAGATAGATCTTTTTCACATCTTCACGGGCACAACAATGATTTCCCTCGTGTGTTAATATTTTTCCTTGTAATAATGTATGATTTGCAAAAATGAAAACTGCTGCGTCTGTTTATAATTATTAGATAATCAAAGTGGATGCGCGTTAACACACTACATTATGGCCAAGCACGCGCCCTTAAAATACCATATCACTAACGCGCAACGCGCCACTGTCTTTAGACTGTTTTTTTCCTGGTCAGTGGCGCAATTGCATCTAAAACTGGAAAATAGCACCAGGGAAGTTTTGCGCCGCAACACGCCTCCTCTTTGCGCTGAACCGCCCCCGCGAGCGCAAGTTCATTTCACTTTTACCGACGTGCGTCTGTGGAGGGAAAAGTCCGCTGTGCGCGGGTGCAAAATAGGAATGATACATGCGTTGGTGTTCAAAGTCAATTGCGCTGGGTGCAAGATAGGGCCCAATGACTTTGCATTCCCATTTTTTTTGTCATCATCCCATTATGACTGCATTCCCAATAAAAAACTCGAAAAGTTAGAATATTGTGCAAAAGTTAATTTATTCATTCATTAGTGAGATATTTCAAGATTTATTTTATAATTTTGATGATTATGGTTTACAGCTTATGAAAACCTTTTCACAATATTCTAATTTTGAATTTGGGGTTTTCATAAGCTGTAAACCATAATCATCAAAATTATAACAAGTAAAGGCTTGAAATATCTCACTTTGCATGTAATGAGTCTATATAATATATTAGTTTCACCTTGTAAGTTGAATTACTGAAATGAATGAACTTTTGCACAATATTCTAACTTTTCGAGTTTCACCTTACTGTAGTTCACCACTACATTACCACTATTTATGTTTACGCAACCAAAATTATGTTGGTTCTGAGAACCTCAGAAATTTAAAAAGTGTCCAGTAAATAGTTGCAAATATAACAAGGATGAAAGATACATTACTTGTTTATCAAAAAGCAAGAGTTGTTGTGTAAGCGTTTTGTTATCATCCTGTGTATTACTATTATGTCAATTTTGAGTGGTGCATGATACTTTCTATTAAATGTAAAAGGGGTTCTGGCTTCTCAAGTTAAGATACAGTACACAGCATGAATGATTACACCCCTCTGAAACCCAACACATTCAGAAAATTGTCTTTATCTAGGACACATTTTATCTATCTATCTATCTATCTATCTATCTATCTATCTATCTATCTATCTATCTATCTATCTATCTATCTATCTATCTATCTATCTATCTATCTATCTATCTGTGCTATGTGTCTGAGAGCTGCCCACGAGGCTATGCCTTTGACATTAGGTTTGTTTTTATTTAGGTTTTGATCTAATTTCAGAGTAGCAGATGATAACAACCAGACTGTTTATAATCAGTGGCTGATTATAGAAACTAAATTATTATCTGGTACATAACCATAGTGACACAGAACAAGCAGTGCACAGAAGTGAACCAGTCTATCTATTGGTAATTCAGGTCAGTGTGCCAGTGTGTGCTTGTGTTTGTGTCTCAGAAAGCAATTCAGGCCATTTGTGATGAGATAAGAATATTTAGTAATGCTTTAGATTACAGCCCGGAAAGTACTGAATAAGTAAAATGAAATTACAGAGCAACTTTTGGTAATTACAGTGTACCTATATAGTACCATTAATTGTTATTGTTTGGATTGATTATTTGTGTATGACCTTTGCCTGGATTTGGTTTCCATTTTGGATTACCGTTTTGATAAATACTGCATTTGGATCCAACCTTTGTCTCTCAGAGCAGTTCATGTCAAATACAAAGCTAGAGTTGGCTAGAAAAGTACAGGCGAGTATAGAGATGTAGAAGTGAATGAACAGTGAAAGAGGTGACAACTGTTATTAGAACTCTATATCAGAAAATTTGTTCAATTTCAAGTTTAGGCAAGAAGGGCATTCACAGGGTGAGATTATGTCCTCCAGACCTACAATAAACTAGATAAACTTGAACTATTAGTTAGGGAAAGTTAGGCATTTATTTGGCCAATCTGCAAAAAAAATTCTTACCAATAGCTTTTTTTACCATGTGTTCCTATAGGTGTCTAGTAACACCTCCCAATTTATCCACGGCCAAATCCTCGGGGAAACGCCTGGAGAGGCCATCAAAGTTGGGGTGCCCAGAAGGCCTGGGTACCAAAAAAAATAATATATATATATATATTTTTTTAACCAATATTAGCTTTTGAGATGTCTAACTATGGGTTTTTAGGGGTGCTGAATCTATCCCAGCCATTAGTTTTGAGTAAAAATGACTCCAAATCATTTGGAGTCCTCATCGACACGACAGCCATCAGCACTGATCCTCAACAAACCCGTCTACATACCGACGTGATGACTCCGACCTCCAACCAGATGGAACTGGATAAATGTTCTGATCCAATCTGACTTTGCTCACTAGTTTGTGTCATAACTGACCTGTAATGCTGCCTGAATCATAATCATACACTGTTCACTGATTGGCCAGAGGAGAACTGGCCCCCCGACTGAGCCTGGGATCTCCCAAGGCTTTTTTCTCCATTCTGTCACTGATGGAGTTTTGGTTCTTTGCCACTGTTGCCTTGGCTGTTGGCTTGCTTAGTTGGGGACATTTAATATTCAACAATATTATTGATCTACCTTACTTAAGGTGGACGATGCCGCAATGTTCTTCTAGAAGCAAACTTTGTTGTATTATTTTCATATTATCACTGTGAAGCTGCTTTGATACAATCTGTATTGTAAAAAGCGTTATATAAATAAAGGTGACTTGACTTGACAAAGTCCATAACTGGATGTCCTTGAGTATGGATGGAAACAAGGAGAACAAGGTTATGCACCAGTCCCTACAACAGAGGTGGTCCCATTGCACCGGACCACCTTCTGAAGTTTGTCAGCTGCAACTGTGCTGAGGACTGTGACACTCTCAGGTGCAGCTAGGAGTCAAGTGTATCTCTGTTTGTGGGAACTGTCATGGTAACTCTTGCCAGAACATCAACCAGCCAGATGATAACAGGAGTGAGGGAGATGCAGGGGAGTTGGATGAGGTTTGGTAAATTTTAAACTGATTTAGGAAGTTTTGTTTTGTAATGGTTTTAAACATTTTTATGGATTTTGTATGGATTTGGAGTCATTTTTACTCAAAACTAATGGCTGGGATAGATTCAGCACCCCTAAAAACCCATAGTTAGACATCTCAAAAGCTAATATTGGTAAAAAAATATATTTTTTTTGGTACCCAGGCCCTCTGGGCACCCCAACTTTGATGGCCTCTCCAGGCGTTTCCCCGAGGATTTGGCCGTGGATAAATTGGGAGGTGTTACTAGACACCTATAGGAACACATGGTAAAAAAGCTATTGGTAAGACATTTTTTTGCAGATTGGCCAAAGAAATGCTTACCTTTCCCTAACTATATGAAGTGGTAACAGATGGTTTGCTGTCAATAAGTGAGTAAATTTTTTTGGGTGAATCTTACAGACATGATCTGTTTTACCTCTAATGGAAATAAATAAGTAATTATATGTTTGCATAAAATCACACTGGATACATTCAGTCAAGTGTCAACTATTTAATATGACAGTTTGGGACAGGTATCCACAGGGCAAGTTTTGTCAGAATTTACTACTCAATTTCATGCTGTTCCAAACCTTTTTTTGCTGTCATATGTGGAAAAACAAAAGAAGATATTTGGAAGACCGTGCTTGGCACTATTTTCCATGCAGTTACAATGAATGTACATAAACATATTACATAATTTGTCCAGTACTGTGATTGTTTCTGCATTTATTCCATTGTGTACTACATAGCACACAATATGTGTATGCAAGAACATACACAAAATTAAATATTATATAATGGATAAGAAAACATATTTACCACAGTAGAATTAGCATGTATATGAAATGCTTTCTTCAAATTAACTTACATGTGAGTATTGTTAAAAGTCAGAATGTTTGGTTGCATAAAAGCTTTGGGTTATACTTTATTTTAAGGTGTCATTGTTACAGTGTAATTATACATTTAGGTACTGAGTAATATTAATTAACATGTACTTACTATAGGCCCGCAATCAATATGCGGGAGACTCCCGGAACTTCCAGGACAGTTGGGATGTCTGGACATAAAAAGGAAAATGTCCTCCCTTTTGGCGCGCCCCACCTGTCACGTCTCTATGCCCCAGACTTTGAGAACCATTGCTATAGGGTTAGGTATAGGGTTAGTTTTGTCATGGACTGCATTTCCCATAATCCTCTCAGGCACTACGCACACCTGGAAATCATCTAGCCCTCATCCCCAACACTATTGCTGCGTTCCAGTCCAAAATTGTCATGCCCTTCACTAGCTAACTTCCCTCCGTCTCGTTCACTCGGATATACGTCATTGCTTACGTTGCACGAGTGCCCACTTCTGGCAGAAACTGCAATGGGCTGAATTGGAACGTCCTAAGCCCTTGATCACTTAGAATCAGCTATGGAGTTGATGTATTATTATTTTTTTAAATCCCTTTAAGAATTTGTTTAATGCAGCATCCAAATGTATATAGGTGTGTTTGGGTTGTTTTAAATTAAAACAATTGAATTAATATATCATAGAGTTGTTTGTTGTGGGGGTAATTAGACGTGATCTGTGGTGGCGTCACAATCGTACTGCATTATGGGATATATAGGTGCCTGAAGTGTACATATTAAGTAGACTCGCTCCCTCTGTCAAAATCGAGGGAACGAGGGTCTATCCATATAAACTTCCCTCGTCCACTTCACGAAGTGGAACGCATTTCAAAATGGTGGCAGGGATTCCCCCAAGGGGAAGTGCTTAGGGAAGTTTGCAAGTGCGTGTCTACAAGTGGACTGGAATGCAGCACAGATAGAGCACACACACTCCCTCCACTCATGTCATGAGTGTGAGAAGTTTCATGTAATTATGCATAATTTACTGTTATTACTACAGTAAGTACATGTAACATATGTAATGAGCACACCTTAAAATGTTAGCAAGTTTGTTTTTTGTTTCAATTCTTGTTTTGCCCAATTGTACAGTCAATAGCAGTGGGCAGAGGGTTCACAAAGAGCCACTAAACAGGAAGAGAAGAAAATGATAGAATGGTTAAATGTTTGTCTAGCTGGGGTTATTCTTTATCCATTACCATAGAAACAGCAGTACTGTGATTGTTTCTGCATTTATTCCATTGTGAACATAGCACATTTGTTGGATTTCTTTTGCTTAATTTTTGTTTTAGTTCTTCATGTTGTTATTTTCTTTTGCTTCACTGATTTCGGTCAAGGTGTGTGGTTGATAACAAAGAGCACGACGAAGGAGATACTCTAAATATTCTTTGAAGGGGTGGTAAAATGCTATATTCACAAGATGTAAAATAAATATCTGATGTCCCCAGAAGTTCTCTCATATTTGCGTAAGTATCTTACGCTACGGGTAAAGTAATCTTTTCTCGAGATATGAAGCCAAAAATTATCCTTAATTTTGTATATATTGTCAACGCGTTGCAGCAGCTGGCAGACCTAGAGCAAGCTAGCGCCTCCCCAGCCCCTGCCTTCGCGACCACGCCAGGGCGCACACCACAGATCACACTCTTCAAGCCGCTACGGACCGCCTCCCCCTCGGGGGCCTCGGCCGAGGATCGCGCTGAAGCCTGAGCCTGCGAAGTCCTCCTAGCAGCCACATAGAGGAAAAGGTGGTTGAGTCCCGCTGCGGCCGGACTGCAATCAAAGTTTCCCGCTCTGTCAGTCCCCTTAGTAGAGGCGACTGCAGGTGTGTATTTCGCAGTTAACGAGCCCGTTGTACAACCCGTTCGCCTGCACACAAACGCCGTTTTCACGGCGACCCAGAGATATCCCTTAAAGAGTGTGATTTCTGGTTGCCCGGCTTACGCCGATGGTGTTCTGAGTGTAGGAAATGTGCCCATTGTTCACCCCTACACACAAGCATTGTTTCCCCTGTGTTAGAGCCCACTCTCATAAAGCTGGCACGTGCCGCTCGAGTGTTAGATGTAGGAAATGTGTCCACAATACAGTGCCCACGCCTACTCACTGCCTACTCTGCTACACAGTCGTTCCAAGTGAACAGAAACATAAAGCCGACACACACCGGCTATGGTATAACTGTAAGTCCTGTGCCCGCTCACAAGCGCCCACGCTTACGGTCAAACACAAAATGCCCGGCGCTACACACGCGCTCCGGACTTCCCTCCATGAAACTTTCCCCACCCAGAGCGGCCGGGTTGTTACATGTAGAAAACTAGCCGCCGTTCCCAGCGAGCCGCTGTATTCAAGCCCGATACCTCCGACTCAGGTTCACGAGCCCGGGCATATTCGCCCGAGGGATTGGTTTATATCTCTCGATCTGAAAGACGGCTATTTTCAGATTCAGATAATACCCCGTCACAGGGCATTCTTGAGATGGCCAGGTATATCAATACACCGTCCTTCTGTTCAGCCTCCTTTCTGGGAATAGAATTGGACTCTGTGTCTATGACGGCCCGCTTGTCGTTGCAGCGCGCGCGCGCTACGTTCTACGCCTGGCCGCTTCATTCCAGAAGGGCAGCCTTGTTCCCCTGAAAACTTTTCAGAGAGTGTTCAGCCGCAGCAGTGCTTCAGCTGGGCTTGCTACGTATGCGGCCCCTACAGCGCTGGCTGAACGTACGGGTACCGCACCGAGCTTGGGCTTCCGGCGGCCTGCGTATCAGGGTGACTCAGAGACTGCGTCTCAGCTCTGGAGCCTTGGACAGTGGCCGAGTGGTACCAGTCGGGGGTGACAATGGGCGCTATCTCGTTCCGGAAGGTTGTCTCGACAGATGCCTCCAACCTAGGCTGGGGCGCTCTCTGCGAGGGCAGACCGGTCTTTGGACAATGGTCAGACCAGGAGAAAGACCTTCACATAAACTGTCTAGAGATGATGGCGGTCGAGAATGCCCTGAAACATTTCCTACCACACCTGCGGGGCTACCACGTACTGGTTCGCACGGACAACATGTCAGTGGTGGCCTACGTGAACCGCCAGGGCGGTGTCAGATCCAAGAATCTCAATGCTCTGGCAGAACGCATCCTCGTTTGGGCTCAGCACTCGCTGCTCTCGCTGAGAGCCACGCATGTGCCTGCTCACCTGAACGACGGTCCAGGCAGACTGTCCAGGGACAACGTTCCCCCAGGGGAATGGTCCCTGCACCCTCAAACAGTCCAGCTGCTGTGGCGCCGCTTCGGCAAAGCGCATGTCAACCTATTTGCGTCAAAGACAGAGGACGCGCTGGCCCAGGCATGGCCCAGCTGCCCTCTGTACACCTTTCCCCCGATCTCGCTGTTACCACAGGTAATCAGGAGAATAAGGAAAAACAGCAGCTCTGTGCTCCTCATAGCCCTGCGATGGGAGAACCAGATTTGGTTCCCAGAGCTGATGCGGTTGATGAGCATCCCCCCATGGCCGATTCCGGAGAGAAGGGATCTTCTGTCTCAAGCCGGCGGCTCGATCTGGCATCCTCATCCAGAGCGATGGTCTCTGCATGCATGGACAATCAACGGTTACCTGTTGTTCTGCCAGAAGGGGTTGTGAACACGATCACGCAGGCTAGAGCTCCTTCTACTAGAAGACTCTATGCGTCCAAATGGTCTGTGTTTACCAGCTAGTGCGCCGAAAAGAAACCTAGACCCACAAACGTGTGGTGTCTTGGGGGTACTTTGTTTCCTTCAAGAGCTGCTGGATAAGGGCAGGACCCCTTCCACGCTCAAAGTTTATGTAGCGGCCATTGCGGCGTTCGCAGAGTCGACGCGCTGCCAGTCAATAAGAAGGAACGAGCTCATCATCCGCTTCCTTAGAGGAGCGAAGAGGATGAGTCCCCCGCGGCCCCCTGTCGGTTCCTATATGGGATCTTTCTATAGTCCTAGAGGCTTTGAAAGCACATCCCTTCGAACCCTTGCAGACGGTGGACCTGAAATTTCTTTCACTCAAAACCGCGCTTCTGATAGCCTTATCGTCAGTCAAGCGTGTGGGTGACCTGCATTGCGTTATCTGTTAATGCCGCATGTCTTGAATTTGGACCTAATGACTCCAAAGTCATCCTCAAACCGAGACATGGCTATGTCCCCAAAGTGCTTGGCACTCCATTCAGAGCACAGGTTCTTATATTATCGGCTCTACCGGCGTCCGGTGGCGAGCTTGATGTTAACCTTCTCTGCCCTGTTAGAGCGTTAAGGGTTTACGTAACGCGCTCCGCTGCCTTCAGGCACTCGGAGCAGCTCTTCATTTCGTTCGGTGGACGCGCTAAAGGTCTCGCCACCTCGAAACAGAGGCTATCCAGATGGATAGTGGACGCTATCACGGCGCCGTATGCGTCAAAAGACCTGCAGTGCCCTTTGGGCGTTAGGGCTCATTCCACTAGAGGCATGGCCTCTTCGTGGGCTTGGTCCAGCGGGATTTCTATTCACAACATTTGTATGGCAGCAGGCTGGGCCTCCCCTTCTACGTTTGTCAGGTTCTATAACCTAGAAGTCCCTGCGTTGCAGGCTAGACTTTCATCAGTCTGACTTATGAGTATAGAGTCAGCTGTCCTGATTCGTTCATGCGCAGGCTACTCTCAGGCTTATCCCAGCTCCCCTGGTTGAGCTGTACTATAAGGATGGTTATTCTCTTCTCAGTATGGACCGGCAGCGCCGCTCCGTACATTTTGCCTTATGACATTGTGTGCTTATGTACTGGCCCACTTATTTGGCAGTCTCACTCCCACTAAAAGTATGTTCCCCGGGTGTGCCCCTTGGACTTATGTGGTGGATGCTGGGCGCGCACGGCGTTGACAAAGGGTTCCCGTAGCGTAAGATACTTACGCAAATACGAGAGAGCCTCTCGTAAGAGAACGTACTCGGTTACTAACGTAACCTCGCTTCTGTCTAGAAGAGGGAACGAGTATTTGCGTAACCTGCCGTGCTCATGACCCGAGCCGATCTCGCTTCAGTCGATTAAAACCAGCTAAGCAGCCCACGAGCCCGTCCTTTTATAAGCTAAGCCACCACCATTCTGGCGGGCTGTGACGCGTGAAGACACTAAAATGACAGAAACTGATCTGCCTTTAATGTTAAAATAGAGTCAGACAAAGATGAAGAGACTCTCAAGAAGAAGCGACAACATGTAATATGCAACAGGACGTCTCTGAATGGTTAGATGATGAATTTATGTTGCTGATGTGGAGTTAACTATCTTCAATTAGGATATTCTGTCATGGTTATCTATAAATCGCTCGTATAGGAACTGTTGTGAGATGCACACAGAGTGACTCTATTGTATGTGAAAAGATGGATGCTAAAGTTTGAGCTGACTCACAAATGTACTCTTATACAACAACTTTTCCTCTTCTCAACGTGTTCCTGGGGGCGGAGTTTATGTACATTTTAGGGTTGCTGATGTTACTAACCCGGGAGGAATGTTGTGTAGTCCCTGCCAGCCGTTTGTTGTAGTCCTTTTCTTTAAAAGCAAATATCTTCCTTTGCTTTGAACTTTGAGCGTTGTAACTTTGCAGATGTTGTTTATGCTCAAACAGCAACATTTCACACTAACTAAAGTTAGAAAAGTGAAATCATACTTTACCACCCCTTTAATTGTAGATTCCACCAAGGAAACACACAAGATAACTTGAAGAAACAGCAAAGCACCGACGAGACAGGACAATGGACTGAAAAAAACATGTAGTACTTCTACTATAACTAAATGAGGGACCTAATGAGTTAATTAACAAGCGCCAGGTGAAAGATGAATCAAAGAAACACATGGGACAACTGGGGGGGAACACAATGAGAACAAAGACAGAGCAGACTCTGACAATTTCACTCATAGCATTTTTTTTTCCTCTTGCAAACAGATTATATTGTTTCTTTCAAGGACAGTTTCACAGACAAGGCTTAAGCCTAGTTCCAAGACTAAAATGCATGTTGTGCTGTTTTAACGGACACCAACTTGCACTGACATATCTTAAAATATGTCAGTAACATTGTTTTGTCTCAAGTAATAATTGCTACCAGTAGCCTAATGTTTTTTCTAAGGCATGTTTAAAAAAGCTACTTAGATGTCCTAATTGAACTAAAACCTAATCCTGGCTTAATCTAAGCCTTGTCTGTGAAACTGGGCCATAAAGATCTAAAAGAGAATATTAAGCTTTCCTCTACTTGTGTAAACCAACTTTTATAGTTTTTGCTTAAATTGCCTATTTAAATTATTATTATTTTTTTTAATTTTGAATCTAGAATGGCAGTGGTGAGATGACGGAGGTGGAGCCGGCTTTGGATTTTGCGTCATCGGGTCGGTCAGGTCGTCGTAATGCTCTGCCGGATATCCTGGGCTCTCCTGCCGGTGTCAACCCCTCCGACCTGCCACTCAAACTGGCTGAACTCTCCCTCACAGGTAAATCAAATGACACATACACACACATTTTTGTGTTCTGTGCATTAACATGTCCTTTTGCTCTCTTTCTTCAGATGGTCCTGGAGGAGCTCAGTCTCCAACATCACAGGATGCTCCACTCCCTCCAGAAAGCTCTGAGGAGAAACATGGATCCTGAAAATTTCCCACAATGAACACCTGTTCAACATCACTGATGGAGAAAGAAAGAAAGAAAATCAAAAATAAATGTGGCAATACCTCAGTGACAAGGTATATGTGCAGAATAACATTTGACTGTACACGCTATGGCTACTTGCCAGTGGACTTGCAGACTTATGCCTGTGTGTCTGTTATTTCCATGAGACTATAGGGTAGATGTCCTAGATTACCTAGGTCAAGTGATGTTCTGGCCAGTAGCGAGTCGAGCTACAATTTTACCACAAAACAAAATCACTAATGCTAATTAGTAACTATTAATAAATCTAACTTTTAATAAATACTATTATACGACACTACATGGGAAGCCATGATCATAAATTACTAAAATACACTGGTATCACAGCACACATCTGGTATTTGTAAACAAAATAATTTCAGTTCAAATAGACAGGCAAACAAAAGTGGTTGGAGTAGCTGCAGTGTGTCAAAATGTAGCCAACTCTGTTAATTATGATGGAAGTGATCTAGTTTTGCGTTGTAGATGAAACGTATAGTAATATGTACATATATATAGATATGGATATGAGCAGGCAGGCTCCAATGTTTATATGTGCATTTATATTAGTGTTTTTTCTATTTTAATAAGCCATGTAGAAAACACACAAACTGACATTCATGAAGGCCAGAGATGTAGTTTAACTCAGAACATTTATTATTATATGGAAGTGTTACATGTATGGTCTGTTTTCCATGTTTCATAGTGTTTTTGGTTTAGTCCTGTGACCCAGGCTACGTTTACACGTGGACGGCTATTTTAACGGACATTTCACCCCTCTCCGTTTTCAAAAATAACATTGTGCACACCTGTCAGTTTTCAGAAAAGTGTTTGCTTACACAAACCCGTGCGGTCAAGAGCATGCCAAGCCTGTAGGTGGCAGTGTAGAAGAAGCTCAAGCCCACGTTAGCCAATCAGAATCCCGAAAATAGTCACATTCTGTGACTTCCTGGAGCAGGAAGATCGCCCGCTGGAAGAACACACACAGCATTTTCTCCACCTGGCATGCCAGACGCACTACCCAGAACGCTCGCTCATGTTGGTATGGTAAAATGCACAGAGCGAAGGCACGTATTCCAGCGGGCGGTCCAAAGGAAGATTTTGCCGCTTTCGTTGAGTGGGTGCTGGTAAATAACAACTCGACAATTACCATCGGCTCTGCTGAGGATGAAAGCATTACCAGCCCCACTCCACCGCTGCCAAAGACCAGCCGAGAAGTTGAATGTGCCCACCGCAGATCATGGAGACCGGCCTGCTGCGATGGACGAGCCTGAACCGAGAAAGAAGTTGGAACGGAGTCATCGCCCCTGTCCTATATGTTGAGTCTGATCAGGTGCGTGAGCGGCAACATTGTGCGTTGCAGACGGAGTGATTTTGGAGCTTGAGGGTTGGGAGGGTTGTCCTCTGGATTTTCGGTTCCGTTTTGGATGCTCGTCACCGCGGCTCCGCCTCGGTCTCCAGTGCCATTGGTCTTGCGTCGGCGCATTGTCTCATCGGTTCCATCCGGGTCTCCATCATTGGTGGCAGCTTCTCCATTCTCCCCAGGGTACCTTCCATCAAGTTGTCTACACCATAACTCCGCCCTGGGGCTACGTCCTGGCTGGTCTCTGGCCTAACATCTTGACGCTTCTGTCTTTTCACTGGCTCCTCCCACCATCCACGGACTCCTTGTGCTTTTACCCTGAACATTTTTTTTTTTCTGGTCCACGTCCTCAAGAGCCCCCTCCTCATTTGGACTATTTATGGCGTGAGGACACGCCTTTTTGGGAGGAGGCATTCTGTTACATGTATTGTCTGTCTCCCATGTTTCATAGTGTTTTTGGTTTAGTCCTGTGTCCAAGTTTTCCCCTGTTAGTCATCTCATTTACTCGTGTACTGTTAATTATCTATTTTAGTTCCTTTTGTTTGCTCTGTGTATTTAGACCCTGTGTTCTCCCTCAGCGGCTGTTTACACAACACAATTTTCTACTAAAAACGTTACACTTTTTATGCGTTTTGGCCATACATTTACACGAGCACAGCAGTTTTGGGTGCCTGAAAATGCAAACTTTTGAAAATGGGTTTCAAAGTGCAAGTTTTTGAAAACCATCTCAGTGTAAACAATAAAAAGGCGAAACGCTGAAGACTATGATGTCCTGCACATGCGTATTACGTGTTCAGTCTACAGTGTTTCATCACCATCTAATGGCCTGGCAGCAGAGTAGTGTTTTTTACAGATATGCTCAGTTTTAAGCATATCGTTGTCGTGTAAACATACCCTTAGTCTTCATCCGTTCTCGTTAATGTAAGGTTGTGTTAGTGTGAGTCTCCTGTTCTGATGTTCCTGATTCCAAGTTTATTCCATTATACCATTTCTAATTGTTCTTCTTCGTGCCTGTTTACACTACACGTTACGTAACAGGAAGAGGCATATTTTGTTTGCATAGTTTACCCATATATCAATCATTGTGATTGTCATTGCCATGTTGTCTTTTGGTATAAGAAACAAATATGTTTCAGCAGTTAAAGTGCATTATTTTCCTGTTATCTAAAGGTGCTTTGAAACAATCTGTATTGTAAAAAACACTATATAAATGTGACTTGACTATTACAAATATTCACATATCAGATGATACTATTGGTATGTCAATATATCAAGAGCTCGTTTGAAAATAAATTATATTAACGCACAGTATATCAAATAAATTAACACATCATGTGTTAGTAATGTCATGCTGGTCTCTACTGCATTAATTATCTCTTCACATACCAGAATATGTGTCATGGTACCGGTGTATTGCACAAATCTTTCATGTTATGTCTTGTAGTTATGGTGTGTGATAATCAGAGTGGCATTTTTGACTTGTGAAATAGGCAGGTTACCTCTAACAAAGACTTTGAAAGATTCTTATGGAATATGTATTTATTCCAAGCAAACAGTGATAGTTTGTGATCAGCATATGTTGGAGAAGGTGGCACTGTCACTGGTGTTGCCAACACAGTATGCATCATGTCTGAAAACACAGCTTTCAAAGTCACCTTCTGTCAGTCAGCAGCTTGAGACTGGACGTCTGTTCACAGCTATTAACACATTAACAGACGTGCCAGTATAGAGACAACAGCATCAAAGACCAGACATGACCTCAGCCGACTGTCTTTAGAAATGAGACTCTGCTCGCTGGGACGAGCCATGATTGATATAAAAAATCTTTATGAGTTTTTGTACATAGTGTAATATTGGGCTAGGATGAGGAGTATTTGCATCTATTTTTACATTTGAAAGATTAAATGTTTGTTCAATATTTTACACATGCAAACTATATCAGGTCCTCTGTTTTGACTCTTTATAATGATAAACAAAATATATAAGTTAGTAGAATAGTTCTTCTAAATACTGTAGTAGTAAAAGTGGCTAAATTGTTTTTATATGTATATTGCTCTGTTTGATTCTTCCAATTTACACATTCTTGCAAGTGGAGTAGGCCTAGGCTGAAATCATAATTAACTCTTTCTTTTTGATAATTTCAGGTAACTCTGCTCTTTTCAATCTTTTATTGAAACTATTTCAAAATAATTTACAGAGACCATGTCACACTTAAAAAAAGTCTAAATATCATTGAATTAGGTAAAAAAATATATAGCATTTGTCATCAAGCAAACGCTGCACAAGATTTTTAATACACTTGCTTGAAAATGTACTTGTTTTCTTTCTTTAAAATGACACTTGCTTTGATATTTTGTATATAATGCAACAACTGAGATATATTTTTAAGTGTGGTGTAAATGTCAAAATTTCACAGAATGTTTCTCTTGGGATGAGAATGATGGGATGATGTATCATTGACTCGTAATTATTCATAAACTGTTGTGACTTGTCTAGACTTATGCAAGCTTAAAGAAAAAATGTTGTCAAGTAAGTTAAGCACACACTGAACTAGTTAAAAACAATACATGAAAAGTAATCTAACAATTGGCAGTTATGTGTCAACTATAAAATGAGTCCCTTTGCTTTATTTTTAGCCAATAAGCCATGCATCAGTCAGCAAAATATACATATTCATTCAAATGTAAAAAAGTAATGCCAGTATTGCCAAACTTGGACAAATGTTAAGAACACTGGTTGTAACTGATAGGTCCAAGCCATTTGACATGATAAATAACAGCCTTCGGGATATGGCAGTTTCATGACTACCACCAGAAGTGTCATGTCCATTCAAACTGACTGCATATGCCTCTTCCATATTTTCACGTTTTGTAAAATTAGGCTACTATATTTAAATTGTGCAGAGCACACACATGAGTTTGGCTTTTTTCTTGTTCTTTATGTTATATATTATTGTGGATGTCATCTTTAGTTGAGTTGAATAAAGTTTAAAGAACTGAGAACACAGGTGGCAATTCAAATTAGGAGTTATCAAAATCTCAAAGCTGCTTACTCTGCAAGCTGAGTTGCAATTTTGCTTGGTTTATTGACATACAATATAGGATAGTCAAAAAAAAAATGTCTCTGTCACCAGACCAGTCACCTCAGCACACTACATTTCCCATCATCCTCTCTGGCTACCACCTGTGTACAATCAACACTCACTACACCTGTCTGCCATTAGACTCATCAGTTCCTCCATAAAAGCCAGCACCAAACATACACGTTGGTCTGGTCTTGTTGTTCTAGACTGAACTTATACCTGACTACCCACCTGTGTGAGCCTGTCTCAGCGCCAGTCTTCTGTGAATCACTGTAAAGTAACCTCTCATCTCAGCCGGCAACAGATAAGACCATAGTAGCTTTCATGCCAGTTTCACTATACCTATCTGCAATCCAGAGACTCACCTGCTAACATCCTGTGTCATTCAATAAACTCTTCAGATTTTACCTGTGTCTGCTTTCTTTTGTTCCATGACAATAATAGAATGATTTGATATACCATTTTACTTAATGTAATATATAAAATGGCCATAAATGGGTTGTCCCATACAATGTATCCACTGTATCTAATTTCCATTTTGTGTTGTAACAATTTGTCCCAGAACAATGTGCTTCATTATATTATTTAATGACAAATGAGTTGTTTTAATTATGATGCTATTTCCACCCACAAATCATATATTATGATGCTATGTACAAAGTTTGTACTCTAGATGGAGACTTTCCTCTTTCTCACACACTCACACATGTTTGCCCTTGCTTATTATACAGCTGTGGAGCAAACCATTTTCAACCACAGAGAAAACAGACTCTTAGAATGATATTAAAATGCCATATAAGCTTTATCAGTAATATGATAATATATATAATAAATTAGATAATGACCCACCCATGTGTTGTTTGAACTCTGTTCCTTGGTAGGACTGTGTGTTTGAAGAACACTAAACCAGCTCTGTGAGACACTCCCCCTGTTGATCTATTTCTAGACCAGTCTTGTCTAGACTCCTTTGTCTGCTAGATCAGTTCCCCAATCTTTTTGTCCACCACCACAGCACCATCAGCAAAAGCTTACCTTCAGTGAAACTAAACCAGAAATGTGTTTGTTTAATAAATATATTTATATATTAAACAAACACATTTCTGGTTTAGTTTCCCTGAAGGTAAGCTTTACTGATGATGCTGTGGACAAAAGGAGTGGGGAATTGATCTTGCAGACAAATATAGATTAGTGCTGTCAATTTATGCAATGGAGAGTGTGAAGTGTTCCATAACTGTATTCAATTTCTGTATGATATCCTACACTCCTACAATCCTACACTTAAGAAAAATGGTTCTAACCAGTAGGCTACCAAAATAAGGTTCTCCGGCTGATAACAATATAGCAGAACCCTATCATAAATTCCATATCTCTGTTACTTACTTTGTGGAGAAGAGCAGATGAGTGTCCTTAACTGAACATAGCTGCTTTCATGTTCTGTTAAACTAAAAACAGAAAAAGACATGATTGTTTGGAAATGATTGTTACAATTTTTTAAGTTATAATTTATAGACATTTTAAGAAAGAAATCATTTACCTGTTAAGAGAGTGTTGAAGGTCTGTGTAGTTGTATAGCTGAGCTCCAGAAAATCAGTAATGAGGAGGCTTTGAGTGTCATCTTCTTCTTCTTCTTTTCGATTAATGGCAGATTGCAACCATGACTATAAGGTGCATACCGCCACCTACTGTACAGGAGTATGTAACATGAGCTATATTGTGACTATATCAAAAAAAAAAAACGAAACTTAATCCTACTATATAACCCTATATTTTTAAGATGTTGTACCACTGCTTCCTGAGTATCACTAACCCCATCTCCTATTGTTCCTATCAAACCTTCAATATTCCATTCTCTTCCTGCCTGTCTCATTTTTAATTTTAGACTCCTTCTCTCCTCCCTATATTTCTTACAGTGTAGTAGTACATGTTCAACATCTTCTTTGGACCCACAATCATAACAGTCCTCTGTTTGACTTTTGCCTATTAAAAACATTGTTTTATTTAACCCTGTGTGATCAAACCTCAGCCTGGTTAAAACGCACTATTATTTCTAATTACACCCTGTGCATTAACAGATTTTTGCAATCTGTAATAATTTCTTCCACTTTTATCCACATCCCACCTACCCTGCCATTTCTTCGTGATTTTTTTTTTTAATTATTGCCTTAACCGACCCTTTTCCAAAGGGTATACTTATGATATCGTTTGTCCTTGTCGATCTTTTTGCAATTTTGTCTGCTCCCTCATTCCCTTTTATACCTATATGAGCAGGTACCCAGCAGAATCTCACATCTATTTGTAGTCTCCGTAATCTGAATAAACTTTGTTGTATTTCTAGCATTAAATCTTCTCTATTAGATTCCATATTTTGAATACTATAAAGCACTGATATAGAATCTACACAACATATCACTCTATCTGGTTTAACTTCCTCAACCCACTGCAGTCCTATAATAACTGCCATCATCTCTGCCGTATATAGGCTACTGAAGACTGATCAGGTAATCTTTTCCCAATACTTAAGTGCATTGTTGGTATATACACTCCTATTCCTACCTTATCCTCTCCATCTTTAGATCCGTCTGTATACACATCTAATGGCGCTTTTCCATTACCAGTACCAGCTCGACTCGACTCAGCTCGTCTCAGCTCGTCTCGGCTCGCGTTTCGCTCCGTTTTCCATTGCATAGTACTTCCACAATAGTACCTGGTGGTCGTCATAGCGACGCGACACACACCCGCTACCCACACACACAGGACAATGGAGGAAATCGAGTGTATGCTGTTTTACATAATATTAGTAATGTATATCACGCAATCTCTGGCAAAACTATTTAAAAATGCCGGGGTTATTCAGGATACTCCGTCTGGCGCGTGCAATGATGGCACAGTGAATAGTGACGATTCTCTCTGACCAATCAGCAGTCTCCCGTGTGTCACGTCACGTTTTAGTATCGCCTCAGCTCGCCTCGGCTCGCTTAGAACCTCGCCGGAGGTGATACGAAAAAAAGTACCTGGAAGCAGGTACTGGTACAACTTTTACACAGTGGAAAACCAAACAGAGGCGAGTCGAGTTGAGGTGACGCGAGCCAAGGCGAGCTGGTACTGTGCAGTGGAAAAGCGCCATAAGTAACTGTAATATTTGTTCCTAATATATTGACTTGCCAGGTATCCTTTCCGACTCTCTTCCCATTCATTTTTAAGTTCCAATATATTTAAATCTATCTCAGTTTTTGGAAACAACCATATAGGGATATTACTAATAGGTGTAGGTGAATTAATCCAAATATTATTTATTCCATATTCCTCCGATTTTGCTTTGGTTACCCATCCAAAGCCATTACCTTTAAAAGAAAAATACTCCCAACATTCCTGAATAATACTCTTTGCATGGTTTCCATACCCACATCCCTTTAAGCGACTCCAATATGTAAGCATGAGTTTCTCTCTTCTCAGATCTGATGGTACTTCTCCTAACTCTACCTGTATTGCTTTAATTGGTGTTGATCTTATTACACCCGCACAGATCCTCAATGCTTTATTACTAGCTCTATCCAACTTCTGTAAATGTGTCTTAGCTGCTGCTCCATATACATAACATCCATAATCTATTGTTGACCTCATTAACGCCCTATAAATGTACATTAAGGATTGTTTATTTGCTCCCCAGTCTTTCCCCACTACTGCTCTCATTAAATTAATAACTTTCTTGCATTTTGATTCCACTTTTTCAATATGTATTTTCCATGATCCTTTTTGGTCTAACCACATTCCGAGATATTTAAAATGATCTACTGTTTCTATATTATGGCCATATAACTGCAGTTTCTGTTTTTCTATTCCTTTCTTCCTGGTGAATATGACAAGACTTACTTGAAGAAAGCTTAAAACCCCAATTATACGACCATTGTTCTACCTTTCCTATTGCTTCTTTTACTTTATTCCTCACCCTTATAGGGTCTCGTCCTCTTGCCCAGATGGCCCCGTCGTCTGCATACAGAGCTGATCCAATCCTTCTGTCCAGATTCCCAAAAATATCATTAATCATAACATTAAATAAAACTGGACTAATAACACTACCTTGTGGGATTCCATTAACAATTCCAAATTCCTCAGATTTGTCTGATCCCACTCTAACTTTAAATCTTCTTTCTGACAGAAAGTCTAACACCCAGTTATAAAACCTACCTCTTATTCCCATTTTGTTCATTTTAATTAACAATCCTTCCCTCCACATAGAATCATACGCTTTTTCAATATCAAAGAACACAATACTCATAATTTCTTTCATTTTGAATGTTTTCTCTATCTCATTACTTACTTTTACAACAGCATCCATTGTGGAACGCCCTTTCCTGAACCCACTTTGATATGGTGCAAATAGTCCTCTATGTTCTAAGGTGTAGTTAAGTCTTCTGACTAGTATCTTCTCCATCCACTTGCAAAGGTGCGACGTTAGGGCAATAGGTCTGTAATTACCAGCATTATTAGAATCTTTCCCAGGTTTATTAAATGGCAAAATTAATGCACTCTTCCAGTTTTTTTGGCATTATACCTTCTTCCCATATCTTATTAAATAAATATAATATTAACTGTAATACTTTTTCAGGTAGTTTCTGAGACATTACGTAACTCAATTGATCTTCTCCTGTAGCAGTATTACTAATATCATTTAGCACTATAACTAGTTCATGCATGTTAATTTCTGTATCCAAAGTGCTTTCCTCTCTATCTTTTTTAATAAACACATCTCTATTTTCCTCAATAATCTTTCCTTTCTGTATTCTGTGAATGTCATCTAAATGATCACCACTATGTACACTGGCAAACTTCTGTCCCAATAAATTAGCCTTTTCTTTATCTGTTATTGCCAGTATTCCATCCCCCTCTAATACTGGTATTTTAGTATACACATTTTTCCCACTCATTTTTTTAACATTGACCATACTTCTCCTATTTTAACTTCCCTCCCTAGTAGAACAATAGTTCCTCCATGCATTCCGTTTACTATTCTTAATTACTCTTCGTGCTTGAGCCTTTTTCCTCTGGTAATTAATTAAGTTATCTTGATTCAAGTTATTCCTTAGCATTCTCATAGCTCTATTTCTTTCTTTAATAGCTTCTGTACATGTATCATTCCACCAAGGGACCATTTTCCTTTTCCCCCCAACTGACTTATATGGTATACTTTTTAAAGCTGCATTCAATATTAAATGTGTAACCTCATATGCACATTCCTCAATATCACCCTGCATTAGAATTGTCTCTGCTGAAATACAACATATTTCTTTAAATTTTTCCCAGTCAGCTTTATCAAACTGCCACTTCTTATGATAAGGCCTTTCTTGAAGATCTATTTCAATATTTAAAGAGCAAAGAATTGGAAAATGATCACTTCCAATACTTGTACTTTCCTCAACCTTCCACTCACAAGAGTCTGCCAAATTGTTAGAAACCAAAGTAAGATCAATACAAGATAATTTATTGGACCGTATGTCTATTCTTGTACCGTTTCCATCATTTAAACAAACTAAATTCCTAACATCCATAATTTCTTCCACTACTTCTCCATTACTATCAGTATACTTACTTCCCCAAAGACTATTATGCGCATTAAAGTCTCCACACCAAATTTCTTTCCTATTTCCTTGTCTACTTATTATTTCCTCCAAGATTTCTAGTTTTAATGATTTACAGGGGTTATACAAGTTAATTACAACTAAGTGCCCATCTGGTTTATAAATTTCAATAATTACACATTCTATTTCTGTTGTTGTTTCTATTCTTCTAAATGGTATTCCATCCCTTACATATGTTGCACATCCTCCACCCTGACTTTTTTTCCACCATCAAGGTGTTCTCCTCCACTATACACTTATGCGTACATGGTTGCTGCATGATTACTGGCATTATGTCTTCTGTTTCTGGTTGAAATCTCTTTTTCCTCGTTCTCTGAGGTAGACCTGCTCCATTCATTATACTTTCATTTAGATTTCCATGACTCTCTTTTGTTTTATTTTCCTTGGTTTCATAACTACCCATAGTTTTTAATGCCTCTGCGTAAGACACCTTATTCTCAACCTTGTACCTCTGTACTTCTTTAGCTTGTTTCTGGACCACACATCCAGCATATGCAGCACTATGCTCACCTCCATTTTAACTTTGAATCCTTATTACATTTTCCATATTCATGGTCTCCTCCACATTTCGCACATCTTTGTCTCCATTTACATTGTTGAACTGTATGTCCCATTCTCTGGCACTTAAAACATCTTAACGGCTGTGGGACATACTCTCTAACTTTGTAATTGATCCATCCTATTTTAACTTCACAAGGCAGAGATTTTTCAAAAACAAGCAGAACAGACAGGCTGTCTGATTTAACACCATTTTTATTACTTTGTAGTCTTTTCACCTCTAGTATTTCCCCACCTTTTATCTCCTTCTTTACCTCCTCCACAGACATTTCAAGAGGAACATTTGAAATCACTCCTCTTATCTTTGCTGCCATTCCTGGTACATGCACTTTGATATTTCCACCTCCAAGGTTACTCATTTTCCAAATCATTTCCTGCTGCTTCTTATTAATTGCTGAAATTAGAATTCTTCTGTTACTCAGAAGTTTGGCATATTTGATTTTCCCCATATCTTTCTCAATTGCTTTTGTCACTTGTACTGGGTGAAAGTGACCTTTATCATTACTAAGTGTAACTATAACTTTCCACTCTTCTCGCTTATCATCATCATCATCATCATCAGGTCTGCTATTCTCTTTAGATTTAGCTCTACTCTTTTTATTAACTTGTCTTAGAGTATTCTCTCCTCCACTACTCGCTTCAGACCAAGATTTTTTCCTTGCCAATTTAATTTGGCTAACCTCCATCTCTGAAAATCTCCCATATTTATCGCTACCATCTGAGCTATCACCCATTGTTACACTCACGGTACAGTTTGTTTACAATCTGCCTTCGTTCGCTTCTTCGCTTGAGTCTCTCCGCGTACTTCCGGTTCCCGGGGTCAGAGTCCCTTTGAGTGTCATGTTTAGTGTTTCCCTGTCTTGTCTATTAGTTATCCCAGGTGTCTCTCATTTTCCATGCCCCCTTGTTATCCTGTTTAGCTCGTTTGTCTCTGATTATTTAAGACCTGTGTTTCTGCCCTGTCCTTGTGAGTTCTTGTTTAATGTTTAACTGTTAATGTCAATGTTGGTTGGTCCTGTTCCCGGTCCCGTTCCCGAGTACCGTTGTCCTGTCTAGTTTCTAGTATTTGAGTTAGTCTGTTAAATAAAGCGTGTGCTGCATTTGGATCCTGCCTCATCTCTGCTTCAGCCACACCGGCGTTACAGAAGAACTCACCACATCGTGATCCAGCAGCCATGCCTTTCTGGAGTCCAGACGTGCAGATTCTCCGTCTCCATCAGGAGGATCGCTCCATAGAGGAGTACGTCGCGGAGTTCATGAAACTGGCGCCTCTCGCGCAAATGAGCACCCAGTGCTTGAAGATATTCTTCCACGGGGGATTATCAGATCCACTTCAGTCACAGATGCCCGGACCTGATCCTTCCGTGACTTTGATCCAGTATGTCGAGTGGGCTCTTTCTATGAGCGGTTCGTCGTCTGCAGTGGGCTTCGCGGAGGAGGTACGGGTGCTTCACGTGGGCTACATTCAACCGGTGCTTCTCACGTGCTACATGGTCTTTTGCTCGACCACCTTCGCCTGAGCTTTCCAGGTCATTGGTCCTGTCTAGCCCTATGCTCCTGTTTGTGTCTGCTCCGCCCAGGTCCCCGTCTGTGTCTGCTCCGCCCAGGTCCCCGTCTGTGTCTGCTCCGCCCAGGTCCCCGTCTGTGTCTGCTCCGCCCAGGTCCCCGTCTGTGTCTGCTCCGCCCAGGTCCCCGTCTGTGTCTGCTCCGCCCAGGTCCCCGTCTGTGTCTGCTCCGCCCTGGCCGTCGGCACGCCCTGCTCCGCCCTGGCCGTCGGCACGCCCTGCTCCGCCCTGGCCGTCGGCACGCCCTGCTCCGCCCTGGCCGTCGGCACGCCCTGCTCCGCCCTGGCCGTCGGCACGCCCTGCTCCGCCCTGGCCGTCGGCACGCCCTGCTCCGCCCTGGCCGTCGGCACGCCCTGCTCCGCCCTGGTCACCCACGCTCCATGGTCCAGGCCCTCCGTGCCTGCGTCCTGGTCCCGTTCCCCTGCACGGGCCTGGCCCTCCGTCCCTCCCCCAGGATCGCCTTCTCTCTGCCCCCCGCCTGGTTCGTGTTTGAAATGTCTGGAAGCCGCTCCTTTGTGGGGGGGCTATGTCATGTTTAGTGTTTCCCTGTCTTGTCTATAAGTTATCCCAGGTGTCTCTCATTTTCCACGCCCCCTTGTTATCCTGTTTAGCTCGTTTGTCTCTGATTATTTAAGACCTGTGTTTCTGCCATGTCCTTGTGAGTTCTTGTTTAATGTTTAACTGTTAACGTCAATGTTGGTTGTTCCTGTTCCCGTTCCCGAGTACCGTTGTCCTGTCTAGTTTCTAGTATTTGAGTTAGTCTGTTAAATAAAGCGTGTGCTGCATTTGGATCCTGCCTCATCTCTGCTTCAGCCACACCGGCGTTACATTGAGTTACAGATTTGAAATACAAAAAGGCGGGAATAAAGAACTCTAAACTCGAACACAAAGAACCATTTCAGCATATAAAGGGTTCTTCACGAAGATACGGTTCTAAATTGATCTGTTACTATGTGCAAAGAACACCATATTTTTTTGTTAGACCTACCTAAAAATCTTAAAGCACTGTTTACAAGGTTACATGGGTCAAAATTAATATTATTATTATTTTATTTTTTTTGCATGTTGACAGGGCAAGTAAAAATCTGAGCCAGTCTGACTGGGGCAATAACATTTGTTTATTATCATGTGTTTATGTGAAGATTGTTTTAAATTCACTTCAATTGAAAGTTATATTATTTAAAGTCTAATAAATATAAAAAAATAAAATAAAAGATAGCTTTCAATTATACTGTATTGCTGAATGCTAAATTAACTGCTAAAATTAATAAGAAAAAAAAATAATTTCATAGAGACATTCATAGCACTATGGTATTGATGATGCTGGCCTTCTTTCATAAAAAAAGATGCCATTAAACAAATATTTAAAATATAGGCTACTGTCTTTATGCTGTTTCTATGTTAATTTGGAGATTAAATGTGAAATTATCACAATATAAAAATATATTAAAAACTTTAATATTATGTTTTATTAATCTTAATTAATTACAGAAAAAATGTGCGATTAATAGTTAATTTTTGTATTGATTGACAGCACTAATATATATATTAGTGTTGTCAATCAATTAAAAAAATTAACTAAAATTGTAAAATTAATATAGCCTATATATATATATATATATATATATATATATATATATATATATATATATATATATATATATATATATATATATATTAGTGCTGTCAATCAATAAAAAAAATACTTAATAGCACATTTTTTCTGTAATTAATTGAGATTAATAAAACATAATATTAAAGTTTTTAATATATTTTTATATTGTGATAATTTCACATTTAATTTCAGATTAACATAGAAACAGCATAAAGACATAAAGACAGTCAGACAAATATATATATAGTATCCTCCCAAGTGTTTTTTTCTCTCTGTGGTTTAAGATGGTTTGTTTCTGTGTAAATATAATACATTTGTAATTTCTGATACATACAGATTTAACAATGCAAAATTTAAATCTTCCCAAATATTTTGGGTTTGATTTGTACACATTCTGATTTGTACACATTACAGAAGGATGGATCCAATCTCTTTTCCACCCAAATCACATCATCAGTACAGTTTGACATATACACAGTTCTTCAATTACTGTTAAATTATTCTCCCATGAAAGTTTACAAAGCCTCAGCTATGGAAGGCCGTGTCTCATGGGCATGGTGGGGGAAACTCCTTTCCTCGAGAATATTGAAGCCTATATTTTAAAACGCAGTGCAGCTCTACGGAAAACACCAGCAGAGTGTCTAGCTCGCCCATTGGCTGTGCTGCAGCAACTGCACAGCTATGGCAAGGCGGCTCAGACGCGCTAACCCGAACCAATCAGTCAGCTTAGCGCCAAGCACATCAGAGCCCGCCCGAATGGGCGTGGCCTATGGCTATAAAAGCCCGCCATTTCGCCATAGCATCAGATTTAATCTCTTTCAGCGACCTTTTCTCGTCTCTGCCTCATCACGAAGCCATCGCCGTCGAATCAAGCCATATCAGCTAGAACGAGCCTTACCTGCAGCGGACCAGCGCCTTCTTCACTGCATAGAAGCCGCTTCTCTTCTGTCGCCGTTCTCCTGTGGCCATCCGGCGACTACGTTATCCTTTCATTGCTGCAGTCTTTTCACTGTGCATGGATGCAGCGCTTTCTCCCCTGAGACAACGGGGAGTGCGTGTGCTGAATTATCTTGACTACTGGCTAATACTGTCTCAGTCGAAGACCGAGTTATTGACACACAGATCCTGGCTCCTCTGTCATTTGGAATGCCTCAGGCTCAGGATACATTTTTCCAAAAGCAGACTGTCACCCAGCCAGAATGTAACCTTTCTGGGCACAGTTATCGACTCGACACAAATGAGAGCAAGGCTCACGTCAGAGCACGCTTTCTCTATCCAACGGCTAGTGGCTTCTTTCAGGGCGGGTGCGCACGCGCCCCTTAAGAAGTTTCAGAGGCTTTTGGGTCTCATGGCCGCGGCATTGTCAGTACTCCGACTGGGTCTACTGCATATGTGCCCCCTACAGCACTGGCTAAAACGACGTTTGCCAGCCCATGCATGGCGTTCAGGACGCCTGCACATCAAAGTGAACCACGGCTGCATAAGGGCCCTGGCTCCCTGGAAAGCCCCGGACTGGTACCAGTCTGGCGTGACCATGGGCGTGGTCTTCAGAAGGAAGACAATTTTCACGGACGCCTCCAACCTAGGTTGGGGAGTGCTGCACGA
Organism: Phoxinus phoxinus; assembly: GCF_949152265.1. NCBI lineage: Eukaryota > Metazoa > Chordata > Actinopteri > Cypriniformes > Leuciscidae > Phoxinus > Phoxinus phoxinus. Next base: position 17,602,852 of record NC_136894.1, on the reverse strand, counting down.
GGCCAAGCCTGTCTCCGGCCTCTGGTCGAGCCCGGAAAAGAACTTACATATCAACTGCCTCGAAATGAGAGCGGTTTGTCTAGGCCTCAAATGTTTTCCAGACCTGAGGGGACACCATGTCTTAGTTCCGAACAGACAACATTTCGGTGGTGTCCTACATAGATCCCAAGGGCGGCCTCAGATCAGGCAATCAGGCAAGCCTGGTCCAGTGTTATACCATTTGAAGACATATGTGCTGCGTCCAGCTGGTCCTCGCCGTCCATATGTGTTAGGTTCTATAATTTGGAGGCTCCCTGCTTGTAAGCTCAAGTTCTCTCAGTGTAATGAGTTTGACGCGACAGTCGTCCGGTCTCATCAGTCTAACTCAATTTACTGTCCATAAGCACAAGTCTGTCCTAGGAAGTATATTGTTTATATGAGCGAGCTTGGACCCTTGAGGCTCCAGCCCTCATTTACGTCATAAGGACCCGACTCAGGTCTGGTTCCTGTTGTATTATTTATGGCTTGTGTCTTACTGTGAACCTCAGGTTGTTGGCCTAGGCTCTGGTTCAGGACGGAGTCAGTTGCTCATAGTGCGGCGCTTTATATTGCACCCCCACTGCGTACTAGCTACGCAATACGAAGTGACCGTTCTTTAAAGGGAACGTACTCTGTTACTTTCGTAACTTCGGTTTCCTGAGAGTAAGGAGCGAGTATTGCGTAGCCTGCTGCACTATTGCACTCTGTCAGGGTTTTTTCGCTTTAGTCGATCTAACCTGATGCTATGGCAAGATGGTGGGCTTTTATAGCCATATGCCACCCCATTCTGGCGGGCTCTGACGAAGAGGTCTTCACAGTGAACCCGAGACCCGTTGACCCGGGACCCGACCCGGGACCCGTACGGGTTCGGGTCTACATTTTAAAAGATCAGCCGGGTCCGGGTCGGGTCGGAATCTATTAGGCCTACTTCGGGTCCCGGGTCTGTTTAACATTGTGTGTAATACCCGTGCGAGTCATCAATCTCAAAAATGCGTCTTGTCACACTCATATTTAATATATTTTAAATCAGTAACATAATCTGAGGTGAACTGTCACATGAATGTTTACTTTGACACTCAAAATATATTGCGTTAAAAAGCATATTTTAGGTTGATCCAGCTAGAGCGCATATATGCAGTCAAGCGCGTGTCATGTTTCTATGGCAACCAGTTACCAGAGGCAGAGCTTCAGTGAGGGACAGCCAAACCGCGCTTTAGATTTTACAATGTCAATTAACCGTTTTGTTTAATCTTAAAGTTTTAGTGGTCAGATTCAGACTCGATGATGCAGAGCAGAGAGCACGGAGATGATAGCAAATAAATAACGTCAGCGCAGCGGCCATGGCACTGAACGAGCAATCGTTATTATAGTTCAAAAGGGCAAACAGCCAAAAGTTATTGTGCGAGTTAGCAGCTAACGTTAACTCGTTTAATTTGTCATCCGTCACCGTGAGTCCGTGACATCAAGTGGACTTTTGAAGCTGAAATAACAAGGATTAAGCTTGGACTTGGTGGAATAAAGAGAGGAATAAGTCAAGTCAAGTCAAGTCATCTTTATTTATATAGCGCTTTTTACAATACAGATTGTATCAAAGCAGCTTCACAGTGATAACATGAAAAAATACAAAAAATAATTTCATCATCGTCCACCTTTAAGGCAGATCTATAATATTGTTGAATATTAAATGTCCCCAACTAAGCAAGCCAGAAGGTAAGGCAACAGCGGCAAGGAACCAAAACTCCATCAGGTGACAGAAGGGAGAAAAAAACCTTGGGAGAACCCAGGCTCAGTCGGGGGCCAGTTCTCCTCTGGCCAATGAGTGAACAGTGTATGAAGTTCAGAATAATTCAGAGTATGGATGGACTGCATTTATACAGCGCTTTCACAGACCCAATGGCCACCAAAGCGCTTTACAATATTGCCTCACATTCACCCATTCACTCACTCATTCATACACCGACGGCGGTGTCAGCCATGCAAGGCGATCCAGCTCGTCGGGAGCTGGAGTATTTGTCCAGTTCCGGTTGGTTGAAGTCGGAGTGGAGAGTCGGAGTGGAGAGGAGGAGAGACTGGTTGACACTTCAGGTCAGCGGCGTCGTCGTCGTGTCCTGGCGCTGGTCCTTCAACAGATCTGGATACGGCCTGGTTCCGGTGGACAGCAGTAAACCTCGGGATAGACAGAGAGACTAATATTAGTGTAGACGCCATCCTTCTTATGATGTACCAAGTACATCAGGATTACGGGAAGTGTTCCCGGTCCCGGCTGTTCTAAACTATGCAGCTTAATTATAAGTCTATAATGTGTTATGTGTATGCTAGGCCGAAGAGATGTGTTTTTAGTCTAGATTTGAACTGACAGAGTGTGTCTGCTTCCCGGACAATGTTAGGAAGACTGTTCCAGAGTTTTGGTGCTAAATAGGAAAAGGATCTACCGCCAGCAGTCGATTTTGATATTCTAGGTATTATTAACTGGCCGGAATTTTGAGATCGCAGTAGACGTGAAGGACTATAATGCGTTAAGAGCTCGCTCAAGTACTGCGGAGCTAAACCATTTAGTGCTTTGTAAGTGATCAGCAATATTTTAAAATGTATACGATGTTTAATAGGCAGCCAATGCAGTGTTGACAGAACAGGGCTAATATGGTCATACTTCCTGGTTCTAGTAAGAACTCGAGCTGCTGCATTTGAACTAGCTGTAGTTTGTTTATTAAGCGTGCAGGGCAACCACCCAGTAGAGCATTACAATAATCTAGCCTTGAGGTCATAAACGCATGAACTAATTGTTCTGCATTATTCATTGAGAGCATATGACGTAATTTAGATATATTTTTAAGATGGAAGAAAGCGGTTTTACAGATACTAGACACATGACTTTCAAATGAAAGATTGGTATCAAAGAGCACACCCAGGTTCCTAACCGACGACGAAGACTTAACAGAGCAGCCATCAAGTGTTAGACAGTACTCTAGGTTATTACGTGTGGAAGTTTTTTGTCCAATAATTAGAATCTCTGTTTTTTCTGAATTTAGTAGTAGGAAATTACTAGTCATCCAATTTTTTATATCAGCTATGCTTTCCGTTAATTTTGTGAATTGGTAGGTTTCGTTAGGTTTTGAAGAAATATACAGCTGAGTATCGTCGGCATAACAGTGAAAGCTAATTTCATGTTTCCTAATGATATCTCCTAATGGTAGCATATACAGAGTGAACAGCAGCGGTCCTAGTACTGAGCCTTGTGGTACGCCATACTGAACTTGTGATTGATAAGACATCTCTTCATTTACTGCTACAAACTGATAACGGTCAGATAAGTATGATTTAAACCATGCTAGTGCAATTCCACTAATGCCAACATAATGTTCGAGTCTATTTAAAATAACATGGATAACTTTCTTGTCGGAGCCGAAGGATTGTAATGCATCACAGCCAGTCAGGTAACGTTACAAGGAAAGGATGGAGAGACTACTAACGTTACGCTGCTACGGCTCCTTAAATTAGGTAAGACAAAAAGTTGTAATTTTTCGCAACAGGTTTATTGACTTGTAATAGCAGTTTAAGGTGGAATATGTGACAATCGGGTCCAGTCGGGTCTGTGTCTTCCCGGCAGTTTTCGGGTCCAGCTTACAAAAATAATCGACGGGTCCAGGTCGGGTCCGGTTAGGTATTTATGGGGTCTGCACGGGTCCGGGTCCAGCTTTTGAAATAATAGTCGGGTCCGGGTCGGTTCGGTGTAGCAAATTACGGGTCCCTTCGGGTTCGGGTACGAATTTTTGGACCCGTGAAGACCTCTACTCTGACGTGCTTGGCACTAAGCTGTCTGAGTGGTTTGCGCGTTTGAGCTGCCTTGCCATAGGATGTGCAGTTGCTGCGCTATTCAAAATTTATTTGAGAATACATTTAAACTTACAATTCAATTACTGAATTTAGTTGTAAATAGTTTAAATTTAAAATTAACACATTTAAATTTATGGCAGTAAAAATAAACTGGCATGAAATGTAATGCAGTGTGTTGTGGCCAATTTACTTTGACCAAATTTGCTCATAAAAAAAAACTGATCGTCAATAATGAGTCTGATTCACAAACTGCTGTTCACACAACCTGATTCAAACTCAATGACCTGCAATATCAAACCCTTCAGAAGTCACTCATGAGTCATGTGGTGTGTTTACATTCTTTCACTGTTTGACTCCACAGATTAAACCATTAGGCCTACTAATGGAGTGGGGTATAGGGCAAATATCTCACTATGTGATAATGATTATCAACAGAGGATGATCCGTATGTGTTTTGCTCTTTATATCAAGTAGAGCTGTTTCAAACTGATTTTAGGGGACTGTTTTGATTTTACACAGCTCTGCTCTTGTATTAGGTCACTTTTAACCTTCCCTCCACTGTATTTTAAGAAATTCTGTGTGGTGACTTCATTCTTTGTCCTGATTTGGATCACACACACACACACACACACACACACACACACACACACACACACACACACACACACACACACACACACACACACACACACACACACACACACACACACACAATGATGGTCCCATAGCAATGACATCACCACTTACACGACTGGAGCTCAGAGGCAGTTTCACTTTTAGGGTGTGTATGCTCAGTATATATACACTACACTACCAGTGTATATTAGAATGTGTTGAATATATATAGGCTACATTTATACACACATATATATATATATATATATATATATATATATATATATATATATATATATATATATATATATATATATATATATATATATACATATAAAATGTTTTTATGGTTTTGAAAAAAGGGAGTAGCTCACTAGGTTTTGAAACATATTTTTGTGTTTGTCTGTAGTCCACCTTCTGTTTTTATTTAATACATTACCGGGTCTTGAAATACAGTAATATTGTGAAATATTGTTACAATAAAAAAAATAAAAAAAATAAAAAAATAAATATATATATATGTGTTTTTGTTTATATATATATATATATTTTTTTTTATGTATTAAAGTTTAATTTATTCCTTTGATGGTAGAAGTCGATTTTTCAGCAGCCATTACTTGTCACATAATCCTCAAAAAATCATTCTAATGCTGATTTGGTGCTCAAGAAATATTTCTTCTTATCAATGTTAAAAACAGTTTTTGTTGCTTCATTTATTTGAAAATAAATTCCCATAAATCCTGATGTACTTGTTGCATCATAAGAAGAATGCTAATATTATGCTAATATTAGTGTCTCTGTTTATCCCGAGGTTTACCGCAGTCCGCCGGATCCAGGCCGTATCCGGATCTGATGGAGGACCTGTGCATGGACACGATGACAATGCAGTGCTGAAGTGTCAACTAGTCCCTGTGAAGGCCTCCTTCCCTTCCCTTTACCTCTGTGCAGATAAAACGTTGTTTGTCGGGATGATTCCGGTTTACGTGGCGCGGAAGCGATAACACCAGGCACTGTTTTGTGCAAATGAGCGGCCGGATCGCTTTAAGGTTTTTTTGTTAGAACGGTGTCGTGTTAGCGGCCCCTAAGTTAATATGATCGTTGCGACGGAAGTGAATCAATCAAAACTTTAGCTTTGGATTTACAATAGCTGGACAATAACTTTATTATTTACTTACCGCATGCAGCTCCACACATACAAATTACACACACACAACAAATCATTGGATTATAGCTATAAAATCAGTCAGATGTGCCCGACTCTGAATACACATCAGTGGAGATTGCTTCGCTGTGCTGTGCATGGGAACAGGAGATGCTAAATATATCCTAACATTAAATAGCATGGTTTTACAAAGCTTAAAATTCAACTTTAGCTCTTCACACTCTCTGACAGTTTGTGAGGGAAGGATAAAAGAATAGCAGAGAATATATTTTCAGGTTCCCTGCCCATTTTCTAACAGACACAGAGAGACCATAGCATGGCCATTTATAATCCATTTGTATTTTATTTTACTTCAAACTTATTTGAACAACCATTGTTGGGAAGGTTACTTTGGAAATGTAATAGGTTACAGATTACAAGTTGTTGGCATCCTTCTGTCTTCGAGAGACAATGGTTTAGAATCTGCACCCAGGTCAGTCTGTGGTTTGGTTGCAGACTCTGCTATGACTGTAGAATCCGATACGGGAGCGACAGCACCGCTGGCACTTGCTGCAAGTGTAAGCAGTGGTGGTGTCAGTGGGGGCAAGCTGAACACTTTGCTGCCGACGGGTCCTCTTCTCCTCCCACTGAATTGCTCTTTTTTCTTCGGCTAATTTTCGTGGTCCGATGTCACTGCTTCCAAATCAGCTGGGCAGATTCTGCATGCTTTCAAATCTCGCTTGCAGGCGTCCTTGTAGCGCATTGGCCGTCCAGTTGGTCGTGTTCCTGTGGCAAGCTCCCCGTACAGAACGTCCTTTGGGATACGAACGTCATCCATCCTGCACAGGTGGCCAAGCCAGCGCAGTCGCCTCTGTGTGAGGATGGTGAACATACTTGGCATACCTGCCTGAGCCAAAATGGCTCTGTTTGTAATACGATCCTGCCAGGTGATGCTCAGGAGTCGTCTGAGGCAGCGCATATGAAAGGCATTCAGTCTTTGCTCTTGGCGAGAATATTTAAACCAGGTAGTACTCAACACTGACTACTGTCAGACTTTCAAAATCCTTCATCACTTGAATTAAGATTAATAATTTAATTTTAAAGCACAGCCACCACAAAATCAGACTTTAGCACCTCTTTTTACTTTGAGATCATTCTGAGGTTAAATGCAGATTTATGATCATAACAAGAAATAGTTTAATAGCTGTGATACTGTTTTTTAAATCAAATCGTTGCATAGCTATGACAGGAACCACTGGCATCTAACAATATATATTTTCTGTCAAAAGATTCATAAATAGAATTGTGGCTGGTAAATACGTTTTTAATTAGCTAGCAGAGCTAATTTGTTATAAATGGAGATTGACATTAACTACTGGACATTCACCAAGCAATACAGAGCTACATCTTTAGCATTATAGCAGACAGAAGTATGCCTTTCTTACTTTATTTAATGACTGCTTAGAGTTAACTGTAAAAATCCGCAGATTACAGTTACATTTATTTTGTAATTAAATTATGTAACACCGTTAAATGTAACTATAGGCTACTGTGAACAAAACACAGCATTAATATTTTCAACAGTGATGGTTTCAAAATAGCTTTTATAGTCCAACCGTGCTCAGGTAAAGGTATTACTCTAAATCCTCAAGATGGAATATTTTTTAATGGTGATATGATGAGTCTCTTCCCTTTGCTCTGTGACATTATGCAGTTTAAGATATGGAAAATTATATAGTAGTCAGTCATGGCTAACACACGGGTGAAAAAGCAGATGCCATACTTGGCCTGTAATCTGACATGAAATGATACCAGAAAACAAATCAAGTTTATATGATCAATTTTATGTTTATGTTATCAATTTTATTAATGTAGACAGTGACTGACAGCCCACATCAATTTTTGCTTTCATTAGACTGATCATAGTGACTGTCACAGACACAATTATATGACTATCGTAAATGATTGCAACATGGAAATCACTGTCTGCTGGTCACTCAAGTTAATTCATGAAATGTGAAAAATTAAAAATTTAAATGCTGTCTTGTAATTATCTTAATGCACAAAAAGAGAAAAAATGGGAAATTATATTTGTAACTCTTAGACTTATATATAGCCTATATCCAAAATATATTCAGCTAAAAAAACAAGCCACATGCTTTAACAAGGCAGTAGGCACAAATTATTCTTCAGAAGAAACTGTTTTGACTATTATTTTTATTTTATTTTTTCAGATATTGTCTTCCAATGTTGCCCACTGAATCTAAATAGTTGCACAAAGTGCACAGTGGCAATAAATAAATTCTTCCTCGCATGGTTTTGTAAACGTCATATTTTGAAATCCTGGAGTCAGTGGGTGCAGCCAATTGGCATCAAGAACATGATGTGACGACATAAATTCGACCCTTTTATGCGCGAACTTGACATGCATCGAGGCGAGAAAACGGCGCGACACGAGCTTTGTGATCAAACCTGAATCTTTTTGTTTGAAGGTAGGTGTGCCTGCATTATTATGATTAAATCGTTGAAAATTTGGCAGGCTGGATATTCATTTATGCGATGTGTCCGTCCATATGCGGAGAAGTATTTACGTATAGATTTATATTATAGCATGCATGTTTTTATTTTTGTCAATGCATCAAGTTGATCTATAGCAATCGCATTTCAAGGTTCACGTTACCTGCACTGAATGGTGTCATATCTTGATTTAGGTTGTGTGTAAGGAAACATAAACGAGCTTATAGGCTGTTTTGGTATTTTGAAACTCACACATGACCTATATTTCGAAAAGTAGTCTATAATTCCTGCATTTGAAATGTGTCAGAATGCCCGTTTAAAGCTTGGTCTCCATATGATGGAAACGCCATGTTTTCAAAAAGTATGCGTTGTTTACGTGCATGTAATCTGCATTAAAGCATCGTTGTTGCAGGAATGGTAGGCTTGCATGGTGTTTTGTGTGTTCGTGTGTGATCATGGAACTGTAGAAAAGAGCAGGGCGGAGCTGCGCACGCGGTCCCGCTTGACTGTCTTTGTTTGGATCTGTTCTCTCTGCGTTACTAATAAAAGCGCTTTTGTTTATACACAAAGTGCACGTATTGTCTTATTCTAGCGTAGGAACACGGATAAAACGTGTAACGTTATCGTTATACGAAGTATGCCATTTTATGTGGTTTTCACACGTGCAGGTAGAGTGTTGAGGGGAGGAGGCGGTGCAGTGTCAGTGTTTTTGAAGAATACGCGCCAGTTTTTCCCGCGAAGTTAAGCTAAACATATTTTGCGCGCCAAATTCACAACCTGTCGACAAATACATTTCTTAATTAGTTGGCTGTGGTTTGAATACGCTGACAGTTTTCCAGAAGTGGCAAATTCTGACAACCTGATGTTTGGGACATCAGGGGGCGTCCTCGAATAACGAAGACGATTTATTAACTCATTTTCTAAAAATGCAAAAAAGCTATTTGAGGACTAACGTTAGTCTGTGTGTTTTATTTTATGAATGAAATTAATTTTCAGCTTTATAAACAATCCATATAAGTCTGGTATTTCCCCCATTTAGATAGTGTACAATATGACCAGGATGAAGGTAGATGTAGCCCTAATGTTGCTGATTTTGTTTTCAGGCATACTTTGACTTGTATCTTCTGCAACAATGGCTTCTATAAGTGGTAAGATTATTTTATTTATACACATTAAATCAAAATAGGCAGGTGACATGATGTGGATAAATATGAGGCAAGAGTTGATCCTTGAGTTCTGCATTTAACAAGTAAGCTTGTTTTCAGATATTCAAATTAAGGAGCTGGACAAGCGTGCATCTGGTCAAGCTTTTGAGGTCATCCTTGGGAGTCCTGCTCCAGATGTCAAGGTTGAGTTTCCACTTGCCTCTCCAAAGAAGAAGGATCTTTCCTTGGAGGAGATCCAGAGAAAACTAGAAGCTGCAGAAGAGAGACGCAAGGTGCATATCTACACATTGTCAGACATTTTACCCTGTTTACAATGCATGCAATATTTCATTTACATGACACGCATGTTACACAACAATAAATGGGTGTTTATGAGATTTTGTCCAGATGCAGAAAGTTCACTTATTGTTAAGGGGAATATTAAAGTACAGGGAAGGGTGTATGGTAGTGCTGTAGCGGCGCGTCAATTTTGTCGACGTCATATTTTTTCGTCGACACTATTTATTTTTTGCACCGTTCCCGGAGGTACAGCTCGCCACACACACGTGGGAGACCGAAACCGCAACCTCTTCACAGAATTCACAATAGTGTTGTCAAAGTACCGGTCGGTACTGAAAATGTGACGGTACCAGCATTTCTGTTACCGGGTATATTCGGTACCCATTAATAGGCGCTGCTTTCTGTCGCTTCCGTGTGTATCTTAGCGTGGGGCTCCAGACTAACTTTTTTACTATGAGCACTGTAGCCGATATATACCACGATATAGTGTCTGTGTGTATTAAACTGCAAAAAGATTATTTAAATATTAACCCTGCATGTTCTGCTTGTCTCTGTGTGAATGGATGGTGCAGACGCGCGGTTTCATTTACCACACACACACACACACACACACTGAAGAACGAGTGACGCTCGCACTGTTTTCAGTCTCTGCTGCCTCACGATATGATGACATGATGAAATTCTTCTCCAGAGCCACTCTGACAGTCACTTCATGAGCATTTTATCGTTTTGAGAAAAACTATCGTCATATCATACACACACAGAAATTCAAAGGTCTTCACGGCAACCTGTCAAATAAAAGTTCGGTTTAACTTTGAAAAAATTTACAGAAATAATGATATTAGTCTACTGTACAATAGATTTAGCTACATCTCCATGTATTAAAAATACTACTACTAATAATAATAATGTGTGCATAGAAGGTTGCTTATTTTTAAGCAATATTTCTCAATATTTGCGTTTTACAGCATGTAGCCTTGAATGTATTATTTACTTATGATTACTGTCATAAATAATAAAGTAATTGAATGTGTTTTTTTTCAAATAGTTAAATAAAATAGAAAAATAGTTCCAACAGATTATGAACTAATGTGAACGGTAGCTACTAACCTTGCACGAACAAACAGCACAGAGCTAAGATGCCTTGGTTAGCCCAGCACCACCAAAGTACACAGCTGCTAGATCTAGCTAACGGTAGCAAGCAGATTGCAGTAGCTTTTAACGTTATCGGTCTAACGTTAGCTAACTCACGAGTCACGACTTAACGTTAGTTAGCGTTAACTCATGCTGTGGTCGTTTATGGGTCAAATACATAACGTTAGCCAGCTTATAGTATCATGATTCAGAACGCTAGTTCGCCAATGTCAAGTAACGGAGCCAAGCAATGTCCAGGCCAGGGTTTTTATTAAACGAGCAACAGAAAAATAATTGTTATATTAGTCGTCAGATTAGTCAAAAAATCGATAAAATAATTGCCCAACTAATCGTTTTATTAATAATCGTTTACCCCAGCCCTAGTGTATGTATTAAAGGGCTCTTTCTGTTCAATCTACTACTTGAGTAAACTTTGTCAGAAGAAAAACATCAAATGTACAAAGTCCTAATCTTAGCTTGAGAGTTTCTTTTCTCGCCCCCATTTTTTTTTTTTTTTTTTCTAGTCTCATGAAGCAGAGGTTCTGAGGCACTTAGCAGAGAAGCGTGAGCATGAAAAGGAGGTGCTTCAGAAAGCTCTAGAAGAAAACAACAATTTCAGCAAGATGGCAGAAGAGAAACTGAATCAGAAAATGGAGGCAAATAAAGAAAACCGTACAGCAATTATGGCAGCCATGAACGAGAAGTTCAAAGAGAAGGTACTGTAAACGTGATGTGGCTTTATTGCTGACTTTAATGTAATACAAATATTTAATAGTTTTCTGCTTCAATTCAAGGACAAGAAGCTGGAAGAGGTTCGAAAGAACAAAGAAACCAAAGAGGTCAACAGTGAAGAAAAATGAAACTGGCAAATATAGGGGATCCTAAGGTGTGCTTTTTGTTTTTGTTTGTTGGGAGTTCACATGAAAGAAAAAGTTAGTTTCATCATGGTCCATACTCAGAAAACCCAAAATGTAGCTTTTGTTTTGTATATAGCAGTGGTTTAACACCTTCATCAACTCTCCTTTTACAAATCTGTGAACCGTTTGGACTGCAGCTTTGTCATTGTCTGATATTAGGTCTTCAGAACCTGATAGGGACTCATGTATGATGTGCTTAAATCCTTAACATGCCTGTTACGCTCTGCATTTCTCTCTGCATTCACAAGGTTAGGAGCTTGGTTTTCTTGCTGTAAGCACATGACTGTTCTTTGTACAAGTCTAAGGATGTGTATTGGAGGGCTTTACTTGTGAAATGCAAAAATAGCAATACAAGTTGACATCTTTGACGGTTATCTTGTCTTAATTTGTACTTAATAAAATAAATACTGAAACTAGTGTTTGTTGTGCTTTGGCTAACATTTAAAAGTTTAGAAAAATGGTAAGTTGTCTCAGACTTTTTTTCCCATACTGTAAGAATACCTATTCATGTAGACATCTATAACTTAATATTGCTTAATTCTCTCAACCTAAAATCTGTGCTTAAATTTAGGAAAGGCTAAAGTTTTTGTTAATTTAAAAACTTGGTTAAGAAGTTGGCCATCTAAGTGCCATTGGTCCCAGAGGATCAGGTATAACATGGATTGTGTCTCCCTCTAGTGTAGAACATGATTTTATTCCTTCCCCAACATGTTCTTCAGCATGTATTTTATGCATCTCAATGCACAAGTTTGCTAAGTGTCCCACTGCTCCCTAGTTCAGGCAAGGTATGGTTTAAGAAATGGGGCAATTCCTATAATTGTTCTTTTGAATAATTATGATCAGTGATGTATCAAGTGACCAAATAAGAGTATGCAAAATTGCTTTAGCTTATGACTTAAAACCATGAAATGTGGGCTTTGTATTTTGTCAATTCACGAAATTAACAAGCATTGTCGTCTTGGTCAGGCAGTGATTATAGCGGATCCTAGTCTGTTTCCCACGAGGACATTGCTGTACATTTTTATATAAATATATTTTTAATATAAATTATTTTAAAGATCTTCTAAAATTTTGGATGATTTATGAAACTGAAAGTCAAAGATGGTCTTGCTATCAATATAATAGAGAAATAATGAATACCGGATTTGCGGTGTATAACACAATGTTTGTCCTCAGTAGATAGTATAAGCTATGTGTTGGTAAAATATAGCCCTAGTTTTTATACAATCCGACACCTGTCTCAACGGTGACACCTAGTGGTCACTTGCAGGTGTTGATCTGAAACCACCTTGACAATGAGCCATTAAACATTTTTTTTTTTGTATTTTTCTAATATATGAAGCTTGAAACATGTAGGCTTCTCACTGCATAATGTTATTTCTATCTATCTGTTGAGAAATTATTGGGTCTAAGTAGCATAATACAATAACTCAAGTAAAATAAACAAGGAATAAACACATTTTCAAGTACAGAGGGAAGACAAGGATGACTCTGGGGTTAGATTTAAGATTGTGTATATTTTACAAAATATATTATAACTGAACTTGTACACACAAAACAAATGTGTTCATGACATGAACCACATAGGTAGAACTTCATGGACAACATCATCACTGACTCCTAAGAGAGAGAAAGAGAAGTGAAGGAAATAAGGAACATTTAGTTGAACATGTTCTACTCTCTAATTTTAAATTTCATATTTAAAAGATCTTAGAGTGCACACACATATACGATACAAAAATAATGATATAAATATTCATACCAATTAATGTTCATAATACTATTATTGCATACTGTTCAAAGATTTGGAAAAAAATGATTTTGATGTTGTGGGAACAAACGTTCTTGAGACACTCATGTTAATAAAGCCCATCTGAACTGAGGGAAAAAAAATTATAGAGAGAGATGCAAGAAATCTGAATAGAAATAACATTATTGACACGACTTTTTCTGACCTTATACAGTATATATATATATATATATATATATATATATATATAATATTTAATGCACACATTGTGATGTAAACTTAACCAATTTATTTATTTATCTTTTGTACTATTGCCTACCCTGAGCTGTGTCCTTGAAAGCACTTCATATAGAGCCTACTCAGTACAGTACAGTACACTACACTACTACAGTACACAGTAAATAACACAATATTTTATGGTATTTTATTATTAAATTATATTTAATTTAATTATTATGAAGGTCTCTCTATTATGTCTGAGTCTGACTATTAAAATGTAATATGTCTCAACCAACATTATAAAACCATGTCAAAGAGATGTACTCATAACATGTTTTGTGGGTAACGTTAAACAGGCTGACTGAGCACGTGACAATGAAAACATTAAGATTATTTTAACTGAATTAAAATGAGTAATTACCAAGCTTTCAGAATGAACATGCTACAGTTTGTTGTGCTGTCAATAAGTCAACACAGGCTTATCATGCAACAGTTCCGTTAAATGAATGTGCTATTTAGCAGCTATGCATTCAAGACTATTTAGCAAATCACCATCACGTTGGCTACGTTAACTTTTCAATGAAATGCATCACAATTGTTTTTAAAGTTAAACAAATAAAAGTGTATTCGCATTTGATACTCACACTCTGATTTTCATCCATCTTCGCTGGTCCTCTAATTCGGTAGGTGGTGTTGTCACTAAAAACTAGTTGTCCCAGAAATGCGGTCCTAAAACTGCGGTCCTGAAAATGCAGCCTCCGGTTTTGCGATTCGGCGGACCACGCCAGTGACGCCACCTGTCGAAACACTTGTGAAACACTCCGAAGCTTCAGTTAGCCGTAGTCACGTGACGTGTGTTTTGAATCACGCTTCGGATCAGTGTTTGAAAAATCTGCGCTTCGGGATCTCGAAAAGCTTCGGAACGTCAGTTTCGTGTCAGCCATCCCTACCATTATCTGTACTGTTCATTTTTAGTAATCAACACTACTTGGTATACAAATAATTGCCAAATTTGTTTATTTGATAAAGTACCTTAAGATAACCTAAATATTTACGAATGTACATCATAGATGCAAACGTACTCGGTTACTAACGTAACCTCGGTTCTCTCTAGAAGAGGAACGAGTACTGCGTCGAAGACGCTGCGGGAAAGATTCTTTCTCGAGTTATTGAAGCCAAAAAATTAATCCTTAATTTTGTAATAATGTAAAACGCTTTGCAGCAGCATACAGCCTTAGGCGGAACAGCTTGCGCGCCTATTGGCTGCCCTGCGGCAAAAGCAGCATCCTATGCGAGGCCTCCATGACGCTTGACCCAATAAGGATGCTTCGCGCCCTCTACGTCACGTCCCACCAGAATGGGCGTGGCCTAGGCTTATAAATAACCGAGCACAGCTGCGTACGTACCCCTGATTTTCATTGCCGAAGCGAACCAGAGCTGGATGCAGGTACGGCACAGAGACGCAGTACTCGTTCCTCTTCTAGAGAGAACCAAGGTTACGTCAGTAATCGAGTACGTTCTCTTGCTGTGGGAACCCAGTGTAAAACGCCGTGCATGCTGAGATCCGACACCAGATACCCAAGGGCGCGCGCGCCCGGGGCACACAAGTGCATAATCATCAGAAAAACTCACACAGAGTTTCAGGAAAGAGAGGCTAGAATAGCATCATTCCTTTATAATTAGTGCCCCGAAGGGCATTTACAGCATATGTATGTAAATAAATATATATGGTGGGTCATTACACAGCTCATAGGACATAACTGTCAGTGAGTGATGCTTAAAACATTTTGGCAATCTGGGCCGTAATAGAACGGGACAGAAACACCATTTTGTGTCTTTCAGACCGAGAGCAGTCTGACCTACAAGGCGGGTACCTCTAGGTTATAAAACCTTATAAATGTAGACGGGGAGGCCCAGCCTGCCGCCATACAGATATCTTGCAACAAGATTCCACTAGACCAAGCCCACGAGGAGGCCATACCCCTCGTAGAATGTGCTCTGATGCCCAACGGGCATTGCAGTCCTTTTGATGCGTAGGCTAGCGCTATGGCATCCACTACCCATCAGGAGAGGCTCTGTTTCGACGCAGCTCGTCCCTTGGAACGTCCGCTGAACGAAACGAAGAGCTGCTCTGTCTGCCTAAAAACAGCAGAGCGGGACACGTAAGCTCTTAACACCCTAACCGGGCAAAGAAGGCTAGCGTCATCCTTTTCCTCGGAGGCCGGCAGAACCGACAGGGAGATAACCTGAGCACTGAACGGTGTGTTGAGGGACTTAGGCACATACCCATGTTTCGGCTTTAGTACGACTTTAGAGTCATTAGGCCCGAACTCCATACACGACGCTCTCACCGAGAGCGCTTGTAAATCCCCCACGTGCTTCACTGAAGCGAGAGCCAGAAGAAACACTGTCTTGAAAGACAAGTGCTTTATGTCAACTGAGTGCACAGGCTCAAACGGGGCACCCTTCATGGCATCCAGTACCGTAGAAAGGTCCCAGACGGGGACTGAAGGAGGTCTGGGAGGGTTCAATCTCCTAGCTCCTTTAAGGAAACGAACAACCAGGTCGTTCCTACCAAGTGACCGGCCAAGTGTCGGATTGACAAATGCTGCTATAGCCGCCACGTAAACTTTGAGCGTGGATGGGGTCCTACCCTTATCCAGCAGCTCCTGTAGGAAGGAGAGAACCTCCGTTTCCCAGCACTGCAGGGGTGATATACCCTGGGCTGAGCACCAGCTAGAGAACACAGACCATTTAGAGGGATAGAGCCTTCTAGTGGACGGAGCTCTAGCCTGCTCGATTGTGTCTAACACTCCTTTTGGGAGGTTAGCGGGTACCCGTTGATGGCCCACACATGTAGGGACCAAAGCTCCGGGCGAGGATGCAAAATCGAGCCCCTGGCCTGAGAGAGGAGGTCCCTCCTCACTGGTATCGGGCATGTAGCAGTGCTCGTCAGCTGCATCAGTACTGGAAACCATGCTTGGTTTGTCCAGAACGGAGCCACGAGTAGCACTGAGCATCCGCTTTTCCTGATTCGCTCCAATACCTGAGGTAGAAGCGAGACAGGAGGAAAAGCATAGAGCGGGCAGCGGGGCCATACGTGGGCCAGCGCGTTCCCGCTCTTGGAGAAAAATTTCGGACAATGAGCGTTTTCCTGAGATGCAAACAGGTCTACTTTTGCTCTGCCGAATGTCCTCCACAGCAGTTGCACTGTCTGTGGGTGTAGAGACCACTCCCCCGTAGGAACATTGTTCCGTGAGAGTCTGTCTGGGCCGATATTCAGGTGCCCTTGTACGTGCACTGCTCTCAGCGAGCGCAGTTTGTGTTGGGCCCAAACCAGGAGGTTTGTACAGGTTTTGGGATTTGACACCGCCCTGGTGATTTATGTAGGCCACTACTAATATGATGTCCGAACGGACCAGGACATGATGTCCTTTTATCCGGGGACAAAAGCGCCTCAGCGCGTAGTCCACTGCCTACATTTCCAGGCAGTTTATGTGTGGGAGCCTTTCCCGTTCTGACCACTGGCCAAAGAACGGTCTGCCCTCGAGCAACGCTCCCCAGCCTGAAGTGGATGCATCCGTACTGCCCTACAAAGGCAAAACACCTTAACTCGCTAGAGTGTGGAACTGAGAAAAATGACTTTAAAGATTTTTAGTTGTCCCGCCAAATTAATTATAGCTAGGACACTGGAAATCTGGCAATTAGATGTTTAAGTAATGAAAATGATCTACATAAAAAAATATTGAGCTCAAACTTGACTTTTGACCAATATTTTAAAGTTACTGTACTCTGCCTTTGTATTATCAGCAAAAAGTGAGAAGTCATGCCAAGGCAAAAGGCAGTAACTTCCACATTATCAATATTTGGTTGCTGATTGGTTAACAAAATTAACCACCATTAACAAAATAAGTTTAGTAACACCTCTATAAAATCTAGTGATCATGGTATTTATTTTGTATGATTTACAATTACTTATAGCCATACTTATTGCTATACTGTGCTTTGATGATTGCAGTCTGATGGCATTAATACATTAGACCTGACAAAATACCTCCATAGCGATAAAGAGCAAGCAATTGGTGCTGAGTGGCATAAGACTAGCTATGCGCGCGTTCAAAATGATCACGATAAAACAGATCCTCGCACACATTCGACAAGGGGACTGTTTTTTTGGAACTGTGCGAGCGAAGACCTTTGGTGGAAATCCGGCCGCAGCGGGACTTGAACACCATCGTTTTCCTAAGCGGGCTAGGAAGGCGCAGAGGCCTCGGGCTTGATCACAATCTTTGGCCGAGTCCCTCGCGGCGGGGGGTGGCGTCCAGCTGAGCGAGAGCGCTGTCTCGGGTCTGTCGCAGAGCTGGAGCGCTTGGGCAGAAAGTGTCTCATGGCTTGCGATGTTTTTTGTAACTCAGCGAATCGATCCACGAAATCCTTGACGGATGATCTAAAGAGGCCAGCAGTCGACACGGGAGCGTCGAGGAACGCAGCGCGCTCTGACTCCGCCATCTCAGAGAGCGTGAGCCAAATATGTCTCTCTGACACGGTAACGGAGGCCATAATTCGCCCAATGGCATGTTGGCATGTGCAGCGGATTTTGTGGCGCGAAGAGCGAGGTCTGTGGCGCTCTGTAAATCCGGCACGCAGATCGCTCCCGGGCCTTCCTCGTCGAGCTTACGGAGAAGGTTGGCCTGGTGAATCTGCAACACCGCCATCGTGTGCAATGCCGACACAGCTTGTCCAGTGACTGAGTAAATGCGGCTGTTCAAATTTGAGGACGTGCGGCAGGCTTTGGATGGTAACGCTAACTTAGCCCGCCTTCCAGCAGAGGGTGGGCAAAGGTGAGTCGCTACAGCCTCTTCCACCGGAGGGAGGGAGTGGTATTCTCTGCCTCTAGCACCGTCCACTACGGAGAGTGCTGCTAAGGCAGAAGTACGCACTCTGGCTGAAAAGGGGGCTTTCCAGGACTTCGCTACTTCTTTGTGAAGCTCAGGAAGAAAGGGCGCGAGTCGAGAGGGCGGAGAAGCGTAGTCTCCAGGCAGAAAACAGCCATCCAGCCGTTTAAGCGCAGGCTCCTCGGGCGCCGACCACTCGAGGCCGAGGCTCGCGACGGCCTGCGTGAGCAGACGCATCAGCTCTGCTTCGATGCTGGCCTTTCCTCCTCGACGTTCACGAGCGGCGGGGACCACAGAGCTCACCCATCCCTCGCTACCCGAAGCGAGGAGAGAACAGCAGTCGTCCTCCACAGACGCGGCTTCACCCTCATCGTCCACAACGGACGCGGCGGCAGACAGCGGCCGTTGTCCGTCGGCCAGGCGAGTCTGCAGAGTCACCATAGGCATCGTCTCGCAGTGATGGCAGCCGCCATCGGCGAGGGCTAAAGCTGCATGGTCCTCAACCAGGCAGGAAACACAAATCACGTGGTGGTCCCCGTCGCTGAGTGGAGCTCGACACGAGCGACAGACGCGAGACATCTTGAAAAAGACACTCGGCTCTTTTAGTGTGGAGAAAACAAAGTGTGACGCAGCGGCGAACACACACACTGATAAGAAAGGATATATATCACGCCGGATAGCGATACAGGGAACGGCGGCTGAAGGCGGCGAGATGTCGACCAGCGGCTTCAGTGAAAGGCGCGTCCTGCAGCGACTGTGGCGGCTTCCTCTCAGGATCCAGCGATGCGGGAGATTCGCTGAAGAAAAAGAAAATCAGGGGTACACAGCTGTGCTCGGTTATTTATAAGTCTAGGCCACGCCCATTCTGGCGGGACGTGACGTAGAGGGTGCGAAGCGTCCTCATTGGGTCAAGCCTCATGGAGGCCTCGCATAGGCTGCTGCTTTTGCCGCAGGGGAGCCAATAGGCGCGCAAGCTGTTCCGCCTAAAGGGCCGTACACACCGGGACGAATATCGGCGTGCATTATTCGTCAGCGTTTTTCAACGCATTTTTTGTGTTCACACCCAAGCGATTTTCGCTGACGATGAGCCGAGTGAACATGCAAATTCATTCCCTGACATTAGATGGCGCTTAATGTAAAACAGAAATACCCCGCGTAGTCGCTGGCAAGTTTTTCATATAGTTCTTTATGTTCTGACACCAGCGAGACCAACAGCTCTATATTCATCTTGACTTGCATCTCGCTCGTCTTATTTCTTCCCGGCAGTGTAGACACTATACTTGGCGTATATCTTCTTCGCGTTACGCTCGGCAATACCGTTTTGTGTTTGAGCGCCCCCAAGTTGTGTGTAACTGTAACTTCAGAAGCTCTCATTGGTCGGATAGTTTTTGACGCGGTGCGTCAAACCAAAAAAACGAACCCGAGGCGTTTTAAAAAAAATTACGCTTTTACGTGTGCCGTTTTACGCCTCGGTGTGCACACTCACATTGGCGCCCTTTGTTTAGTCACGAGGCGTTAAACGTTGGAGAATATCGCGCGCGAAATTCGTCCCGGTGTGAACAGGCCTTGTAGGCTGCTGCAAAGCGTTTTACATTATTACAAAATTAAGGATTAATTTTTTGGCTTCAATATCGCGAGAAAAAATCTTTCCCGCAGCGTCTTCGACGTAGTACGAAAGAACTCTCGTAAGAGAACATGTTTTTTCTTTGGTTATTTGTTATGGCTGAGCATTTCTTTGCTCGATTGAAACAGTATTTAAGTTTTTTCTTCATCTGTTTTGAAATGGTAAATTAAAATGCATTTGGATGTAGTTTTATCAATGAAAAACATAAGCCACTAATGTGAAACTGAATGAAATGTGTATCTCCTCACTTTAAACAATTTTAACATTTTTTAACGTTTTTTTTTTTTTTTTTTGGTGCCACCATGTTCAGTATTTTAATTACAGTTTGATCCACTGGGGGAAGTATTGCACAAACACTTCCAGTCTAAGTGCAGCTGTAATGTGACATGCTGACAAAATGCACCACTCCAGTTCCTGACAGAACTGTCAACTGTGTTCATTTGGCTGCTGACATTAGCAACTCATTATGTCAGAATTTTATAGTGATTAGTTTCTCTAATGCTCACTGATGTGCTGTAAAAGAGAATATAAGTTTATAAAAATAAATCGCATTCCTTGCACAACACGAGTGTGTGTGTCTTTAAGGCATAGCCTATATTCAATACATTTTCATAAAATTATTCACCCTCAGTGGGGCCAACACAGAGGTCAAAGTTCATGCAGACAATTGCTGAGGTCAGTGTAAATTCAATGCTCCAACACCACTCTTGGAGCAAGGTAGTCATGATAATGTCTAGAGCAATCCCAGCAATGAATGAACTGAAGGTTATAATCACAGCAAACTATGTCACTTCATCCTTTACTTAGTGCTTTTTTCCAGCCTATTTACCTTTCCGCCTTTACCCTGACAAACCTTTCAGATGTCCTCTCAAAAGCTGACATCCCCTCAGATTTCATTTCATAAAGGTCAACCACCATATATTTTTGCAGTCAAAAGTCTTTAAAAAGAAGTCAGGTTGCCACCACATGACCGAGATGCAGATAAAGGAAGAAATACACACTTCTGACAGTAATCATCTAATGACAGCAAAAAACCATCACTAGTACAATTAATGATGTCTGAGTCAGTGAGATATACAGTAAAAGTGTCAATGGTAAAGAGAAAAGGAAAAATCTTTAAACAATCTTGTTGAAACCGTTCCAAGATCTTATGCTCTTTTTATTCATGTTGGTTTAATTTGGTTGGTTTTTAGAAAAATGTTTAGAAACATGTTCATGAAGAGCTTCAGTTTAATAACTCTTCACGAATCATGATGCCATGTGGTGTCATCAAGTAAAAAGTAATATATTTTTCTTATACCTTAAATACATGTGAGTGAACACATAAAATAAATATTTCAAACTAAACAGTATATTATTATTATTAATTTATTTATTACAAATATCATTTATTAATACATTTCATTATGTTTTTTTGGAGTCATACCACATGACATTTTACAACTCACTGGCCTGGTTTCACAGACAGGGCTCAGATTAGGCCAGGATTAGGCCCTAATTCAATTAGGACATTTAAGTGGGTTTTTATAAACATTACTGGTGTACATCTTGAGACAAAACAATGACATTAACATATTTTAAGATATGTCAGTGCAATTAGTTTTTTTTTTTAAACAGCTCAATAATGCATTTTAGTCTGAAACTAGGTTTAAAGCCGGGTGCACCGTGCGATTTTGACCACGATTTGGCCGTCTGAGACAAATTTAGCTAATCCTTAAAGAATCCTCTGATCCTAGGCTAAAATCTGAAGTAACAGGAAAATGAATGAGTCTCACTACCAGAGAGATACCAACAATAAATATGTTTATTAGGCTGCATTGATTAGGTCAGCTGGAAACGGGGACACTTCCTATAACACCTGATGTACTCGTTACATCATAAGAAGAATGGCATCTACGCTAATGTTAGTCTTTCCATTTATTCCGAGGTTTACTGAAGTCAGCCGTATCCAGGCCGTATCCAGATCAGACGGTGACCCTGTGCCTGGACACTACCACAACGCATCCCTGAAGTGCCAGCCTCATCGGCCCTGTGAAGGCCACATGGTTAGCTCAACAAACTCGTCTCCATACCGGCATGATGACTCCGACCTCCGACCAGATGGAACTGGATAAATATTATGAATGTTCTTCTCCAATCTGACTTCTGAACGTAATTTGACTTTGCCTGAATCATAATCATACACTGTTCGTTCGTTGGCCAGTGGAGAACTGGCCCCCGACTGAGCCTGGTTTCTCCCAAGTTTTTTTTTCCTCCATTCTGTCACCTGATGGAGTTTTGGTTCCTTGCCACTTTTGCCTTGGCTTTTGGTTTGCTTAGTTGGGGACATTTAATATTCAACAATATTATGATCTGCCTTACTTCAGGTGGACGATGATGCGATTTTCTTCTAGAAACAAACTTTGTTGTAAAAAGCGCTATATAAATATAGGTGTGATGATCAGGTTCTGTTTCTGTGGACTTTGTTTTATTTCATTCATGTTTCTTTGTGTTTGGTCTGTTTTATTTCATTCAGTTTGCTTCATTCTGGGTGTGCTTATTGTATTCATTTATCCCTAGCCTGCTTAATTATTAGTTCCTCTGTTTCAGGTGTGTGCCTTGTTAGTTTGTATGGTCCCTCTCGTTTATGTCATTTGCCCCAGCTGTGTCTCGTTCCCTGTTCTCCTCTGTGTATTTAAACCCTGTGTTCTGTCTTGTTCCTTGTCAGTGATTGTATGTTGTATGTACGTTCCATGTGAGTTTCCCGGTTCCTTGTTATAAGTTTATTCAAGTTCTGAGTGATTAAAGTCTACTTGCATTTAGATCCGACTACCGTCTTTGCTTCCACGCAATTCGTGACATAATCACTGACCAAACAACGGATCTAGCAGGTAGTTCCCAGGACCCCGTGATGGATCCAGTAGAGATTATGCGTCTCCGTCAGGGGAATCGACCCATTGAGGACTACGTGACAGACTTTCTGAAACTGGCTCATAATCATCCCCTGGATGATTTATGTTTGTCGTTTTTTTTCCGTGGAGGACTGTCTGAGCCCCTCTACTCAGCGATGCCCATGCCTGATCCTTCTGGGACTCTGAGTCAGTATATCGAGTGGGCTCTTTCTATGAGTGGTTCATCGTTTGCTGTGGGCTTAGCGGAGGAGGTAAAAGTGCTTCACGTGGGCTTCATTCAACCCGTGCTTCTCCCGTACTCGGCCGAACCTACGTCGCGAGAGACGCCCACCAAACCCGCGCTCCACGTCTGCCCAGCCGAGCCCGCGCTCCACGTCTGCCCAGCCGAGCCCGCGCTCCACGTCTGCCCAGCCGAGCCCGCGCTCCACCTCTGCCCAGCCGAGCCCGCGCTCCACGTCTGCCCAGCCGAGCCCGCGCTCCACGTCTGCCCAGCCGAACCCGCGCTCCACGTCTGCCCAGCCGAGCCCGCGCTCCACGTCTGCCCAGCCGAGCCCGCACTCCACGTCTGCCCAGCCGAGCCTGCGCTCCACGCACCTGAACCTTACGTCAGCCTCGACGAACCCAGTGAGCCGAGTGAGTCAAGTGCATCCAGTAATGAGTCAAGTGCATCCAGTAATGAGTCAAGTGCATCCAGTAATGAGTCAAGTGCATCCAGTAATGAGTCAAGCCCAGTGAAGCGCCGTCGCAGAAGGAGAAGGAGGACTCGTTGGGCTCGCCAGGCTCCGGAGGGCGTTCCCAGGCGCCTCGCCCTGCCGGCCCCGCCTCTGCGCCTCGCCCTGCCGGCCCCGCCTCTGCGCCTCGCCCTGCCGGCCCCGCCTCTGCGCCTCGCCCTGCCGGCCCCGCCTCTGCGCCTCGCCCTGCCGGCCCCGCCTCTGCGCCTCGCCCTGCCGGCCCCGCCTCTGCGCCTCGCCTTACCTGCGGTCTTCAAGCTCCGGGAGGCTTCTCTCGAGCCCGCTTACAGGTCAGAGGTTTCTCCCGTAAATTTCCCCAAGTATTTTTTGGGGGGGGGCAGGAGGTACCCTGAGAGGGCCATGGAGGCGGCCCCTGAGCTTCCTGTACCGCCCGAATTTCCCATGCTGCTGGTCCCGTCCAGTTCTGTGCTTCATACACCCTGGTCCCCGTCTAAGTCTGCTCCACCCTGGTCCCCGTCTAAGTCTGCTCCACCCTGGTCCCCGTCTAAGTCTGCTCCACCCTGGTCCCCGTCTAAGTCTGCTCCGCCGTGGCCACCCTCACGACCTGCTCCGCCGTGGCCACCCTCACGACCTGCTCCGCCGTGGCCACCCTCACGACCTGCTCCGCCGTGGCCACCCTCACGACCTGCTCCGCCGTGGCCACCGGCTCCGAGGCCGTCCTGGAATCCATGGTCCCTAGCTACCCTGTCTGGGACTCCAGGACGCCCTTCCCCCCCTCCCAAGTCATCACCGTGATCTTGAACGGCGTGAGGTCACGCCTTTCGGAAGGGGGGAATTATGTGATGATCAGGTTCTGTTTCTGTGGACTTTGTTTTATTTCATTCATGTTTCTTTGTGTTTGGTCTGTTTTATTTCATTCAGTTTGCTTCATTCTGGGTGTGCTTATTGTATTCATTTATCCCTAGCCTGCTTAATTATTAGTTCCTCTGTTTCAGGTGTGTGCCTTGTTAGTTTGTATGGTCCCTCTCGTTTATGTCATTTGCCCCAGCTGTGTCTCGTTCCCTGTTCTCCTCTGTGTATTTAAACCCTGTGTTCTGTCTTGTTCCTTGTCAGTGATTGTATGTTGTATGTACGTTCCATGTGAGTTTCCCGGTTCCTTGTTATAAGTTTATTCAAGTTCTGAGTGATTAAAGTCTACTTGCATTTAGATCCGACTACCGTCTTTGCTTCCACGCAATTCGTGACAATAGGTGACTTGACTTGACTTGATTTCCAAAAGGGTTTAGCGTCAGGGACAAACAAGGCCAAAATAACAAACAAAAACAATCTTTTTGTTTAACCTCTACAATTCCTAAAACAAAAGAAAACAAAATACAATTTAAACTTACCTACCTCCCTTAACCAAAAACAATGTAAAAAGATAGATATGCAAAATAAAATAGCGTCAAACCCTCTACCTCTTTAAAAAATAATAATAATAATAATACAATAATATATTTACAGGAGATGAATGTGCAAGTCTGTAGCAAACAATGCAAAATAGAATCCAAAATCATAGTCAAACAGGCATGGGTCAGTTAACTAGAATAACACAGGTCCCAAAATCACAATCACAAAAACTACTCGGTTACTAACGTAACCTCAGTTCCCTGAGATGAGAGAACGAGTATTGCGTAAGGCTAGCTTACGCTATGGGAAAACCATAGAACGAATGATTCGTTCATTTTGTGTTGACCGCGCAACATCCCATAGGTTCTGTACATTAAACAGAAATGATTAGTTCATCTCTCGAGTTCGGGTTCGGCCGGGTCCGAGTTTTTCGTTCTTCCTGTCAGTCCCATAGCGACTATTCTGTCAGAACCGGAAAGACAAATGATTAGTTCATCTTTCGAGTCTCGAGTTCGGGTTCGGCCGGGTCCGAGTCTTTCGCTCTTCCTGTCAGTCCCATAGATAGAGACTATGCTGTCAGTACTGGAAAGACAAATGATTAGTTCATCTTTCGAGTCTTCGGTATAAGGTAGGTTCGTCTGGCAAGGAAAGAGCTATACCAGCGAAATAACCTGTGCTCTGAACGGAGTTCGAGAGTACTTTAGGAACATAACCGTGCCTTGGCTTAAGGAGGACTCTCGAGTTGTTTGGCCCAAACTCAAGGCAGGAAGTGCTAACTGATAGCACTTGCAAATCGCCCACTCGTTTGACTGACATGAGCGCCAACAAGAGAGAGGTTTTGAGCAAGAGGTGCTTCAGGTCTGCAGACCGCAGCGTCTCAAATGGGGCACATTTCATGGCTTCCAGGACCGAGGAGAGGTCCCAGGTAGGCACAGAGGGGGGTCATGGAGGGTTTAGTCTCCTTACGCCTTTAAGGCAGTGCACAACGAGGTCATTCCTTCCTAGTGAATTACCGGCCACAAGAGTGTGAGATGCTGGTATAGCCGCCACATACACTCTGAGCGTGGAGGGGGAGCGACCCGCGTCCAAGAGATCTTGTAAAAAAGTGAGACCAGTGTTTGCAATCCTTGTCAGACCCGTATCTGGGGTAGAGGATACTACTCCGGCAATATGAGATACTCGTGACAATCTGATTTCTCGAGTGCCTTTGGGTCTCACCCTGTTTGTGCCATCGATTTGTAAGACTTGTTTCTCTACACTCAGTATGGTCTGTTGAGGAGCACTAGATTCATGGGACTCACCAGCTGTATGCTGAGGACGTCCATGACGGAGCTCTGTTGTGTGTTCCGTCTGGTTTGGTGGTCCCGCAAGTAACTTTGTTTCAAGAACTGCAATCCTTTGTAAAAGTTTGTGGCAGTTAGTGCAGCAAGTAGATTCCAGAAGAGGCATTTTCTCTTATCCTTATGAATGTAGGCAGTTGTGTTTTCTCTTCCCCGGAATGTAAGCTTTCAGTGGGAGGCTGGTCAAATAAAATAATTCTGCTTTTTTTTTAGTAATTCAAGCGTTTGAGCACTGTGCTGATTTGCTGAAGTTAAAATTAGGTGATAAAAGGAGATAAAATATAAAAATATAAAAGTGATAAAGCAAAGCATGGAGCAGTGAGCAAGAGCGTCAGAACAGTAGCTGAGCAGGAAGGGAATTTTTCTGAAGAGGATAGCATTTCCGCACCCTGGTTCAGAATGCCTGGCACATGTGCCGCCCTCAGAGAGTGCAGGTTGTGCTGAGCCCATAGAATGAGACTCTTGGCCATGATGTGCAGGTTGCTTGACCTGAGACCACCCTGACAATTTATGTAAGACACCACTGCCATGTTGTCCGTCCTGACCAGGACATGGTGATCTTTAGGTATGGGAGAAAAGCTTTCTGTGATAGTGCCACTGATCTCATCTCCAGACAGTTTATATGTAGGCACCTCTCTGGGTCTGACCACAGGCCAGAGATGGGCCTGCCCTCGTAAAGGGCCCCCCAACCTAAGTTGAAGGCGTTTGTCGAGATCACTTTTCTCCTTGAAACCACACCCAAACTCACGCCAGACTGATACCAGTCGGCCGTTTTCCAGGGAGCCAGAGCTTTGATGCAGCCGTGGCTCGCTCTGATTTGTAGTTGGCCAGATCGCCACACGTAAGCTGGTACACAGGGTTTTAGCCAGCGCTGAAGAGGACGCATATTCAGTAGTCCTAGGTGGAGTACTGATGATGCTGAGGCCATGAGACCCATCATCCTGTGGAATCTTTTGAGGGGCGCGCGAGTGCCCGCTTTGAAATATGCCGCTAGGCGCCAGTGTTAATTTTGACAGCATATTTAGATTTAGTTTTAGTCATAGTCTTTTGACTAAAATGCCATTTTAGTTTTAGTCACATTTTAGTCATCTGAATTGTTTTAGTTTTAGTCTAGTTTTAGTCGACGAAATACAATAAGATTTTACTAAAATCGAATGGGTTTAGTTCAATTGTAATGCATTAATTTAGAATTTCTCTAAAATTTCCAAACCCATGATATATTCCCGTAGAAAACATATATTAACCTGTTAATATGAATATAATATAAGTTTGAACATGCAATACAGACACATATTTAGCACTGTGACATAAAATAATATCTTAAAATTTAATAAAAGTACTTCTCCTAAAGTAGAACAGTCTTTTTTTTCCTTCAATGAATGATTATGCAGTCTTTAACTTACATACATCATTCTTTATTCTTTCAAGCAGATATATTTATTTGTTTCAATTAAATCTAATTAAAAATGTCGTTGACAAAATAATGACGAAAATTATTCATCAACGAAATTAACACTGCTAGGCGCTGAATGGTGAGTGCGTGCTCGAGATTCGCCTTCGAGGTGCAAGCTTACCAGTACACAGTACTACCATTCGGCCTATCGCTAGCACCTCGCATATTTATGAAGTGAATGGACCCAGCACTTACCCCTCTGAGATAGCGGGGAGTGCGTGTGTTAAACTACCTCGACGATTAGCTGATTATAGCTCAATCGAAGGCTCAGTTGATAACTCACAGATCCTGGCTCCTCAGCCATCTAGAATACTTGGGTATCAGGATCAATACCTCCAAGAGCACACTGTCTCCCAGCCAGAGTATTTCTTTCCTAGGTATAGTGATAGACTCTATACAAATGAAAGCGTGCCTTGCATTAGAGCGCGCACTCACCATTCAGTGCCAAGCAGTGTTAATTTCGTTGACGAATAATTTTCGTCATTATTTTCGTCAACGACATTTTTTTTCACAGACGAAAACGAGACGATAACTAAATAAAAACCAGTTTTAAATGACGACAACTATGACGAAAATGTACTGACATTTTCGTCAACGAATAGAAACTAAACGGAAATGTTAGGGAGGGACGATTGGGGAAGAGATCCAGTCAGAACTGATTTGCGTTTGTGGTCAATGCGCACATTTGAATTGTGCCGTGGTCCCCTGACTAGTCTGCTCTGCCTTGGTCGTCTGGACCATCCTGGAGTCCGTCCTTCATCCGGTTCACCTCCCCGTCACGGATGCCCACCCCCCGGGTCACGCCTAGCGGGAGGGGGGAGTTATGTCACAATCACCATCTGTCTTCCTCATCTGTCTCTGCACCACACTCCCCAGAATTCTCCTTGGCACACACCTGCACTCACTTTCCTCTAAGTAGTAATCACCGTCACCTGGATTTCATTACCAGCTCACCTTTATATTCAGCACTCTCCCTTCACTCCTCGTCTGATCTCGTCTACACATGATACAGACTCTCTGCTATACTTACCTGCATTCCTACCTACGATCTCAATTTTCTCAGCCAATCATCATTCCATCTTCTAAGGAACTCCTTCTTCATCATCTGCAAGAGAGAGAGAGAGAGAGCGAGAGAGACTTGGTTACACTTCAGTTAAGCATTCATCTGATATACAACTGGTTACTCACCTGTTTCGCTGTACCGATCCATTCTGCAAATGAAAGACATTAACTTACCATTCTGTCTGCTTCATCTATGCCAAACCTGACAATAGCCTTTATATTCCTTACTCACTTATTTCGAAGTGATGTAAAGTTAAACCCATCACTACTAATGGCGCTTTTCCACTGCACAGTACCAGCTCGCCTTGCCTCGACTCGACTCGCCTTTGTTTGGTTTTCCACTGTGTAAAAGTTGTACCGGTACCTGCTTCCAGGTACTTTTTTTCGTATCACCTTCAGCGAGGTTCTAAGCGAGCCGAGGCGAGCTGAGGCGATACTAAAATGTGACGTGACACACGGCAGACTGCTGATTGGTCAGAGAGAATCGTCACTATTCACTGCTCCATCATTGCACGCGCCAGACGGAGTATCCTGAATAACCCCGACATTTTTAAGTAGTTTTGCCAGAGATTGCGTGATATACCCATTACTAATATTATGTAAAACAGCATACACTCGATTTCCTCCATTGTCCTGTGTGTGTGGGTAGCGGGTGTGTGTCGCGTCGCTATGATGACCAGGTACTATTGTGGAGGTACTATCTGCAATGGAAAACGGAGCGAAATGCGAGCCGAGCCGAGACGAGGCGAGTCGAGTCGAGCTGGTACTGGTAATGGAAAAGCGCCATAATACATAATTTGAGTGCTCTTTTCAATGCCAGGTCCCTATCTTTCATTTGTTGTTGAATATTTTCATTTGGCCATGGTAAAGTATTTTTATGTCTAGGTTTGTATTGCACCTTCCTTGTGAAGGAGGACATTACTTTATTTATTGTTGTTAAAAATGTTTTGCAGCTGTTCTCAACTTCTTTACTCGATAAAATGTTTGACCAGTTAATTTGTTTTAAGGCAGTTTCAAAGTTATTCATCTCGTTTTTTGGAATCCTCTGGTGGTATTGTTTTGATGGTGTTTTCAAATAGTTTTCTGGTGAGTTTCCGTACCAATAGTGTAATATTATGATCCGACAAGCCAGTTAACAAGTTAAAAGATTTTGTTATTCTTTCAGGTCTGTTTGTGAACATCCGATCAATTTGTGTCTGCGATGAACTAGTTACTCTAGTTGGTCCTTGCACCAATTGAGTAAGACTGAACTGGTCTGTTATCTCTAAGTTTTTTTTCTATCTGATTTATTTTCCCAATTTATATTGAAATCACCCATTAGTATAAGCTCTTTTTTACTATCACATTCTTTAAGTATTATGTATAGCTGCTAATAAAACAAACTGTTAGATGATGATGGTCGATACAGACAGACAACAGTAAAGGACATTTCTGGAGACAATGAAATATTCAATCCAAAACATTCCATATCGGTTACATGCAACCACGCAATGAGACTGCATCTAATTGTCTCTTTAATATAGATTAATAATCCTCCCCCTTTACCCTTGTATCTGTCAAGAGAATTTGTTTAGCCATGTTTCCAAAATACCAAACAAAGATTAGAGTCAAGCAATAAGTGTTCCAGTTGATTACTCTTTGAAACGATACTACGGATGTTTAAGTGTCCACCTAATAATCCCTTATGTTTGGAGCGTGGGTCCCAGAGAATGAGTGATTGAGAGTTTGAAAAAAGTTCATTTTGCAATGTTTTCTCACAGCTGGGTTTAAACCCTTTTGTCTTTGCCTGATGACAGTCTGTTTAACGGGACTTATAGTTTCCAGCGAAGGCAACACAGCCAAAGCCAAAGTTTGGGACTCACTGCTATCAGCCATCCGAACATCCAAACCCGATTGTCCTCGAGCCACTAAAGAAGATTAAAAGAAATAGACCAACGCCGTGGTATAACTACCACAGTCAGGAGAGAGCAGCACCTTAAGAGAGCAGCCAGAAAAATGGAGCGCTAATTGTTAATATATATAATAATAATAATAATAATAATAATAATACGCTAGTGTGATATAGTGAATTTTATGTTTTTGTTAATTTCTTCAAATATATTCTAGAATTGTTCAATGTTATTTTCTTGATGTCATTGCTAATATTGTTTAAATGCTTATTTGTGCTTTAGGTAAACAAAACAAGAGCGTTATGTGCAGGAATGGATTTAATTATTTTAATTTGGCATAGCAGCGGGATGACGTCATCACACACGTCGGTATGTGGCGCGCAGCCGTGATTTGCTCCATTCTGTACCAATACAGTGTTAAAGAAGCAATCACTGAAGCGCTCTCTTTTATTTTATGATTCTTCAACCTTTTTTACTTCTTCTTCAGGTAACTAAAACACTTCAGTTTTGATTATTAACTTTGTTTATTACTATACTGATGAGTTGTACAGATTGAAATTAGTTTGTTTTAGTTTACTGATAGTGTGTCATGAGTTAGCATGCCTGAGAACATGTTTAGAATCTATGCCTCACGATTAGCGCGTTAGCCGGCTATACACGAGAAGGAGAGTCATCATGTCAACGATATTTCAATATATTAGAGTTCATACTGTTGTTTCAGTTTTATGAGTTAGCTTAAACCTGCATTTGGGTAATTAACTCCATGTTAAATGAGTTATGCATTTCATTAGTTTTCATCAATCTTGTAAGTCACTTTATTGTAGGAAATACATTACAGGATGGAGTGAACATTGTTGAGATATGAACATGTAATTGATATCTCAACCTCATTGTTGTCATAAATTTAATAGTGTTATTTACTGGTTCAAGGGAAATATTCAGTCTGAAAATGTGTTTTCTGTTTGGAAATAACTTGAGATTTGAGTGTCAGTGTGCCAATTGTAAATGTCACACGCCCATAGTGTGATGAGACATGCTTGAAGTTACTTATGTTCACAGTTAGTCTTTACTGTGAAAGAAAAGTGAGATATGTATTGATAATGTAATGTATTGAGGATCTGTGATACATGTATGCTTTTATCATTTGCTCCATTCAGGACCAATACTGTATTGAAGAAGCAATCACTGAAGCGCTCTCTTTTATTTTATGATTCTTTAACCTTTTTTGTACTTTTGCTCGTCGGAAGCAGCTGGGGTTAGGTGTCTTGCTCATGGACACCTCGACACTTGGTCAGGTGGAATTCGGGGATGGAACCACCAATCTTCCGGATTGTAGACAACCTACATGAACCACTGAGCCACTGTGCAAGTGCAAGTTCCCTGCCGCCCCAAACTAGATTGTTTTTTTTTTGTTTTTTTTACATAGTATTCTAATTGGAAGGAAAAAAAAATAAGCAGGACAGTTCGTTTCTGCATAGCCAAACCAGATGCTCGTTAGATAAAAAATTTTAATAAATGAGGTAGGATACATGCCAATTATTTTATGCGAACCTGCCTTGTTACTGGCAATAGCCTACTTTTTAAACAAATTAATAATTTCAATCAATGTAACTATTTATAGCCCAACGTTTAGGCATATGTCATATTCTTGTTAAAAAAAATTAGCATGTCAACATGTTCTGGAAGGAGACGCGAGTGCAACCTATTAACAATTAGTCCAGCCACGGAGAACACCTGGTCGGATGGCACAGAAATTGCAGGCACACTCAAGTAGGAGATTGCTAACTTTGCAAGGCGGGGATATTTCTTCTCATTGGCCTTCCACCATGTCATGGGTTTAGCATTCATTGGTGGGCATATGTCTTGGCAGTATTGCAAGAGTTCGGTTGTGGCTGTTGCTGTCTGATCTATGTTATCCTTGCCAAACAAGACAGCAATCGCTGCAGCAGAGAGGGCGTCATTTCATGGATTTTTAGCCGCCAGTGGTTCAGCAGGCCTTTCTCCCGATTCCTCCGTGCCTTCAGTGGCAGGAGGTCTCTGACTTCGGCCTGCACAACGCCTCTAACCTCATCTGTTGCAAATCTCAGATGCTTGTGCCTTGGGTCTAGGAATGATGCGATGTATGCAACCTTTCGAGCGTTGCTGACTTCTGTAGGTCCAAATCTCCTTTCCAGTGAGAGAGACACTGTGCTTTTGAATCCCTTGACTTTGGCGTTCTCCCCTGGGATTTCTTTGAGATGCTTGGACAGTAAAGTTACGATCACAGGGTACACCATGGAGATGGACACGTAATATTCCCCACACAAGGCAGTGGTGGCACATTTTAGCAAGTGCAACACGGGTAAGACCTCCTCCATTACAATCCAACTTTCATCAATTCTAGGTAGCATGCATCTCATAGCTTAGTGACACTCACGTCTGATAAGGCAGCACACACGGCACATCTCTGCTCCAATTAGCGCTCGAACATGTCATATACTGAATTCCACCTGGTCTTACAGGATTGCACTAACTTATGCTCAGGTAAATTCTGGAGTTGTTGCTTTTGCTTTAGTGCCTGTGTTGCAACTGTGCTGTGATGGAAATGGGAAACTAGGCGATTAGCAGCTCCAATTATGTGTTTTATGTTCAGTAGTTTGAAACCATCGTTTATTGCAAGTTGAAGTGTGTGTGCGAAACTGGACTGTGAGTCCCATTCAAGTTCATGAATTCGTGGTGATTGTCTTTCTTGTTGGAATGGTGTATTCAGGCTTAATGAATTTCATTAGCTCCCTGAAACCTTCTCCTTCAACAGAGCAGATGGGGAGCATATCCTTAGCTATCATCTTAGTAAGTAGCATAGTGATCTGCTCAGTGCACCTAGCATCCAACTTGCGTCTACCCAAGAAACTAGCCATTGACTGCTGAGTGCTGCCTGAGAAGGATGATACTGCTGCCGGGTGCTTTGATCTCAGGTGGCTATGCATCGTTGTTGTGGAGGTGTGGTATGCCAGCTGTATTGCTTGGCATAATTTAAACGAGTCCCTTTTTAAACGAGTCCCACACGGAGTTTCTTGGTTGTTGCATGGTTGGTCGCAGAGTTAACGGTCACAAGGTCACGACATCGCACTTCTTCTGTTGTTTGTTTGTTTACACTATGTACACAACGCAGGTAGCTTAGATCGCGAAGTAGGGGGTTTCATTCATGTTAGCGACACCTTGTGTCCCCGACAGGAAAATACCCTGCTGCGCAGTCTGTGACAGTAGGCACAGCGTCAATTATTTAGAACACATTGGAATTGCACGGAAATATAACGATATTTGAAAAAGCTTGAATCGCACGCAGTTCGACTATTCGAAGACCGC
Source organism: Phoxinus phoxinus (assembly GCF_949152265.1). Classification (NCBI taxonomy): domain Eukaryota; kingdom Metazoa; phylum Chordata; class Actinopteri; order Cypriniformes; family Leuciscidae; genus Phoxinus; species Phoxinus phoxinus. The sequence goes on along the minus strand of NC_136894.1, from coordinate 17,568,682 downwards.
GACCCATCCATATCCATCACAAATTACAGGGTTAGTTTAGTAAAAATGTCATTAATTACTCACTCTCATTACTTCCAAACCCGTAAGACCTCCTTTCATCTTCGGAAAGACAGATTAAGATATTTTTGATGAAATCAGAGCTTTCTGAACCATCCATAGGCAGGAACATCATTGCAACTTTCAAGGCCCAGTGCTGCGCTGCCCTTTACTAAGTGGATAGCATAGTAGAATTACAGGGAAGAGAAGAGATTGTTGAATAAAGTCGTTATTTTTGTTTTTGCCCACTGAAAGTATTCCCGTCATTTCATAACATTAAAGTTGAACCACTGGAGTCACATGGACTATTTTAATGATGCACTACCTTTCTGGGCCTTGAAAGTGGTAATTACGTTGCTGCCTATGGATGGTTCAGAAAGCTCTCGGATTTCATCAAAAATGTCTTCATTTGTGTTCAGAAGATGAACAAAGGTCTTGCGGGTTTGGAACGACATGAGGGTGAGTAATTAATGACATTTTCATTTTTGGGTGAACTAACCCTTTAAAATAACAATAAAAATAGTAGAAATAAGGATACACCATTGTAAGTTATCATTCTGCTATATCTAGCTGCAGTTGACACTGTTAAGCGTGTGTGTGTGCAAAGCACTCACAATAGCGATTGAATGGTTAATGCAACAGATATATTTAACTCCTCAATTAAAACACAAAAATAACAAGCAACTTCGCATTGCCAATGTGTTCAAACATTTCAATAATGCTGTATAACTTTTAATACTTTTGAATGCATTTAATAAACAATTAATCATTTGCATTCATGACCCTCAAGTTAATAAATTTGTATAAACACATTAGAACAGGAAAAGTCACTTAAAAGTTTGGTAAAATGCCATTTTCACAAGATGTAAAATAAATCTCTGATGTCCCCAGAGTGTGTGTGTGTGTGAAGTTTTAGCACAAAATACCCCACAGATATTTTTATAAAGCATGCTAAAGTTGTCACTTGTTTAGGGTTTGCAAAAACTTAACGTTTTGTGCCTGGCCCTTTAAATGCAAATGAGCTGCTGCAGAGGGCGGGGTTTCAAGAGCTCATGTGTTAGCAGCTGCGATTACCTCACGCAGACACACTAAAAATGACAGAACCCGTTCTGTCTTTAATGTTAAAATGGAGTCAAACAAAGATGGAGAGACTCAAGAAGAAGTGACAACATGTAAAATGCAACAGGACGTCTCTGAATGGTTAGTTGATGTATTTATGTTGCTGATGTGGAGTTAACTATCTTCAATTAGGATATTCTGTCATGGTTATCTATAAATCGCCCGTATAGGAACTGTTGTGAGATGCACACAGAGTGACTTTCTATTGCATGTGAAAAGATGGATGCTAAAGTTTGAGCTGACTCACAAATGTAGCTACTCTTATACAACAACTTTTCCTCAACATGGACTGCGTGTTCCCGGGGGTGGGATTTATGTACATTTTAGGGTTGCTGATGTCACTAACCCCGGAGGAATGTCGTGTTAGTCCCTAGTACCAGCCGTTTGTTGTAGTCCTTTTCTTTAAAAGCAAATATCTTTTTTTGCTTTGAACTCTAAGCGTTGTAACTTTGCAGATGTTGTTTATGCTCAAACAACAACATTACACACTAACTAAAGTTAGAAAAGTGAAATTATACTTTATCACCCCTTTAAAAACGTCCCAATTACTTTCTTAAACATTCCCATCGTCATGTCAGTATCTTATTTTACCTGTGAAACAATAAAAGAGACAGATGAAATACCGATGCTCTGCAAAAATAAGCTTGTAAAATCCAGCCAATTCAATAGGAATTCATGTGAACGGAAGTTTTGCGCAAATGCTAAATGTTCCACGCAGCTTTTGTATTCAAGTTGGTCACACAAATTCTCTGCGCTGACCAACAGAAAGCTGCATGGTTTGAAAGTGGCTTCTGTTTGAGCGATGCTTCATACAAGTCTATGCTATTGACTATGGGCATTTTTTGCCCACAAAATTTTGCTGAAATTTCCCTAATGTGAATCAAGGTAGCACCATATTTAGTTTTTGACAGGAATGACAATGAGGCCAGTGAGGGATAAAGGTGTGTTCAGTGGTTTTGTACTGTAGTTTAACAACATGCCAATTGACCGTTCGCAAAAGCCACGCCCCTTAGTTATTGTTACTACGCCCGTCAAACAATTGAGAACCATAGCCATGGCTGGGTTGAGATCCATACATTAAGTGATTGGTTTTGGAGTAATGCAGCAGACATATCCTCCAGGGCACGACATAAAGTATAGACAGAATAGCGCACGGGAGCACATGCACAAAACAGTTTTGTAAAATTATATATCAATAATTTTTATTTGATCATATATCATTTTACAAAACTGTTTTGCGCATGTGCTCCCGCGCGCGCTATTTCAGTCACAACACTGCAATCAGAGGACGCGCTGAAACCATCAACTCTCGATGCGGTTCTCTTCATTCATAACTCGTAGCCGACTGATATGGATATATTTGCGTAAATAGTTGTGCAACTGCGCGAACTTTGTTTTGAAGTTTAATGTTTGAGTTCCAGAGGAATTTGTGACTGTGTAGCCTACCTGTTCAACCACATCAAAGTTTCGTAATTAGTAAGTCCGTGCTTTTTCTCTTTTTGTTTGCTGACTGATGAGGGGCCGCAGTGCCGTAGTGAAACGTGTTTGTAGCCTATTTTTTAATAATAGTTGCAAGCAATCATAAAATACAGCAAGTTTTAAGCCCGTGCAGACCTCATGCCATAGGCGCATCATTGCACTATCTTGCTGAAATCGGAATGTTTGACGGAGGTCCTCCTCCTTAGTTACAGTTGCTGAGCTAGGATTGGACGAGAACCGTTAGAGGGCGGGGTTTTGCGAACGGTCAATTGTTCAGCTGACAAAACATCTGTCCAAAGAAACCTTCAGTGGACAAAATCTCCATAAACATTTTTTGTAAGTCATATAAAGTCTCAAAGCCTCATTTTAATCTGCATAAAATTCAATGTGGCTTTCGTCCTGACTAAGGTCTATGAAATTCCATCCCACCGACTGCCAGTGATAATTTCAAACATGTTGGAAGTTATTTAAGAGTCAGCAAGGCCATTCAATCAGCACTGAGTGGAGTGACTGGGGCTGTTAACACACAGCCAAGCAAATCAGTTCTCTCTGATTTTGAACCACTACTGTATGTAAGTGAAGCTTATTACTGAGAATTGGCCAGCCTTGGTAGTTTTTCACAGTTCTCAGAATTCAGAATGAGATTGTCAGGTGTCCACTATAGGTCTGGGAGGCTAGAGCCAGATTTAAAGTTTAAACTGAATGCATACATTCAAACAGTTGATGTGGCATTTCACTGACATTGAGTTCTCTCCATCCACGCCGTCTGTGCATATACTTCTAAACCCACAGCCTCAGGCCATCTAATAGAGACAGAAAAAAGAGAGGGAGTGCTTTTGAAATCCGGGTAAAGCGCCTGGCAGTGTCTTGAGGAGTATTTGCCCTCTCTCACCTGATGCAAGCTGTATCATTCACATCTAAACAGTTTGGCATCTATTCTTAAAACAATATTAATTTGGTCAGTTTTTCCTCAGTTAAAAACACTATCTATAATTGATGCACTGTTACCTGAACCCCAAATCGATTTGCATCTACGCATCTATTCGCATCCCATTAACATTACTGTAATGCAAAAAAATTCCCTTATGTAAACCCTTATGATTTAATTGTTGCACAAACAGAAAGATTGTAGATATGTACAATGAAGAGAGATCAGACATTTACTTGTTCTTAGAAAACATGTCAGCCTCTTGATAACTTAGTTAATCATTAAATAGCAAACGAGGTAATCATGTGTAACCGGCAGAGTAACTGCTGTATTAAGTTTGTCCTTGTTTTCCCACCGTAGCCCTCTTCCCCTCAGCCACGCCCTCTAGTTAGCTTGTAAGTGGCTAGTCATGCATTAGCGTCAATGGCATTTTGTATAAAACCAGCACATCGGGTGGAAAACTAAGAATCCCTCGGCTCGTACATCTTCTTTACACTGTGTTCGCTGTGCTGTCGCCTATGAAAGGTATGTGTCAACACTCCATTTTTATTGCAAACGTGTTATTCTAGCTAGCTGTGCGTGAAGTGGAACTGTTTGACAACAATAACAATGTTTGACTGTGTACCAGACGCTTCCGGGTAGCATATTGTTGGTCTACCGAAGGTCTTGGGTGGAAGACGCTGTGCGCGCGTGGTCTGTCAATATCTATTGGAAGACGTTTGGAGGTAACATTGGCCGTATGGCTCACAGTAATAGAGCAATGCTCGCCATGTAGTGTGTTTATATATGCATGTTTACAGTAAGTTGATCTACGATAAATATGACTTTCACTGTAAATCCTTGGGAATGTGACCAATCAACAGCCTTAATGTATAATGAGCTATTTTGTATGTGAACTATGCTTGTGTGTGTTTTCATGTAGGTTCGCATACGGGGGAGGTAACCAGGGAGCCCCATTTCCGTTTGTGTTCAGTGTTGTATTCCTAGAGGTAAAAAGAAATCTTGGTTATTGTAACTGTATCATTTATCATTGACTGATACGGGTTTAGGTTGTATTTACTGTACACAATGGATTTTAATTGTGTTTGTTCTCCCTTCAGAAAGATTGTCACTGCTGCTTTGCCTCCTGTGAATTTAATCTGATTGTAACTTTTGCTTTATTTTGGTTCTTTTTATTTTATTTGTTTTTGTGCGTGTCTGTAATAGGTGTGGTATTGGCTGCCCCAGTAGCTTGCTGTGGTATGGTGGTAAGGCTAACATTTAGCTTTGCTTATTCCGGATCTAGCCAGTTAGTTTGATAGTAACACCAATCTTTCCTTCTCTTCTCCGGAGAACCAGTGTTGGAGCTGTTCGTGGGGCTGGTCGCTGGATTTGAGTCCTCCTCTCCTCGCATTGCACACAGTATTTGTAGTGGTAACGTGCACCTCACTATTTGCAGTGATCACTCTTTGTAGTTCCTGTGCCTGTGTGTGTGTGTGTGTGTGTGCGCGTGTCTGTGTGAATAGGCAACAGAACCAGCAGCACGGGTGGTGTGTCGGTTTCACTTCTCTTCCAGGACAGGTAACCTCTCCTGAACAGCTGCTCCATTTTAAACCATTATTTGTTTGTATTTTGATATTCCTGGTGGCAGCCACTACCCTCCTCTGGCTGGCCTATGGGGCCTAAGCTGTATCGCCTCGCACTATTTTGAGAGATAAACCCCAGACAGTTTTTTACTGAATTATTTAATAATAAATATTTTCATACTTTTATACTGAAATACCACGTCTCTGTCATTACTTTAGTATCTGTGTGTGAGAGCCCTCTTGTCTAAATCAAGGTGCTGGAGGTCTAGTTAAAAGACATCTTGGCGTGAAAGGCCCCAGGTGGCGTAGTCGAGCACCCTAGAGTCAATACCTTTGTCATTTGATCTCCGTAGGTCACACATGCAAAGACTTTTATGAAGATCCTGGAATACAGATAATTTATTTCTGCAAATATTGTTTCTGCTTCCCTTAAAATAACTTATTCTAAAATACACTTTTTATAAAAAGGTTTTCTGGAAAAAAACTAATTACGCCATTTGCATAATTTGCAAATTACAATTATTAGGGAAGAGCGGGGCACAACCTAACGCATTTTGGTTTTGGCTCAATTATGTAAAAAATAATTAGGTTAGACTCATTTTTTTTTTTACGCAATAAACATACACATCTCTGCTACAAATGAACACTTAAAGTTTGTTTCTAGGACCTTCCATTTTCGTACAGTTACACTGAAAGTGACAGAAGTGCAAATGTTACAACTTACCCCATGCTGGGTTAGTTGTAACAGACAGAGGGGTTAGTTGTAACACTTGTGTGTAACACACATAATTCAGTACTATTTTATCTGTATAGTTTGATATATATTGTTTGTACATCTGTATATATAGATATCCATACATCCATCCCTCATCCAATCATCCCTCTATTATGGATCAATATCATGGATAGAGATATAGAAAAGGGCTGCACAGTTTTGCATGCAAAATTATTACTATTATTAATAGTAACAGTAATAATAATAATGTTACGTCCCCCAGCTTTGGTGTCTGTTGCTACAGGTGTTTGAGTGCATGCAGTGTGTGTGTGTGTGTGTGTCTTAATTACAGATAAGCCACACCTAAACGCAGCCTGCTTGCGCTATAACAGGCTACTGAGAGCACACCACAGGGCGCACACAGAGCCTGGGAATCAAGCTGACAATTTGCTGTCCAGACGTCCACCCGACAGAAGGAAACGTTCCGCTTCAGCAAGATTTTGGTTATAGTAGCCTAACCTACCTAATCTTTGATATCTTTTCTGTTAATAAATACCCCTACATTTTGATACGAGCCGATCTGTGTGCGTCTCTCCTTTATGTTAAGGGTGGTGTCCGTCCGCCCGTAACATAGTGGAGGCTCGTCCGAGATCAATATTTGATTTAAATCGGACTTTAGTGTTAAATTGCGGAACTTCCGAACGCTACAACATTTTGGTGAGTTTTCTGGTGGGCAATTATGGTGATCTGTTCATTTGTTTAGTCGAAGTTTATTTTATTTTGGTGGATATCTCAGGAGGGGGTACCCAGATGCCTCGAGCTGAGTAAGCCACTGAAGATTGCGTAGATATTTAGGATTTTTGTTTTTGTTTTTTCATAATTAGAGTAGTTGGACAACATTTTGCCTATCAGAATACCTTTAAGTTAAGTTGTAGCTTTTGAAATATTGTGGCATATCGCCTATTTAGTGAGCGCTGGTACTAATTACACTAGCATATTGATTAAATTCGTGGGTGGATAAAAAAAAAAACGTGGTCGTTTGTAGCCTATTGTGCTTTTTGTTTGACCACTTTAGATATTAGCTACCTTGTAGCTTTGTTGCAGTGAAACTGCTTTGGTGAGTTTTTTTTTTCTTCTCCCTCATTATTATTTGTACTTGACTTTAGTAAGTATTTTAAACGCTTTCTCGCGTTTAAAAAAAAATATTACTGATATTGTGCGCGTTTTAAACGTCTGCTAGCGTTAAAATGGCAACAGAGGAAGCATTCATTAAAGAACCATCTAATGAATTGCTTTTGAAATTTTCGAAAGAGCAGTTGTTAAATTTAGCTGTAACTTATAAAGTTGAGCTCACTTCTGTTGAAAAGCGTACCAAAGACACAATCAAGGCCGTCTTACAAGCTGCTTTGGTTAGTCAGGGCATTTTGCCTGTAGAGAAACAAACTCCCGTGACTACAGAAGCATTACAACTGCAGATTCGGTTGAGAGAGTTGAGTATTAAAGAAAAATAAATTGAGTTTGAGCATGAGCGTATGCAAGCTCAGGCACGTGAGTATGAACTTGAAAATCGATTGCAATTAAGAAAGCTAGAAATCGAGGCTCAGAGGGAGGGTGTCGCTCCTTCTGACCCTACTTCATTTGATGTCACTCGCCACATTCGACTTGTGCCACCTTTTGTGGAAAGAGATGTGGAAAAGTATTTTCCACACTTTGAACGTGTCGCGACCTATTTAAATTGGCCAAAAACTGCGTGGGCATTTCTTCTGCAATGCGTTTTAGTGGGAAAGGCGCAGGAGGTTTACTCGACTCTAACAGTGGAGCAGAGCGGTGATTATGAAATCGTGAAAGCGTCAGTTTTGAGGTGCTATCAGCTGATCCCTGAAGCATATAGACAGAAGTTTAGGAACTTTAAAAAAAACTGAGCGACAAACTTTTGTAGAATTCGGTCGAGATAAAGCAGCCTTGTTTGATCGTTGGTGCTCATCACAGCAGGTTGATAATCAGGAGAAATTGCGTGAATTAATTATTTTAGAAGAATTTAAGACCTGTCTGCCACCTGCTGTGGCGACCTATTTAACTGAGCAGAAAGCCAAGTCCATTTCAGAAGCTGCTATACTCGCTGACGAATATGTTTTAACGCATAACATCACAAGAGACCGTTTTCGCTTGAAAGTTAACCCCTCTATGACCACTGAAGTAGATGTGAAAAAGAGTGTAGTAAAACAAGAGGACAGACACTGTTTTTATTGTAAAAAGCCTGGGCATGTTGTGGCAGATTGCTTGATATTGAAGAAAAAACAGTCTACAAAACCAATGGGTCTCGTTAGTTCTTCTAAGAAAATTCCGCCCGTCCTTCATGCAGAGTTAAAGTTGGAGAAAACCCAGTCCATGTACGAGCCCTTTATGACAAACGGGACTGTATCTGTGCCTGTGCGCATCTTGCGAGACAGGCGCTGCGCAGTCTTTCCTCCTTCGCGGCTTATTACCATTGTCTGAAAAGACTGCAACTGGAAGTAGTGTCCTTGTTCGGGGAATCGAGATGGGTTTTCTGGATGTTCCCTTACATTACGTCCATCTTGATTCAAGTTTAGTGTGTGGTGACGTCGTTGTGGGGGTGCAAGACTCTTTACCAATCCCCGGCGTCACGTTTCTTCTTGGCAATGACCTAGCCGGTGGAAACGTGTGGAGCCGTGGCGATGTCCCACCGGAGGTTGTGTCAGTGCCGCTCACTCAAGAATGCGCCGATGAGTGTGCACAAAAATTTCCTGACGTTTTTCCTGCTAGTGTCGTCACTACAGTAGGTCGCAGACTAAAAGCTGGCAGAATGCTATACCTTCCGATGACGTCGATCTGAGTGACAGTTTTGTCGCTCACCCTGCCGAGTGTGAGAGGCTCTGCGAACCCACTTATACTCAGAGCCGTAGTAGGCATGTGCCTGTAAGGAATGCCAAGACAAAAGAAAAAAAACAATTAGATGTGTCGTTGTCATTAGAGAAACTTATTAATGCTCAACAAAGAGACCCCACTCTTGTTTCATGTTTTAATGCTGTTCAAACTGCTTCAGATTGTGCAAACGAGAGCCCGAGCTACTACATCAGAGATGGTTTGCTTATGCGGAGGTGGAGACCTCAGAGAGGTAATGAGTGGAATGAAATTGAGCAAATCGTTATACCATCTGAAAACAGATGCGCTATTTTGAGTGTCGCGCATAATGCTGTTTCTGGCCATTTAGGCGTGACTAAAACCTTCAACCGTGTTCTTCGTCATTTTTTCTGGCCTGGGCTGAAACGCAACGTGCGGCAGTGTTGTAAAACGTGCCATATCTGTTAGGTTAGTGGTAAACCAAACCAAATAATTCCACCTGCACCGTTGTACCCTATACATGCCATGGGGGAGCCTTTTGAGAGGGTAATTATTGACTGCGTCGGCCCTCTACCGCGGTCAAAAAAGTGGTTATCAGTACTTATTAACCATTATGTGTACTGCGACTCGCTTCCCTGAGGCAGTTCCTCTGAGGAAGATCACTGCTAGAATTGTGTGCAGGGCTTTATTAAAGTTCTTTTCTTTTGTGGGGCTACCGAAAGTCATTCAAAGTGACCAAGGAACAAATTTTACTTCGCGTGTCTTTTCTCAAGTCCTGAAGTCACTCCAAATTAAGCACCACCTTTCTAGTGCATTCCATCCGGAAAGTCAAGGTGCACTTGAACGTTACCACCAGACGCTAAAATCTATGCTGCGCGCTTACTGTTTAGAAGTGGGTACAGACTGGGAAGATGCGGTTCCTTGGATGCTTATGGCCTCTAGAGAAGTTCTACAAGAATCAACTGGCTTCAGCCCTGCCGAGCTAGTGTTTGGTCACAACGTTCGCACGCCTTTAAGTGTCATTAAAGCTCAGTGGTTGAGCAAACCTACGTCTCATAGCGTAATACAGTTTATAAGCGAGGTTCACTCCCGACTACACAGGGCACGTGAACTCGCTAGAGAGAATTTAGAAAAAACTCAGTATAACATGAAAACGTGGTATGATCGAAAAGCAAGAACCCGTTCGTTTAAGCCAGGAGACCAAGTGTTGGTTCTCTTACCCGTGCCTGGTTCTGTGTTTCAGGCACGCTTCAGAGGACCATATACTGTGGAAAAGAAAATATCAGATCTTGATTATGTCATTTTAACCCCAGATAGGCGACGACATTCTCGCGTCTGTCATGTAAACATGCTCAAACCGTATCTCACGCGTGAATGTGTTAAAAATGACTTGCGTAATCTTGACTTACCCGGTCCAGTCGAGTCTTCAGTGTTACTTTCTTCACTAGTAGAGGATGATGACGAAGTTACTCCTCCGTCGCGATGTGTGATTGAAGGTCGACTCAATAACTCTGTTATGCTGTCGGTCATTGCAAACCATTTACCACATTTAACTCCCCCTCAAACAGCTGACATATTATCTGTACTAAATGATTTCCCTGAGTTATTCGGAGATGTTCCAACTGTAACTACGGTCCTGGAAGCGAGAGGTTGAGTATATGGTAAAGAATAAGATAGCTGAGTCTAGCTCTAGCCCTTGGAGCTCTCCGTGCCTTTTAGTTGGCAAACCTGACGGCACTTACCGGTTCTGTACGGACTACAGGCGGATTAATTCCGTCACACTGCCTGACTGTTATCCGTTACCGCGGATGGATGACTGTGTGGACCGTGTTGGTTCCGCCTCTTTTGTCACTAAGATCGACCTACTAAAAGGTTACTGGCAAGTGCCCCTTTCACTTAGAGCCAAACAGATTTCAGCTTTTGTGACCCCAGATGCGTTTATGCATTATAATGTTATGGCTTTCGGAATGCGAAACGCTCCTGCCTCATTCCAGCGTTTGGTAAACATAGTTTTAGCAGGAATGTCAAATTGTGAAGCATATTTGGACGACAGTCCTATATAGTACACATTGGTCCGAACACGTTACACAACTTCGAGAGCTTTTCCGTAGGCTGTCCAATGCCAATCTCACAATTAATCTCGCTAAATGTGAGTTGGGAAAAGCCACTATCACTTATCTAGGGCGTGTAGTGGGCAGAAGACATGTTTTGCCTGTAATGGCTAAGGTGGCCGCTATTCAGGAGTTTCCTGTGCCTTGCGATCGGCGCGCGCTACGCAGATTCTTGGGAATGGTAGGCTACTACCGCAGTTTTTGTAAGAACTTCTCGACCGTGGTCTGTCCCCTCACTAACTTATTGAGCCCAAAGACTAAATTTGACTGGACTGAGTCCTGTAATAGAGCATTTGTGTCATACCTGGAAACCAATCCTGGTCAAATAGGCTATATGAGCCATTCTAAGTTCAAAGTTAGATTTGGAAACTTTTTTTTTTTTTTTCACAAATTTTTTTATACATGCAAATTGTATAATATCCAAGGTAAACATTTCTAGTAACTGTATTTTCAGAAAGTTTTGGAATACATCCTTTGCCCAAATGTGTCACTAATAATAAACAATAAATAATTTAATGAGAAGGCTTATATTGACCTATAAAGATTATTTTACATCTACCTTGTAAATATATTTTTGCTATTTTATTAAAAAGTGTTCACATGTAAATCAACAATAATTAAAATTTTAACAATATTTCAAGTGTAATCTTTCTTTTTTTAAAGTATCATACATATTTCAAAGTTAAGGATTCATTAGTTTGATATAGCCTAACATTACATTGGAACAAACACTATAACATCTTGTCACAGTGTCTGGTGGTTCCCTGGGTTTAACACTAGAGGTCTCAGTTCTCTTACGAGAGATACTCTCGTACTGCGTTGTCGTAGCAACGCATTGGGGAAAATCCTTTTCCACGAGAATACTGAAGCAAAAAATTATCCATAATTTTGTATCAATGTAAAACGCATTGCCACAGCATACAGACCTAGGCGAGACAGCTCGCGCGCCTATTGGCTGCTGTGCGGCAAATGCTTAAGCCAATCGAGCGAGCCCTTGAGTGACGTCACACCCAATGAGGGCGCTTCGCGCCCTCCTGCGTCACGTCCCGCCGAAACGGGCGTGGCTTAGGGCTATATATTTCGCTCACAGGCTTATGAACTCTGATTTTTAATCCTTCAGCGAAGACACCTCATCGCTGATCCGAGTTGGAAGCTGCGCCGTCGAGAGAGCACATCAGCGTGAGAGACGTGAAGCTGCTGGCACTGCCGCCTTCTTCGCCTTCCAGCTGCGCGTTCCGGCGCTTATATCCTTTCACTTGCAAACTAAACTGTATTGTGTGTGTGAGTTCGCCGGCGCGACTCACACTTTGTATCTAAAAGAGCAGCGTCTTTTTCAAGATGCCTGCCTGCAGCTCGTGCCGAGCTACACTCAGCGACAGGGACCGCCACATCATCTGCGTTTCCTGCCTGGGTGAGTAACACGCGGCTCTCGCTCTTGCGGATGGCGGCTACCATCACTGCGAACTTCTGCCATTAGCGACTCTGCGGACTCGCTTGTTGTCGTTCCAGGGGCCCGTGTTTTCCGCTGTAGTGCCGCGCCGTGCTCAGCGGAACCCCGAACCATCTCCCAGCCGTCAAAGCTCGCCGGTGCGCCCGCGAGCTTCATCTCTGGCTTCTTCGTCGTCGATCCCCGACGGACAGCGACCGCAGCTTGCCGCCGCTTCCGTCGACGACATGGTCGAGATCGACGCTCTGTTGAAAGATGGGGACTCGTACCGCCCGCTGCAGTGCCGCGCCGTAAAAAGCGCCGTGCTCAGCGGATCCCGGAACCTCCCTCCACCTCGAGGAGCTCGCTGCTGCTGCCGCCAGCTTCTCCGCCCGCTTCGCTGGACTCTGACTGACGGACAAAGGCCGCTGTAGGCCGCCGCGTCAGTCATGGATGAAGAAGGTGAAGCCGCGTCTGTGGAGGACGACTGCTGTTCTCTCCTCGCTTCGGGTAGCGAGGGATGGGCGAGCTCCGAGGATCTCCCCACCCCCGCCACTCGCGAGCGTCGAAGAAGAAAGGCCAGCATCGCTCACGCAGGCCGTCGCCAAGCCTCGGCCTCGAGTGATCGGCGCCCGTGGAGCCTGCGCTTACTGGCTGGATGGCTGCTTTCTGCAGGAGGACGTACGTTACCGTCCTCACGACTCGCGCTTCTCTTCCTGAGTTTCACGAAGAAGTTGCAGAGTCCGGGAAAGCCCCATTTCGACCAGGTTGCGTACTGCTGCTTCAGTTTTTAGCAGTCGCCACACATCCCTAGCCAGCCTAGGAAAGCGACGGTGTTCAAATCCCGCTGCGGCCGGATTTTCACCAAAACTTTTCGTTCGCACGGTCCCAACACACGCGACCGTGACAGTGTATTCTGCAGTCACCAAACCGGCATCAAGGCCCGTTTGCCTGCACACAAACGCCGTTTTCACGACGTCCCAGGTAAATCTGAAAAATGTATTTTCTGGTGTCCCGGCCACGGCCGATGGTGTTTTGTGTGTAACTGTAATGCCCACGACTCAGTGCTCATTCGTACACACAAGCACAGCCCTACACAATACAGGGCTTGCACACATAAATCGACTCATGTCGATTGTGCATCACATGTAAGTTAGTGAACGTGCCCGCTTTTCAGTGCCCACAATCACTACACACTGCATGTCCCACGGTTTCTGTAAAAACGAAACGAATGCATGGTCAGTCATTTCTGATAGACAGTACTCTCTGTGCTAGGTGGTGTCCCGGCCACGGCCAATGGTGTAACGTGTGTGACTGTAATGCCCACTACTCAGTGCCCATTCGTACACACAAGCACAGCCCTACACAATACAGGGCTTGCGCACTTAATATCGACTCATGTCGATTGTGCAAGTGCCCACAATCACTACAGGCTACATGTCACACGGTTTCTGTAAAACAATACCGATGCACGGTCAGTCAGTTCTAATAGACAGTAGGGGTGTAACGGTACGCAAAAATCACGGTTCGGTACGTACCTCGGTTTTAAAGTCACGGTTCGGTTCATTTTCGGTACAGTAAGGGAAAAAAATGCAAAACATTAAACTGCTGGTTGTTTACTATAAACTTTTTTTAACAATTTGTTTACACTTTTTTTAAACACACTTTTTAATAAAATATAATTAATAAAAAATATATAAAATAGAAAAAGAATAAGAAATAAAATACTGCTGCAAAGTTCTCCACTAAATAAAATACTCTTAAACCAATACTGGCCATGACGCTAGCTAGCGAGAGGCTGGGCTAAAGCTGTGTATGTGGTGATCGGGCCGAATTTTAGGCAGTAGATTTTAGACAGCAGTAACCGAACCCGACCCAAGCCCGACAGGCATAAAGATATTTATGTCCGAGCCCGACCCGAGAGTTAAAATCCCATTTTTTTTTCTCATACTAATGACACATGTACGTTTGTTTGTGTGGAAAGCCCGCTTTTATTAAGCAACTGAAAGGCATTTGGAAATGTCAACAGATGAGCACATCAGCGCGCATGGAGCAACAAGCGCCCTTGACACAGGCGCGCATGCACGCGTTTCGTTGTCACAGCAACATAAACAAATTTCCGCACACAGGAAGACAGATGTTATGGTAATATTTTACATGTAGGCCTATTTGAATCACAAAAACGATTAATCAGATTTAATCAATGCAACGCGGAGACTTCAGACACTTAATATGTTCGTGTGGAAACTCGGAATTGACGCATGTTCCGCACACAAAACTAGCCTAATTTACGTGACAGATTGCATTCGGTGCACATGTGAACCGTACCGAAAGTCCTGTACCGAAACGGTCCGGTACGAATACATGTACCGTTACACCCCTAATAGACAGTACTACCAGTGCTATAAATGTACCCGCGTTCACGCACCTACATTTCTTCACAGACATGCTGAGCCCTACGGGACTCGCCCCGCGCGCTCCCTCTCAGCTGAGAGAGCTGAGGACGCGCGGGCTGCCCGCTCGATGAAGCGCGCCCCCGCATCAAACGCGGCAATGGCGTCCATGTTACAGCACACGGCTCTCGTGTCGCCGCCATTTCGCGACAGGGTCTGGTTTTTCAACCCGTGCACAAGCATTACAGTTCCAGTGGAACTCGTCCAGCCCTCCCCCTCCCGGATAACCACCGTAGAGGGGTCGAGCGCGGACATTCTGCCTGCTGTCATCGGCGCGGTCCCCGCCTCAGATGTTACGAGCATGGCGTTTGAACGAAACCTGCGTGCAGGCGCTCCGCTCCGGCGAGGGGTCGAGCGCGGACATGCCCGGCCTCAGATGTTGCGAGCGAGACATTTCTGTCGCAGCTCACGAAAGCTGCTGTATCGCGAGTAGAATGGGTGATAAATATCATGAAAGAAGGCTATTCGCTGCAGTTTCGCAGACGCCCTCGCCGCCACGCAGCGCGCGTCAAGACTTCGGTAGATTCGAATGTAGCACACCTACTTTGAGCCAACATTCAGAAACTTTTGAGAAAAAGGGCTATCGAACCTTTATCTCAGGCTCAGAGCGAAGGGGGGCTATACAGCAGATACTTCCTGGTACCCAAAAAAGACGGGGGGGTCTCAGACCCATACTAGATCTGAGGCAACTGAACAGAACGCTTGTGAAACGTCAGTTCAGGATGCTAACGACCAGAAAAATCTTCGCGCATGTTCGCCGAGGAGACTGGTTCGTGTCAGTAGATCTAAAGGACGCGTATTTTCAAATACAGATTGCGTCACGTCACAGGCGATTTTTGAGATTCGCCTTCGAGGGCCAGGCATACCAGTACAAAGTCCTGCCGTTCGGCTTGTCTCTAGCACCCCCTACATTTACGAAGTGCATGGACGCAGCACTCGCTCCCCTCAAACTGCAGGGTGTTCGAGTGCTGAACTATTTGGACGATTGGCTCATTCTAGCCCAATCTCATTCAGAGATATTGGCGCACAGAGCCCTGCTGCTGAGTCACCTCGAGAATCTTGGTCTCACAGTAAACTGGGAAAAGAGTTCGCTATCCCCCAGACAGAATATTTATTTTCTGGGACTGGAACTGAACTCGCTGTCCATGACAGCGCAGCTGTCACAACAGCGCTGCTGCGTATTCAGCTCATTCCGCTGCGGCGCTGTTCTCCCTCTAAAGAGCTTTCAAAAGATGCTAGGTCTGATGGCCTCAGCATCATCAGTACTCCAGCTGGGCCTGCTATGCATGCGCCCACTGCAGATCTGGCTCAAAGGGAGGGTGCCCTGCAAAGCATGGACCACCGGTCGGCTTCGCCTCAAGGTCGATCAAGCTTGCGTTGCAGCTTTGAAACCTTGGAAGTCAAAAGACTGGTACCTTTCAGGTGTAAGCCTGGGGACTTCCTCGAGTCTGAGGGTGGTGTCTACGGACGCATCCAACGCAGGATGGGGAGCGCTGCTCGAGGGCAGACCACTGTTTGGCCTTTGGTCAGAGCGAGAGAAGCTCTTCCACATAAACTGCCTTGAGATGTTAGCAGTGTGCAAAGCACTCACTCGCTTCCGTCCCCTGATTATGGGCTGCCATGTACTGATACGTTCAGACAGCATGTCAGTGGTGTCAAACATAAATCGCCAGGGCGGCCTCAGGTCCCTGTCGTTATACAGGCTGACCAAACGCCTTCTGATATGGGTGCGCTGCAACCTCTTTTAACTAAGGGCGGCGCACGTGCCGGGGCACCTGAATGTTGGACCAGATGTACTGTCCAGGAACCGCGTTCCGGCAGGAGAATGGTCGTTACACCCACACACAGTACAACTGTTGTGGAAGAAATTCGGCAGAGCGGAAGTAGACCTCTTTGCGTCTCCAGAGAACGCTCACTGTCCAGAATTTTTCTCAAAAAGCAGGGACGCCCTGGCTCATCAGTGGCCGCGCCGTCCTCTATATGCTTTTCCCCCTGTCTCCCTCCTGACCCAAGTGGTGGAGAGGATCAGGGAGGAAGGATGCTCAGTGCTGGTGATAGCACCGCTATGGTTGAATCAACCCTGGTTCCCAGCTGTGATGCAGTTAGCCAGCACCGCCCCGTGGCCAGTGCCTCTGAGGAGGGATCTCCTTTCTCAAGCAAATGGTTCGATTTGGCATCCTCACCCGGAACTATGGTCCCTTCATGTGTGGGCCATCAACGGGTATCCGCTGACCTCCCTCAGGGAGTGTTAAACACGATCACACAAGCTAGAGCTCCGTCCACGCGACGGCTCTATGCGTCTAAATGGTCAGTTTTTTCTGGCTGGTGCACATCTCGTGGCGTGTCACCCCCAGACTGCAGAGTAACAGAAGTTTTGTCCTTCTTACAGGAGCTGTTGGATAACGGGAGATCCCCTTCCACGCTCAAAGTATATGTGGCAGCTATAGCGGCTTTTTCTGAAACCGCACACGGCCAGTCCATAGGAAGGAACGATTTAGTCATTCGGTTCCTTAAAGGAGCTAGGAGACTTAATCCACCCAGACCTCCCACAGTTCCCATTTGGGACCTTTCCACGGTGCTGGACGCCATGAAGGGTCCTCCTTTTGAGCCTCTTCAGGAGATTGATATGAAACACTTGTCGCTCAAGACGGTGTTTCTCCTGGCTCTCGCTTCAGTGAAGCGCGTTGGGGACTTACACGCGCTCTCAGTGAGCGCGTCGTGCATGGAGTTTGGGCCTAATGACTCCAGAGTCGTGCTTAAACCTATGCATGGTTATGTTCCAAAATCCCTAAACACACCGTTTAGGGCGCAGGTTATTTCCCTGTCTGCCCTTCCTGTCACCGGGGACAATATGGACGAAAATTTTCTCTGCCCAGTGAGGGCGTTGAGAGCTTACGTGTAGCGCTCGTCTGTTTTCAGACAGACGGAGCAGCTTTTCGTTTAGTTTAGTGGGCGTCTCAAGGGATTGGCCACTTCGAAGCAGAGCCTATCCAGATGGATAGTGGACGCTATAGCTCTAGCGTACGCATCCAAAGGCAGAGCAAAGGCAAAAGGTTAGAGCGCACTCCACGAGAAGTATGGCTTCTTCGTGGGCTTGGTCGAGTGGGATTGCCTGACAGGATATTTGTATGGCGGCAGGCTGGGCCTCACCGTCTACATTTATCAGGTTTTATAACCTTGAGGTGCCCGCCTTACAGGCCAGGATATTATCGGTTTAATTAACCGTATTTGTTTAGACTGAGATTTCAGTCGTCGTTTTATGGCATTATTATGCTGAACTGCTGAGTGCAGTCAATTTTGTGCTGATCTGCTAAGTGCAGTCAATTTTGTGAGAGATGGTGGTTAGAACCCACCTCTTTCAGGATTCTCTGTGAGTCCTACAGGTGATTATGTACTATATGAACCCCAGCTCAGTGCTCTCGGTCTATGGTGTCGGATCACTGCATACACGGCGTCTTACAGGGTGTTCCCCAATGCGTTGCTATGACAACGCAGTACGAGAGTATCTCTCGTAAGAGAACGTACTCGGTTACTAACGTAACCTCGGTTCTCTCTAGAGAGAGGAACGAGTACTGCGTTTCTTGCCGTGTATGCGCTCTGGTTGTTTTCGCTTTAAAAATCAGAGTTCATAAGCCTGTGAGCGAAATATATAGCCCTAAGCCACGCCCGTTTCGGCGGGACGTGAAGCAGGAGGGCGCGAAGCGCCCTCATTGGGTGTGACGTCACTCAAGGGCTCGCTCGATTGGCTTAAGCATTTGCCGCACAGCAGCCAATAGGCGCGCGAGCTGTCTCGCCTAGGTCTGTATGCTGTGGCAATGCGTTTTACATTGATACAAAATTAAGGATAATTTTTTGCTTCAGTATTCTCGTTGAAAAGGATTTTCCCCAATGCGTTGCTACGACAACGCAGTACTCGTTCTCTCTCTAGAGAGAACCGAGGTTACGTTAGTAACCGAGTACGTTTTCACGGTGTCTAGGCATTTCCACTACATTTCCCATAATCCTGTCTGTCACTGATTGTTCATTTTCTTCAGCTGTTTCTCGTCACCTTGTTTGCACTTGTGTATATATACCCTGTCTGTATCAGTGTTTGTCACGGAGTCCTTGTAATTTGTCCCCACACTTCCGTTTCCTGTTGATCGTTTATGTCTTGTGTTCTTTGGATTGCCTTTTGATTTCGACCCTTGCCTGGACTGATTGTGAGTACGGATTACCCTTTTAATAAAGAATACTGCTCTTGGATCTACCTGTTCCTGTGTGTGTGTTCGCGACACATCTATAGTTTATGAGTTTATTTTTGACAAAACATACTATATATTTAACATATGAGCAGAAACTGGCTAACAAAAGCTTATTTGATGTCTATTTTACAGTAAAACCTTTTATAGTCTATCCAAAACTAGTAACGTTAGCAACAGCGCGCATATATGCCGTTCATTCATCACACACACAAACGCGATTCATATTTAAACAGTCTTTTTGCGGTTTACAGACACTATTCCATATCGCGATTACAACAAAGCATATAAGAATAAAAAACTTACTACTAATCCTCAACTGAATCCATTGCTCCTTAAAGTGAAACCAGCACTTCTGAGGTAAGTTTCCCAGGATTATTCCTCACAGCCTCGCAAGATGCAGCCTGTTCTCACCCAAATGCGTCTCTATAGCACGCAGTGTGTTTATCGTGCAATTTATACGCGAAAATGAGTTTTTACGTGGATATGATACGCAGTTTTGCGCGTGCATATGATACGCACTTAATTTCGTGATATACACACGCACCCCACACCACTAATCCTACCCAAGCGTATAATACACACGCACCCTACCCAACCCTAAACCCAACCATGTGCTATCCATGCGTATACTATGCACGTAAAAACTCATTTTCGCGTATATATTACACGATAAACACACTGCGTGCTATATAGACGCATTTGGTGAGATCGGGTTGCAAGATGACAGTACATTCATCAGATTAAACTTGGTGTGTTTTATCGAGCTGATGTGGCTGGTTTGCATGTATTGCCTCAGATAATTTGCGTTTGAATAGCGCGCGCTCTGCGTGGGCGTGGTCACATTAAAAGATAATGAGGTATAATGAGCTGAAATGAGAACTCGCTCTTTTTATATAGATTACATAAACAGAGAATATTTGTTTTAGTTTTGAATTAGATAATTTAAAACTACACACTTAAATGATTATAAAGATATATTGCTCATGTCTGAGTGAATAGTATTCGCTGAGTTTTGTTTAAGTTTACAGACGTGCATTAGAAAAAAAGTTCAAGGAGACGGAGAGGCAGAAAGCACACCCTGTATACTTTCTTTATTTTACAAAAGCACAATGTTTTATTTCGATTGTAAGTGGACACATAAAAAAGTAGACATGTAACAGCTTATTTTTTCATATTTCTTAAGTCTGTGTGACCAAAAATGACAGAGTCTATTTTGCTGCTATGTAAAAAAAAACGAGCAAAACGCGCCGGCGCGTTTTTGGTCCCCAGAGGGTTAAACCTGAATAAGTTTCTTTCTTCTGTTGAAGTTATTTGGAAGAATGTGGGTAACCAAACAGTTGATGTACCCCAGTGACTTCATATTTATTTCCTATGGAAGTCAATGGGGACCAGCAACTGTCTGGTTACCAACATTCTTCAAAATTTCTTCTTTTGTGTTCAGCACAATAAATAAATTAATACAGGTTTGGAACAACATTAGAGTGAGTAAAGAATGATAAAATGTTTATTTTTGGGTGAACAATCCCTTTAAGGACAAGCGGCATCATGTTTATTATTAGGGCTACTGTCTCTTTAAGACCTGAAAGCGACGCGTCTAATAGTACACATATGACAAGTAGATTTCTCTCAATTTTCTCGGTTTGCTTTCAGTTTTGACATAACCAACTTTCTTTATGTAAACCTTGAGTGTATTTGACAGTATTAGCTCAAAAAGACTCAAAAGATAACTTAGTCCAGTATCCAGGCGCTGTTAGACAGGCATGTGCATGTGCTCGTCGGGTGTTTGCGCTCAGATAAGCGCATTATAGAACAGCGCATCAGCAGCGAATGACATGTTTAACCAGCAAGGCTTTAAAGCACATGCAAATAATGAACTTTTGAGAACTGCAGTGTCCTGTTCCTCTGCGTAAACATTTAATGTGAGTATTTGTCGTGTTGTACACTGGGCTGTTGAGACGCAGACTGTTTCAAAAGCACTCAGCAGCTTGCTTGTAGCAAGGATTACTACTGCTGCCGACTTGTGTCCCTACTTTCCGTGATCGATCACATATTTATATGGCGGCAGGCTGGGCCTCTCCGTCTACATTTATAAGGTTTTGCAACCTAGAAGTTCCTACCCTACAGGCTAGATTGTTATCAGTCTAAACAAAGTATCTGCAGCTCTGTCCGACTCAGTTCCGACCAGACTGCGTATTATGCTTTAGCATTCCTGTACAGAATAGACTGTGCTCAGTCCAGCTGTCATTCTACAGTTAAGGCTGACTAAGGTCTAGCCAGAATGTGATACTGTGTTCATTACTGTGTTCATTCATTCATTAGTTCATTCACTATGTTGCCTTCTGTGATTCTCATTAGGACCACTTCTCGTCGGTCTTGATATTACCCACCTATCATATGAGCCCCGGGCACATGCCCTTGGGACAATGTTGTGGACGATTCTTAGCATGCACGGCGTTTTACATTGGGTTCCCGTAGCGTAAGATAGCTTACGCAACGCGAGAGTACTCTCGTAAGAGAACGTCTCGGTTACTAACGTAACCTCGGTTCTCTCTAGAAGAGGGAACTAGTGTTGCATAACCCTGTCGTGCTTGTGCTACAATCTTGTTTCGCTTCAGTCGATGAAAAACTAAAGTGCATCCTATCGGGATCTGGCTTATAAAGGCATAAGCCACGCCCATTCTGGCGGGCCATGACGAATGGTGCTTACGTCACGTGCAGTCCTTCGATAGGTTAAAGCAAGTTGCTGCAGAGCAGCCAATAGGTGTGCGAGCTGCCTCGCCTAGGTCTGCTCGCTGCAGCAAAATGCGTTTTAAAATAATACAAAATGAAGTATAATTTTTGGCTTCAGTATTCTCGAGAAAAGGAATTTTCCCGTAGCGTATGCTAGTTTACACAACACTCGTTCCTTCTTCTAGAGAGAACCGAGGTTACGATAGTAACCGAGACGCTATATTTTAAAAACGGGGGAAAAATACCCAAGCCTGTCAGTCACTCTTGCGCACAAGACACATTCTGATTTAGGTGTCTAATGGCACCTAAAAGGCCATTAGAATTCTAACTTTAGTGTTTGAAATTCTTTGTTATTCTTCTTGGGTACATTTACATGCCAGCATAATTGGACTTTAAGTGATCGAGTGAAAGGGGTGGAAGACAGTGATATGTGACCTTATGACAATCAGCCAGCTACTAGCAAATATAATGCCTTACATAAATGCTTAGTTTCTATTTTTTACTCTTAAAAGACCAATAGCAAAGAAGTAGCTCTAACCCCATGGAATGACTAGACGATCACGAAATGTCAAGTTTTCTAAATTTGCCATGGGATTTCTGCTCTGTCCAACAGGATTTTATATTAGATCTTAAAGTGTTTTTCTTGAAATATGGTCAGGTAAATTTGTGGTTTACCAAAGCACTCTTTGATTTTATTCCCATCTGAACCAAACATGTCTCTGTTTTTCTTGCATATCTTAAATTAAATGTATAGAGTAAATTGCATAATTTGTTTAGTTAACTTGGATATCCTCAGAGAAATCGAATCCTGGCCAGATGGGTGGTTGTCACGACGCGCACACAACAGGGTAGATCCAATAGCAGTTTAATGGGGTAATCGGTAATCACAAACTAGGCCAGGCAAAGGGTCAAAATCCATACAAAGGCAGTCCAAAAACAAGAAACAAACAAGCATGGAACACAGAGGTGCGATGTGACATCAAACAAGGACTCCATGACAATGACTGAACAGACAGATACAAACAGATACAAAACAGTGGGAACTGGTAAGTGCAATTATTAGTGATGAGTACAGACAAAGGATGATAGGAATTGCAATTCCTGATGTGGTGGTGACAGTAAGGGGAAGAGACCTCTAGTGGACACCCAGGGAACACCAACCAGACACTGTGACAGTGGTATACATTATCACAGCGCTATTCTTTTATTTTGACATTTGCCGAATACCCTAACGGAAGCTAAATGTCTCGTTGTATTGGTTAATTCATTGTGAATTTAATTCCATGCCAACTTTGAGTACTTTGGTGGTTTACATACTGGTTTCCATTGTAGTAGAAACATCAGGTATGATCCTTTATTAATTCCTTCTATTAATTTTTTACATAATATTATAAGTATATTACCTAAATAAGTCTTGTTTATTTCAATGGCATTCATGATGTAATAATCCGTTACATTTGTTTGCAGTGATGAAGCCAATCAGTATATGGGGATGATTAGGAGGACATGATGGACATGGACATGTTAAAAGGATACAACACCCATAATAAGAAAAAAATCAGCACATGAAATGTATAACAATGTATTACAACAGTTTGAAGTTTTCTATAAAGGTTGTATTTAGTGAGTAGTTGAAAAGTTTTTTTTCCTCCCAGGCATGGGATGACAGAAATACTGCAGGCTGACACCAAAGCAATGCTGTGTTTGGAGTATCTTTTGATTTTGGAGGTTAATTGACATTATATATTTCTGCAAATTCTGTCTCTTGGAAGTGATGTTTTGACCAGATACAAGTGGTTTTAAATGACTAGATTTGGTCTGTCAGAATTCAATGCTATAATTCTCTCCTTCAATAACTCCAGCAGAAGCCTTACAAAATGCTTTCAAATCATGTAAGATTTTTGATTATATTTTGTAATAGGACATTAATCTATTATACGCATTCTTTTCAATCTGTACTCAAAGATGATGTTTGTTCTTTTCAGTTCTGCATTTTTGAGTACCAGCTTTCATAATAGAAATACTGGACTGCTGTGAGAGCCTAAACAAACACAGTTTAAATTGCAAACAACAGAGGGCGCTAGCAGGCCAGAAGTTATGAAATGATACCTCAGCTGAGGTAAAGCCTGAATGAAGATATGTGTAGAACTTTGAAAGTTTCATTTTCATATATATGGCAAAGAATCCTAAAGAAAGAGTATATAAAAAGATTAATTCACCAATAAGAAGAACAATTACTGTTTTAAATTTGTTGTTCCTTTAAATCCCTTGGAACATAACTGAGTGTTTTCAGGAAACTCTCTCCTCCATCAAAGATGCAAAGACTTAACTGTCAAAGCACTGCAGATCAACCTGCATTCAGATGAATGAATGAATGAGGCATTTATATAGCACTTTTTCATATACTACTGTAAAGTGCTTTACAATCATGTCAGGGGAATCTGTCCTCAACCACCACCAGTGTGCGGCATTCACTTGGATGCTGCGACGGCAGCCATAATGGCGCCAGTGCGCTCACCACACACCAGCTATAGGTGGAGAGGAGAGAGAGTGATAGATCCTATTCAGTGGATGGGGATTATTAGGAGGCCATGATTTGCAACGGCCATTGGATGGAATGTGGCCAAAACACCCCTACTCTTTTACGAGAAGTGCCATGGGATTTTTAATGACCACAGATGACCTCGGTTTAACGTCTCATCCGAAGGACTACATTGACTACAGGTTTTTCTCTATCATCTTTCTATCATTCATTCATTCTCTATCACTCTCCCTGTCATCTTCTCATTGTTTCGGTAAATTGAAATGAATTGAATGATGTCAGGAAAGTAGTTGGATAAATAAGAGCTGCATTGAACATGGGGTCAGGATCCCTTCAAATAAATGCCATCAGATGACTTACTGCAGCACTCTGGTCTGGGCTCATTGTGTTTGGGACTTAGTTGCTATTTCAAAGCATAATGAATTAGAGTCTCTGTTTACAGATAACTTTTTATCTCTGTGTTAATTGCCAATTGCGCTGATTGGCTTCCCTCCACAAAGTAAAGAGAATGAATATGGCCTTAATTAGCTGCTCAAACAATGCAACCTTGTGTTTATGATTGGAATGAGAAGATGCAGTGCTGCATTAAGCCGTCACTCATGTATGTACTCTTGTGAGAAATGAAGAGGAGCGTTTTGTTAGATGTGAGGATTAAATTAAATGGACCTACTTGTATAAAATGTTATGTGATCATATTTAGACAATGAGACACAGTATGAAGTGATTTCTGAACATGCTGCAGCCTTTGCATATAGTATTGATTGTACAGGGTATAAAAGCAATGCATTTAGTGTGTGTATAAGAAGGAGTGGAGCAACACAATTTGATATTGATTTGTAACTATGGAAATGAGCTCTGCATGTCTTATTTTCACTCTTAACATCCAGCTGTCAGTCACTCAGGCCAAAAGAAGAGAAAAGAGGAAAATAATGAGGACCATCATGTGCTTTTTCATTGCTAGTACTTCATTTACACATTCATGTGTTTTTCCACTGAGCAATACTCTTAAAGGGAAAATGTTCCATCACAAATTCCATCACACACAAATATAGCTTGCCTTAGTCTTTTGTACATTAAATCAGGGGTCTTCAATGTTTTTCAGGGCAAAGACCCCTTAGGTGATGACATGGAGCAGGGACCCCTGAAAAACAATTAGTCAAACAGAGCCACATCTTAAGCATGTAGTCATCGATTTTAATAGAAATTAAACATTATGATTAAGAATAAGTTATATTATGTTAAGACAGTTGACCAAAACTATGCACATTATTGTTGTTGCACATGCATCACTGTCTGTATATTACTTGTAATTGATAATACGCATCATAATAAACAACATGTTGTGATACAAATCACAATTCATTAGTTGTTTGCAGATGTTGTAAATTATTTTAATGGATTTGCTTAATTGAGACTTGATGGAGTCATACATTTTTTATTTTATTAATCAGATAGACAATTAATCATTTACTTGAACTTTAGATACACGATTATAACAAATTCACATTTAAATTTGACTGTCAGATGGACAATTAAACATTTAGCTACTTGAACTTAAGTTTCAAGCTTACGAAAACATAACTGAGTAGCCTGTCTTCTCTAGTAAAGTGAAGATGTAATGTGTTAGCAACGGCAGCACTAGTCCTCCTAGTTTACAAATAATTGGAACCGAATAAAAAAAAAATATATATATATTGATACCAATATTTTTTAATCTATTAGTCTGCATTTACACCTATTTTGAAATGCCATATTCTTTTCCTATACTATAGTTATCACTATGTTATTTGCAATTTTGAGAATGAATCCTGCATTTATGAAGATGTCACTTCCAAAACTTTGCAGCGTGTAATTGGCCATCGGTCCTCTTAGCAGTATGAAAAACAATACTTTTATTCAATGGATTATAGCTATAGCCTTAAAGGGGGGAAAGAGAGCTCACTGTTCAGTGTCCCATGGTTTGTTTCCGGACGGATGTTGTAGCTCCGTGTAGCTTTGTTTTTAAACTCTATCTTCTATCTTTCCTGTCATTTATATTGCTAAATATCATTTAATCATCACAATATATCTGATCTAATTATCTAATATGACAGTCACATTGATCTGACTTCGCTTTAATCTAAATCGGTATCGCTCGCACAACGCGCTAACATTTTGCTAGCCAGTCAATCTGCAATCAGTGCACGTTTTTACGAGTCCATCAAACAACTGTGGTGAGTTGGATCAGTCAACAAACATGGTAAGTCATGTAATCTCCTGTTATTTTCACTTTCACTGCGTGCCACATGTATAGTATAGACTTCTCTGTCAGCACTGAGGGCTTTACATGTGATAAATGCAGGGAGACAGTCAGGCTGACGAAGAAGATTTCAGAACTAGAGACACGCATCCAAACTTCAATCGAGGATAGTAAGAATGCAAGAGCATTAGATACTGCTTTGGATGTGACTAGCTTAGTGAACTCTGGTTCTGGCTGTAGAGGCCGTGCAGCCAGCAGGGCAACTGGGTGACTGTGGGACAGCATATTTGCAGGACAAAACACTGCTCTTCCGTTCCGATAAGAACATCAAACAGGTTCTCCCCACTCAGTGAGAATCCTGTTGAAAGTGCCTGTCATGATCGCAAGAGGGGAGACAATAGCAGTAGGGCTGTCGCGGTGAAGGAATTTCCCTTGCGGTAATTTTGAGTGGCTCAATAGCGCGATATGCAGTATTATCGCCATTTATTTAAATGGTAGAAAATGGTTTGCTACAGGTTAAGTAATTAATTAGTATTTTCAGAATTAGTTGTGAAAATACTACTATTTCTACAACAACAACAACAAAAATTCTACTAAAGAAGACCCTGACATTTTACACATGTAAAGGTGTAAAGGCACTTCTTTAAATTGCAAATGCATTTGTGCTCATCTGTGCGCCAATGGGCGTGCTGGTCTGAAAACGAGGTGTGTTCAGGTGCATTGTTGGCTTGTTGAGGCAACTTAAATAGACTTGAAGATTGAAATGTAAAAGATTATTATTATGTACACAAAAATATGATGGAATCCGTTTTGTCCCTCAGCTGGTCAGCTCGCACGCTTTAACCTCGCGCCCGAGCAGATCAATTAACCTCTCTGGAGACACGTTCAGTCTTTCCACTATCAAATTACGTCATGTAAATAGCAAATTGCGAGTGCAACTGGCTTTAAAAGGGAATGGGAGACTCTGATTGGCTGATTGGTTTATTGCACATTACGCCAAAAACACACCCATTACTCATTAAAGGGGTCATATAATGGTATACGCACTTTTACAAGTTGATTATACTGAAATGTGTGTTGGCAGTGCCTGTACACAACCATCATAAAATTATAAAAATCCATCCAGTGGTTGTTTTTTTTAATCTCCTTATATGTTTTACCCTGTCTCAAATTGAGCTGTTCGATTTTGTGACGTCACAAAATCGACGCCCCTCCCACGATTGTTGATTGATAGCAGCGTTTCAACACAGACCCGCCCTCGCTCGTGAGCGAGCTGTCAATCATAGTCCGCGCGTCATTGTTGATATGCTGGAGCACTGTCTATGAGCAGAATGGCGTCTAAGCGATTGTGGTGTTCTGTTCTTGGGTGCAATAAGATACACAGCAGTTCCTTACATTCAGCGGTTCCTAGATCAGAACCGCTGAAGACGCAGTGGCTGAGTTTTGCTTTTGAAGGAAATATTTCCCACGATCAACACAAATGTTTTTTTGTTTGCACGCTAATCATTTTTCACCAGACTGCTTTACAAACGAAGGTCAGTATAAAGCTGGTTTTGCTAAGAAGCTGCTCCTGAAAAAAGGATCGGTACCAACTATTTGTGTTCCTGCTGAACCTCCAGAAGAAGTGAGAAGTTATTAACCTTTATATTAATCTTTGCAAATCGCTAGCAGCACGCTTTACGATGAATGCGGCTAATGTTTACACTAAGGGTATACATTATGGCATGTTTTCTATGTACGACGTTCTCAATATAATTCATAATCCCACGTTTATAATGAAACGCGTTATGGTGTTATTAAAAAAATTGTACACAGCTGTTAAAGTTAACGTGGTAATACTACACTAAGCTTACTTTTGTATATGGTTTATAACGGTGTCTGTTACAACCCTCAGACGGTCTTCGTTTCGGAGTCACCTCCTGGGCCTTCCCGGTCAGAAGTGACCGGACACCTAAAAATTAAATTTCCTCCATCCCAGTAAAACCAATGCAATTTATTTTTGTTCTATAATATTTTTTCTTTTTAATTTTGTATTTTGAGAGAATTTGATTGAATTTATTAATATTTATGCAATATTTATGGTCTATTTTTGCCATTGAAAATAATAACACATTTTTTTTTTTTTTTTTTTTTTATGCAGTATTTTAGTTTAATATAGAGTCTAGGCCTTCAAAAAAAAAATGGTTGAATCAGATTAGCGCCATCTGGTGAGAGTATGGAGAGAAAGCGTAGAACCATGTTGTAACCACTAGATGGCATAAACAGCACTCTATGTGACTTCCCCAGCTGTTTAATGGACACATTTACTTTTTTTTTTTTTTGTGTGGATTTGAATATATATTTAAACAATCTCAAAAACTATTTCTTATCAAGTTTTAGATATATATATTTTTAGAAATAGTGATTTAAAGTGTTAGTTTTTGCATTATGATTAGTCAAACCTAAACATTGTGCTAGAAAGCCTAGAAGAATTATCCTAGAGTGGAAATCACACAATCCACCTAATATGTCATCATGGCTTAGTGATATAATGATGTTTAATATAAATATAAATATATATATATTTTTAATATATATAAAACATTTTTTTTTTCTTTTTCTTTTTTTTCTCTCTCTAGATGTTTTAGAGTGTCACCCCTTTACTGCTGTGTACTTAAAAAAAAAAAAAAAAAAAAAAAGGTGAATTTTTGTGTTTTTGTCAAGTTCCCATTCATTTCCTATGGGGGTCATTTTTGACCAAAGACCACAAGTGTAACTATTTTTTTTATGACCACTTAAAATGCTCGGATCATGACCTCAATTTTTTTGTGTGTTCACATACATAATGCCATAAAAGTCACCAAGTTTCGTAACATTCCGATGAAGCTGTGATTTTTAAAAATTCAAAACATATTTTTTTGTAATCTGAATTTATTGGTGTGTATGTGTCTAAAAGTGTGTTTGTATGTGTGTGTGGGTGGGTGGGTGTGTCTGTTTTGCACTCTTGATGTTGTAGAGTTTCCCCCCTTTTTCTTGCGGTGTACTTTTTTTTAGGATTGTGTCCGATTTGTAGATTGTACACACAAAAATGCGGAGAATTTTTGTAAATTTCCCATTCATTTCCTATGGGTCGGTCATTTTTGACCGAAGACCACAAGTGTGACTATTTTTTTTCACGACCACTTAGCATGCTCGGATCATGACCTCAATTTTTTTGTTGTATTCACATACCTAATGCCATAAAAGTCACCAAGTTTCATAACATTCAGATGAAGCTGTGATTTTTTAAAATTCAAAACAGAAAATATTTCGGTCAGAAACGACCGAGGACCGTCTGATTAAAAAGTAATGTAAAAAAAAAAAAAACAGTTATAACTGCATGAACATAAATGGTAACAATACCTACAAAATACTGTTTACATCCTGCAAATGCATATGATTCAAGACTATAAATACTCTAATTGATTTTTCAATATTACGGTGGAATAAGTTATGTAATCTGATCACTTATTTGCTTTTGTATAGGCAAGCACATCTGAAGACATGCTTGCCTATACTGAAGGGGCGGGGTGAGCAAAGCTCATTATCATTTAAAGACACATGCACTTAAACGGAGTGCTAAAACAAAGCTGTTTTTGACCAGGTAAAATTAGTGTTTTCTTACAATACTAATGATCATTTTTAATTAAAGTATATTTCTATAACTTTCAATTTAGACCCTAAATAATCATTTTAGCTTGTACAAAAATGGCATTATATGACCCCTTTAAGAGAATAGTGACAACCCTTTTAGACCATGCGCTAGGCGCACAGACCATTTTCCCCATCATTAAATAGCAAAAGTGGATTCGGATATGCACTAAGTGCACTTGCGCTATGCGCTTTAGACCATGAGCTTTATCGTTAAAATAGGGCCCTAGCTATTTTTTTTAAATTTTTTTTAACTGTTTATTGAGTTTTCTTTTTTAAAGTCAAGAAACACAAAGATACCAAGCAAAAAGCAACTATACAAATCTAGAACCCTCCCCATCCCACCCCTGGTAGACTACAAGAGAGAGAGAAAAATAATAATAATAATAAAGAAAAGAAAAAGGAAAATAAATGACAAGTACTAATATAGAATATCTTACATGGATGTTAAAAAAGTTGACACATATCAAAAGCAGCATGCCATAAATTCACAGTCTTAGCACTGGATCCATGCATACGAGAAGTTCCATCGATATAATGTCCAGCAAAGATACTACCCATGTTCGTCTGTCCATTGTGTGAGGAGGATTCCAGCGGTTAACTAACATTTTTTTTGCCGCTGTGAGAGAGGCTAACAGTAAATATCTTTGTTGAATGGATAAGGTAAGGTCCCTAAAATCATAAAAAAAAGGTGTGGGGTCAAACAAATATCAGTGTCCAACAGATATGAATTTGTATGAATGCTCAAGAAGATACCGATAAATGACCGAAATAGAAGAGGGAGATTTCTAAGAAGGAATGATTAATTTGCGCAGTGGGTGAATAGGTAAATGGGAGTCCCAAGGCACCCCATATGCCCGAAGCGCCGATCTTATTCTCAAATACATATAAAAAGATGTACCTTGTAAATTATATTGAGCTTTAATGTTCTGAAATGATTTTGGGCCCTAGCTATTTCATTCGCAAACATGTCAGCCAATCACAGCAGTGGGCATTTACACTGAAGTCTCACAGCAGACACGCATCTTCAAAAAGAGCGTTCAAACCAAAGGGCTGAATTCAGGGTAGAACATTTTATTTCTAAAAGATGACAATTTTTGATGTAAAAATCATACTAACATTAAACGAGCACCCCAGGAAACGTTATAAAATAATAAAATAATTCAGCTCATGACCCCTATAACATTGTTTTTGAAAAGTATAAGTCCAACTTTTTGTGTGTACAGTTGGCAAATTTAGGAAAAGTAGGCAAGTCTTGTCCCACTCAGATTAAAGGTACTGTGTAGGAATTTCTCCTATCTAGCGGTGAAATTGTATTTAGCATTCCAACGAATAGTGCTCTCTAGCGCCTCGCTTTTTCAAATGTGTGTTGCAACTACGGTAGCAAATATGACAACATGTCTTCCAATAGCACTTCATTGAGTTTTCTTTCGGGTGATTAGGTTCATTATTTAAAACAAACTGAACTTTACACACAACGAACAAACAAATGTTACAGTATGAATCACAGACTGTAAAAAGCATGAACTATGCTAATTAGAAGTGATATATTCTTTATTCGTTTATTTTTCAATGTAGGTGCATTGTTAGATATCATCATCAGGTGATTCAACGGTAAGGAGAGGAAGAGGAAGTAGCCCAAGACTGGTTGCCCACTGAAGCTAAGCAGGGCTGTGCCTGGTCAGCAGTGTTGGGCAAGTTACTTTTAAAAAGTAATTAGTTACAGTACTAGTTACTTCTTCCAAAAAGTAACTAAATTAGTTACTCAGTTACAAATTTTAAAAGTAACTAGTTACTTAAGAAAGTAACTATTGCGTTACTTTCAAGTAAAATTTTATTTTAAATGCTCAAATGTGACCCCACCTCTACTCCTCTTTAACGGAACTTAAAATACATGTGCATGTTCAATTATTTATGATAAATCTGAATATTATAATGAAATGGACACTTAATACAATACATTATTAACAGAAACATGAAACATTGTACACACATCTAAAAAAAAAAATGTTGCTGTGGGACAAAGTGAGACTAGCCCTCAATCAAATGCCATGTAGATATTATGTTTATATAGTGGATATATATTATGTTTATATAGTGGCAATGCAAATAACACAATAGATGTTTTGGAACTTTTGATATTTATTGCCCCTCAACAGGCCACAACTGGGCAAAATTAAATTAAGCTTGTTAAGCAATATACCAAAAAGAAATAACAAATATATTCACTTTTGCCCAGGGCATAATGTGCATTTCACGATTACATTCGTTCCTTTAATTTCTTGAAGGAAAAAGTAATGTCTACTTCCATTTAGAGAAGGCTACTTTTGGATTATTTGGGCTCGTCGCCATACCCGTCTCTCGTTGACTGACTGGCTTGTGTTGTTCCTTGTGTGTCCTGTCCTGTCCGACTATGTGTTATGATGGGTCGTTCGCAATTCATGAGCGTTAGTGATGATGGGTCGTTCGCGATTCGCGAATTCCGACTCTAGGAGCTGGCTCGCATATCTGAAGAGCCGACTCTATTTTTACAAATTTAGCCTATAGAAATTAAATAATTATGTAATAAAAATTTCATTTAAAGAGCCGTTTGTGAGCCAAAAGAGCCGGCTCTTTTCAGTGAGCTGAGTCAAAAGAGCCGAATGCCCATCACTACTGTGCGTGCTTTCGAGCACCCGCCCAACTCTACCTCTGATTGGCTTACAATTAAATTTTACTCTACCTCAGCCAATCGTCAGCATTTATGCGCTTGTCTCGTGCTCTGCCCACTAACCAAGGAAGAACAGTAAAAAAAGTATTTGCCTCTCGCTCAGAGATCTAACGTTAGTTGGTCTGGATGAAAAAAAAACAGCTTCATCAGGTATAGTAACGCGCCGCATTTTTTGGCAGTAACGGTAACGGCGTTATTAAGATGAGAAGAATAATCAATTAGATTAGGCTACTCGTTACTGGAAAAAGTAATGCCGTTAGTAATGACGTTATTTATAACGGCGTTATTCCCATCACTGCTGGTCAGTACCTGGATGGGTAATCTCCTGGGAAAAATAGGTTGCTGCTGGAAGAGGTGTAAGTGAGGCCAGCACGGGGTGCTCACCCTGTGGTCTGTGTGGATCCTAACACCCTAGTATAGTGACGGGGACACTATACTATCAAAGAGCACTGTCCTTTGGATGAGACGTTAAACCAACTACCTGTGTCTCTGTGGTCATTAAAAAACCCAGGATGTCCATCGGAAAAAGAATAGGGGCTTAACCCCAGCATCCTGGCCAAATTTGCCCATTAGCCTCTGTCTCTCCTCTCCACCAATAAGCTGGTGTGTGGTGGGCGTTCTGGCGCAATATGGCTGCCATCGCATCATCCAGGTGGATGCTGGACATTGGTGGTGGTTGAGGAGATTCCCCTTTCTATATGTAAAGCGCTTTGAGTTCCCAGAAAAGTGCTATATAAATGTAATAAATGATTATGAAATTATTTTTATTATTATTATGATTATAATTATTATTATGTTCTTCACAAATTACCACAAAACAGATCTATGGATATGACTTGTGAAAACAAAACAACAATGAGCCATTTCTTTTCATTGCACTGCTTTCATACCTCTTTCTCACCTTGATGGAGATTGACTCACATGTTGTTTAGAACAGCATGTCTCCATCAATTCAATAAAAAGGCTTTTTAAGACAACACACTTTTCAAAAAAAGCGAGTTGGTTCAAAGACTCTTTTAAAATGTGTATGAGAACTGTTGAAGTGTTGAATACATCTCCAAGTTCATATTCTGCCGTAACTGAAATGTTTGTGCATGTTGGTTTATTTTTTTCCCCCACATTTAAATTTATCTCACTTTTGCCATCCCATCTCATTCTTTTTACAAAACAAAGCACAATGGACTGGCATTGGCTAAATTCCAATGTTACAAACATTGTCTTTTCAAAAGCTCATAGACACCAAATAAAATTCACAAGTAACTGTGGACATGATTATTGCAGTGTTTCCATCTAAAGTTTTTCCTTGGAAGACAAAGTGCATCAAGGGCAGCAAGGAGGTTTGAATGTTAACCTGTTGCTATGACAACTATCTCAAAGGTCAAATACTCTCTGCCAAGGGTCATAGTCAACTAAAAAATAATCAAAGTGTTGCTGAACCAGGCAAGTTTAACACCCACACATGTTTTTTGTTAAGAGAAGCAAAGGAGAATGAGAAAGAAACTAGATTTTTACAGTTCTTAGTGGTTTCTATTGGCTTATGTCAAAAAAGCCAACCCAAAGTTTCTATTATATTCTGGTCTCTACTAGATATCCCCCATTTTAATCATTCTATTTTATGAATTGCTAAATTGTATGGCAGATAACACACTGACCCAACAAAACCCAGCAACAACTGTGCCAGTATGTACTGGTAGTGTGAATTTGCCCTTTGAAACCAAAGTTAGGGTTTGGGATTTAACCAATATTTATGGTTTGGGATGTACCCTAACCCTAATTATTAGCAACCATAATAGGACATGTCCACACAGTTTACAGTACATAGTAACTAAAGTAAACATTAATTAGATGGCAACTCCTTTAAAGTATTTTTTACACATTATTTAATAAAGGAGTCAAATTGAGGCAGGGTATCAGTGCAATCTTTATACATTTTCTGCAGATTTAATTTAAACTTGTGTATAGTGTGCAGCCCAGACCACAACACTGATGTAAGCAGTTCAAGAGGAAAACAATGGCTAGATCTAAAACCTTAGGAAGACACACTGCTACAGTATTTCTGTATCTGACCACTCAAGAAAACACACATCACACATGAGTGCACACTTGTGTAGAGCAGAGTGAGTGAGTGAGTGAGTGAGTGACTGACTGACTGACTGACTGACTGACGTGACAGTTTGACAGCACACACTGCAAGAACTCGCTCTCAAAATTGCAGCTGTGAGTCCTGAAAATGTAAGGTCATTTTAGTAGAATTTAGTTGTCACTGTAGGTTAAGACCAAACTGTGTTAACAACCATATTTAGCACTCTAAAACACGACTGGGAACCACAGTCTGCCACTGTCTGAATGCAGAGAGGGGAATGCGGTAACACTTTATTTTGATAGTCCACTTTAGACATTCTACTAACTATAAGTAACTTTGCAACTACATGTCAACTAACTGCCATTAGTAGACTGTCTGCTTAATATTTGCTAACACTTTATTTTGTTGGTCCCCTAACATACATTCTACTGACTATAAGTAACATGGCAACTGCAATTCAACGTATTCTCCTAACTCGAACCCTAACACCTAACCCTAACCTACCAGTCTACTGACGGTCTACTACAGTCGACTAATACTCTAATGACAGTTAGTTGACATGTAGTTGAAAAGTTACTTATAGTAGAATGTCTAAAGTTGACTGACTATCGAAAAAAAGTGGAACCGGGAATGCTTAGATGTTGCTTTTTCTAAGCTCAGGAGAAAGCTAAACATCAATCTTTCTAAGCTCAACAATGCTAAAATGTTTCTTTCAAAATTCCTTGGATAAATACTAATAGACACAAATGAGACATAAAAAACAAATGAGAGAAAATGAGTCAAAACTGAGAAACATTAGATTTTTAGGGAGCAAACATTTCAGTGCACTGAACAGCCCTTAAAATGACTCCCTGATCAGTGCTCTGACTACTTAACTTGGGAGCTGATTGAGACTTTGTCTGCACATGATTCTCATTAAACCCATTAGGAGACATAACAATAGACATAAATAAGACATTTTAAGAGAAAATTAGTCAAAAGGAGGACCTTCAGCCGACTCAGTCTCATGTTTTCTGAGATACATCTGCACCATATTTTAAAACCAAAAGGCTCTAACATAAACTATGCTTTGTAAGTGCAGGTGATTTTCTCATTTAGGTTTCAACTTTGTCTTCAGATGTTTCTCCTAAAATTTCTTAGGAGAAATATTGTAAGTATGACAATGAAAAAATATATAAAAAAATAATATAATAATAATAAATAATAAAAAAATATTCCAAATATGACAATGTATGTATTGTGTTTAAAATGTTGTTGATGAATGAAAATGAAGTGGAAAAAAACACTGATTCAGAATTTAAATCTATATTAAGAATTAAATTATGAAGAATTTGCATTATAGTCACACGGAATTGATAACATCCAGTAAGAGAACATAGGTCCGATTTCGTACGTTCCTTAAAACATCCTAGATCAAATGAGAAATCCAAGATGATATAATTGGCCTAATAATGATCTGGCTAATTAGGTTCAATCGAACATACCTGCCGGTTATGATTAGTATAGCTGGATTGAGTTATCTGAGATAATTGCGCGTTCATGCGCTGGTTTAAAAGGTGATATGTATCGATAGTAGAAACATTGATCAGCAACGCTGCTATTGGCTGCTCACCGTGGCGCGCAGCTGACAAATACAGTAACAGGATAACCAATTTAGTATTAAACCTTACTTTTATTGTGGTTAATTAATTTTGTTGAAATAAAAGCATGTCATTAAACACAACATTTATAAAAATAGAACTTTACCCTTATCCATGAACATGATTTTTCGATTCCCGTCTGACTGATTTACATGCACGGTGGAGTTATAAACGACAGTTCCCATCATTCCACGCTCCTTCACATCATCATCAAGCTACGCTGTTGTTGTTGTTTGGAATGTAGCGCCCTCTAGCGGCAGAAAATGTTGCATATTGTACCTTTAAATGCTGTTCATTGAGTTTTTTTCTAGTGTAGTGTACTGAAGTGTATAGTTTGGCAACTTAGTGGGGTTCGGGGGCATGCTCCCCTGAGAAAATGTGGATTTCTCGGACCTACATATGTGCATTTTAAGGTGTTTGAAGGCCAAAAAAATTGGAATACAATAGAAGCAAATAATGAATAAAAATACGTTTATTTGTATTATGTACAAACTTTTGTTTCGTCATGTTTTCATAGCCTAACTAACGTTACTAACCTCAATAGCGTTGCTAGGAAACGCGCGCGGAGATGGATTTCTGTCGGGCAGGTATGTTTATTTTAAAACAACCACAAGTAGATTAAGTGTTCATAAACCGCATAACGGCCAAAAAAGTAACAGACTATGCAAAAATCGGTCTTATCCGAGGGACATTCTTAAACGCTTAACGCTTAATCTGGGCCTGCACGGCGGCAGGAAAAACACACAGAGATGTAAGACACCGTGTCTCTACCTCACGATAATTTCAGTACACCAAAGGTAGCACCTTTGAAAGGGCCCTCTCACCTCTCACCTCTCAGTGTGGAAATGTTGTGAAGAACAACACAATCTGCTGTGATGTCACATGACCTTTCTGGGCTGACCCTGAGCCCACGCATGCGCTGAAACCTTGCCTTCAGGATGCCTATGGTCATTTCCACCTTGACCCGTGTTCTGCTGTGGGCCAGGTTGAATTGTGCCTGTGGTCCAGGCTCAGGTTCAGGGTAGGGTGTCATCATATAGGGCAGATAAGGGTACCCTCTGTCCCTCAGCAAGTAACCATTGAAGTGTCCTATAAAGGTAGTTAAAGTGTATAATTGCAAAAGTTTAGTAAAAAAACTAAATATTGTGTAAGACAAAACATACCCTGTTGAAATTTGTGCCACAATGATGACCCCCCTAACATTCTGGCATCATGAATGGCCATTTGGCTTCAACATTAGTAATGAGGTGGGTTGCATCACATATTACCTAGGTAGTGGGGACCAGTAATAAGGGTGATTTAATGGTTTAAACACCCAAACATTTAGCACCCAAAAAATCTATTGTCA
The DNA here is from genome assembly GCF_949152265.1 of Phoxinus phoxinus. Taxonomy (NCBI): domain Eukaryota; kingdom Metazoa; phylum Chordata; class Actinopteri; order Cypriniformes; family Leuciscidae; genus Phoxinus; species Phoxinus phoxinus. The sequence goes on along the minus strand of NC_136894.1, from coordinate 17,530,786 downwards.
CCTGCACATTGATGCTATGGATTGACTTCCTATTAACATAGTCTCCTTCATTGACGGAAGGAGCTTTAATGGGAATGTGGGTTCCATCAATGCACCCAATCACATTTGGGAACCCTAAAATTGAAAGTTATATAATTAGAAACATTTAAAATTATTGTGACTGTATACAGTATGGATCGATTAAGTAGTGCTATGTAACTAAATGGTCTGTCATAGAAAATCATAGAACGGACAAACCCGCCACTCTGTGGAATTCCTCTTTAATGACCCTCAGTGGTTTATGGCCAGGGAACTGCACAAAAGTGTGTAGGAACCGTTTGAGTGCAATGCATACTGTACGAACAGCCTTACACACAGTTTCCTTTCCCACATGCTCTGCATCGCCTATTGTATACAAAAAACTCCCCGTCGCAAAAAAGCGAAGGGCAATGCACAAAATGTGCTCTGTGTTAAGCGTTAATCCGCGATGTGTCACGTTTGCTATATGGTTTCAAAATTGTTGTTAAATAAATTAACGATTCTTTTGAAAAATGGTAACGCTCCCGCAAATATTCATTTGGATACGAAAACACATCAATACGTGGTCGTTTTACCCTCTCACGGCGGAAAATATTTAGTATTATCTGTGCTTCCACATCCACTGGATCGGCTTCAAAAGGTCACCTCTCTGAAAAAAACTAACCCTGGAACATAACCTGCTCCGGAGCAGGTTAAGTTCAGAGAATGAGTTGCTATGACTACTAACATACCCTGAAAGTTGCCTCCGTTTTTGGAACCGAAAGTTGAGGTTATCCGCTTACTTACTCTTAAACATACCCGGGTATGTCACATAACCTGCTTTCTGGAATACACCCCTAAAAGTCATTATCTCAAAACTACAAACTTTTACATACATGCTGTTGACATATTATTGTAGTTTGTTCTGAATATGGTGTAATAAGACTTTAGCAATGAAAATGTCATAAGTAACAGAAATAAGCATGACTACTAACATACCCTGAACATACCCACAAATGTCAGAGCATGTCAGAACACCCCCAGGACCCAGAAAACACCCCAGATCCCAGAGGGTTAAGAACGACGTATAGCGTTAAGAAGGTTACAGGAAACACAGCCCTGGTCTGGTCTTGGCCTCAACACGTGCTGGTCTTGATCTTCACTTGGTCTTGGTTTAGGTGGTATAAGGGAATTTAAAGGAGAGGGAAGGCTGTAGAAAACTAATAAAGGTGATTTATATACAGAAAAACTTTGTGAGCAATGTTGCCATCAACAGGCAACCAGGTGAGACACATGGCCCACAGTCGTTCTAAAGTATTCAGATATAAATTTGTTGCCCATTCTCAATGGGAAAGTGCACAAGCAGCATCGCTCAGCAACATTCCTCGGCAACATTGCTCAAAAAAGAGGAGCCTCAAACAAACTTAGGATACAGAAACACTAATACTTATAGTCACTTGGATAATCAGTTGATATAATTTCTACAGGTTTGGATATGTTAAATGATAATTCTAGCAAAATCCGATCATGGTATTCTGTTATTACACAAATTAGGAAATGTAAAGTCACTATCTTTGACACACTTTGTTTGCATAAGAAACTTTGATAAGCTTGAGACCACCCATACCACCAGACTAGTGGGCTCTGGGACCATGGAACTGGGGAGCTCTGTGATGACTGGAGTGAACTTTGGAAACTCTGGATAAACTGGATCAGTGTGCCCGAGGTCCTCCTCCACTTGTCCCATGGTCAAGGGGGATCCAATTAACTGAAGGGCCAGATCCAGAAACTGGAGGAGCATCCCTCGAGGACCATTGGCAGGCAGCAGCGATCTGAGGTGTTCATTAATGCTGGCTCTGAAGAAACTAATGAGAGTCTAGTTCTTATAAGTCACTTATTAGTCAGATGTAAGTACTCACAAATGTTTTCCTCCAGGAAACAATCCTGGGTGTCCTGGGTGAGGTTGATGAGGCTGAATTCTGTAGTAATGAGATCCACCGCTGCTGAGTTCAATGTGATGATCTGGTTAGGACTCAGATGCAGAGTTGGTGTAGCCGTAACAATAAGACTTGTATTTCGATGAATTTCATGATGCACATTATCCAGAGCTTTTGTAATGTCCACTTCCAAACAAAACACTCTCTACACTCTACACACTCATTGCTAGTAATGGGAGAAACAAAGAATTTTGAAACTTTGAATCCATTGAGTCAGTTGCTTTGCAAATGTGCTTCAAAACGCACATTCTGAGGGATGTCATGCATAATATACATTATGTATGTATATATAATGTATGTTTTATGGGTACACTAGATATATATATATATATATATATATATATATATATATATATATATATATATATATATATATATATATATATATATATCCAGGCTATTAATATAATGTACAATGTATTGTGTGTTCTGTGGTTGACTACCTGGTGTATTTAACAACATGTATTTTGTGGTTAACAGGCAAAAGAGCGAAAAGAGGTGCTGATATTCGTGCCTGTTTGTTTGTTTGTGTTTTACCACACAGGTATGTTAATTGGTATCTAAGAAACACTGTAAAGCTGTTTTGAATTATTTTTATATGTTTGTTAATTAATTATTATTATTATTACTAGTATTATTAATTATACTGTTACTATTATTGCATATATGTGTGTGCACTCGTGCTCTTTCCTGCATTGTCACTAGAGAGGAGAGGCAAAAGAGCGAAAAGAGGTGCTGATATTCGTGCCTGTTCTCCCGGAACCTCCCTCCACGAGGAGCTCGCCGCCGCCACCGCCGCTAGCTCCTCTCAACACTTCGTTTGAGTCGCTCACCGACGGACAACAGCCGCAGCCCGCCGCTTTGTCCGTTATGGAGGACGACCAGCAAGCTGTATCTGAGGGAGATGACGACTGCTGCTCGCTTCTCGCTTCGGAGAGCGAGGGATGGGCGAGCTCCGTGGACCTCCCCTCCCCCGCTGTTCCGGAACACCGAGGAGGGAAGATCAGCATTGAGGCAGAGCTGATGCGTCTGCTCACACAGGCCGTGTCGAGCCTCAGCCTCGAGTGGTCGACGCCCGAACAACCTGCTTTCAACCGGCTGGATGGATGCTTCCTTTCTGGAGAACGCGCTGCGCCGCCCTCCAGACACGCCCCATTTCTTCCTGAGCTTCATGAAGAGGTAGCGAAATCGTGGAAAGCGCCATTTTCAGCCAGAGTACGTTCTTCTGCCTCGCCAGCATTCTCCGTAGTGGACGGTGCTCGAGACAGAGGCTACCATGCTCTCCCTCCGGTCGAGGAGGCTGTAACGACTCACCTTTGCCCACCCTCTGCTGGACGGCGGGCTAAGGGAGTCCTACCATCCAAAGCCTGCCGCACGTCATCAGCTTTGAACGGCCGCGTGTACTCCGCCGCCGGACAAGCTGCATCGGCGCTGCACACCATGGCGGTGCTTCAAATCCACCAGGCCAACCTCCTCCGCAAGCTAGACGAGGAAGGCCCGGGCGCGATCAGTGTTCCGGACTTACGTAGCGCCACAGACCTAGCTCTTCGTGCTACAAAGTCCGCCGCACACGCCATCGGCAGGATTATGGCCTCAGCTACTGTTTCTGAGAGACATTTGTGGCTGACTCTCTCTGAAATGGCGGAGTCGGAGCGCTCGGCGTTCCTCGACGCTCCCGTTTCAGCGACTGGCCTCTTCGGATCTTCCGTGAAGGACTTCGCGGACCGATTCGCCGAGGTACAGAAGACTTCGCAGGCCATGAGACATTTCCTGCCAAAGCGCTCCAGTTCCGCAACAGGCCGCCCTAAACAGCCGCCTGCCCGAACTCAGCAGCGCCCCGCGCCCGCCGCACCGGCCCAGCAGCAACAGGCCCGAGAGAGACCACGGTCTCGCTCCGCCGGACGCCGCCCGCCACCGCGTGGTCCTCGGCCCAAGATCTCACTCAAGCCCGAGGCCTCGGCGCCATCCTAGCCCTGCTAGGAAAAAGACGGTGTTCGGGTCCCGCTGCGGCCGGACTTCCACCCAAGATTCCCGCTTGTACAGCCCTAAGTTCCGTGTTTGTACCAGTGTATTTAGCAGCCAACAAACCGGCCGTAAAGCCCGTTTGCCTGCACACAAACACCGTTTTCACGGCGACCCAGATAAATCTAAAAAAGAGTTTAATTTCTGGTGTTCCGGCCAAGGCCGATGGTGTAATGTGTGTAACTGCAATGCCCACCCAGTGCCCATTCATTCACACAAGCACAGCCCCGTTCAACACAGGGTTTGCACACATAAAATCGGCTCATGCCGATTGTGCTTTACATGTAGTGAGCGTGCCCACTGTACAGTGCCCACAACCACTACACACTGCACGTTCCGCGGTTTCTGTAAAAACGAAACTAACGAACGGTCAGTCAGTACACAAACACAGTGTCCCCGGTGTTATAAATGTGCCCGCCACCAAGCGCCCACGTTTATTCACAAATATAACGAGCCCTACGGGGCTCGCCGAGCGCGCGCGGGATGCATACTGTGTTAAACATGCCCCCCGCCTCAGACGCCACGGCGTCCATGTTACAGCACACGGTTGCTCTCGTGTCGCCGCCATTTCGCGACCAGGGCCCAGATTACATTCAACCCCTAGTCACACGTGCAGATGCATGGGAAAGACTTCCCGGGGTCTCAGAATGGGTGCTAGAGACTATAAAAAGAGGCTATTCGCTACAGTTTCATTGACGCCCTCCCCGTTTCACGGAGAAAGTCGAAACCACGGTAAAAACAGAAGTAGCACATCTACTTCGAACCGAAATAGCGAAGCTATTGAGCAAAGGGGCCATAGAGCCTTTATCTCAAGCTCAAAGCGAAGGGGGTTGGTACAGCAGATATTTCCTGGTACCCAAGAAAGACGGGGGTCTCAGACCCATTTTGGATCTAAGGCGTCTGAACAAAGCGCTAACAAAGCGAAAGTTCAGAATGCTCACGACCAGAAAAATCCTCGCGCAGATTCGCAGAGGAGACTGGTTTATGGCGATAGATCTGAAAGACGCGTATTTTCCGCGTACCGCGCCGAGCATGGTTGCACGGTCGTTATCGCCTCAAGGTCAATCAGGAATGCATTTCAGCCCTGACACCATGGAGAGCGTCAGACTGGTACCGGTCAGGTGTAAGCCTGGGGACTTCCTCGAGCCTGAAGGTGGTGTCCACGGACGCGTCCACCTCAGGCTGGGGAGCACTGCTCGACGGCAGACCGTTCTTTGGCCAGTGGCCAGAACGAGCCAAACTACCGCACATAAACTGCCTGGAAATGATGGCGGTGGACTTTGCGCTGAGGCGTTTTTGTCCCCGGATAAAAGGGCACCACGTCCTGGTCCGTTCGGACAACATGTCGGTAGTAGCCTACATAAACCGCCAGGGGGGCGTGAAATCCCGAAACCTATTCAGGTTAGCGGAACGCATACTGGTATGGGCCCAGCACAACCTGCGCTCGTTGAGAGCAATGCATGTGCCAGGCCACTTGAATGTAGGCCCAGACAGACTCTCACGGAACAAAGTTCCGACGGGAGAGTGGTCTCTACACACACAGACAGTGCGTCTGCTGTGGAGAACGTTCGGCAGAGCGGAAATAGACCCTATTTGCAAACCAGGAAAACGCTCACTGCCCAGAATTCTTTTCGAAGAGCACGAACGCGCTGGCCAGTGTCTGGCCCCGCCGTCCGCTCTATGCTTTTCCTCCTGTCTCACTCCTGCCTCAAGTGCTGGAGCGTATCGAGGAAAGCGGATGCTCGGTGCTACTAGTCGCTCCATACTGGACGAATCAACCCTGGTTCCCAGATTTGATGCGACTGAAGAGTACTGCCCCGTGGCCGATTCCAGTGAGGAGAGACCTCCTCTCACAGGCCAAGGGCTCGATTTTGCATCCTCGCCCGGAGCTCTGGTCCCTACACGTATGGGCCATAAACGGGTACCCGCTAACCTCCCAAAGGGAGTGTTAGACACGATCGAACAGGCTAGGGCTCCGTCTACTAGACGGCTCTACGCTTCCAAATGGTCGGTGTTCTCTGGTTGGTGTTCAGACCAAGGTCTGTCACCACTTCAGTGCGGGGAAACGGAGATTCTCTCCTTCCTCCAAGAGCTATTGGATAAGGGAAGAACCCCATCCACGCTCAAAGTCTATGTGGCTGCCATATCTGCGTTCGTTAATCCAACGCTTGGCCATTCACTGGGCAGAAACGACCTGGTGGTCCGTTTCCTTAGAGGAGCCAGGAGGTTAAACCCTCCAAGGCCTCCTTCAGTCCCCGTTTGGGACCTTTCTACAGTGTTGAACGCTATGAAAGGGGCCCCTTTCGAGCCTATTCACTCAGTTGACATGAAACACCTGTCTTTCAAGACCGTGTTTCTTTTGGCTCTCGCTTCAGTGAAGCGCGTGGGGGATTTGCAAGCGCTCTCAGTTAGAGCTTCTTGTATGGAGTTCGGGCCAAACGACTCTGTAGTCGTGTTGAAACCGAAGCATGGGTACGTACCTAAGTCCCTCAACACACCGTTCAGGGCTCAGGTCATCTCCCTGTCGGCCCTGCCGGCCTCGGAGGACGGAAATAGCTCCCTTTGCCCGGTCAGGGCGTTAAGAGCTTATGTGTCCCGCTCCGCTGTCTTTCGACAGACAGAGCAGCTCTTTGTTTCGTTCAGTGGGCGCTCTAAAGGGCGAGCCGCAACGAAACAGAGTCTATCTCGATGGGTAGTGGATGCCTAATGGATGGTAGTGGACTGGGCGCTGCGGCCCAGGTCACTTTAACGTTTAAGCATCACTCACTGACAATGTGTCCCATGAGCATGCTATTACCCCATATATATATATATTTCATATATATGTTATTATGCCCTTAGAGGCACTACTATAAAGGGATGATGCTATTTTTAGCCGCTCTCCCTATACTTCTTGGGGTAGGCACTTGTACACCAGGGCGCGCGCGCCCTTAGGTGTCTGTGTCGGTCCAGGAACACGCATGGCGGGTTACATGGGGTTCCCGTAGCGTTCTTCGACGCAGTACGAGAGAACTCTACGTAAGAGAACGTACTCGGTTACTAACGTAACCTCGGTTCTCTCTAGGAGAGGGAACGAGTACTGCGTCTCATGCCATGCGTGTCCACGCTGCGTCGCTTTCGTGACGAAAATCAGTGTGTTAGACAGCTATGCTCGTATTTATAGGCCTAGGCCACGCCTGTTTTGGCGGGAGGTGACGCAGAAGGGCGCGAAGCGCCCTCATTGGTCAGCGTCTCTGTCCTCGCATAGGCTGTGCTTTTCTGGCGGAGCAGCCAATGGGTGAGCGATATTGCTCCGCCTAGGGTTGTATGCTACAGAAAAGCATTTTACAATATTTACAAAATTAAGGATTAATTTTTAGGCTTCAATCTCGACAAAGAAATACTTTCCCGTAGCGTTCTTCGAAGCAGTACTCGTTCCCTCTCCTAGAGAGAACCGAGGTTACGTTAGTAACCGAGTACGTTTGTTTGTTTGTGTTTTACCACTCAGGTATGCACTGTTATTAAAGTCACCTTTCAGCACAACCAGATTTGAGTGGAAAATCCTTTATTAACATCCAAATAACACAATGCAGAGGAACAACCACTACACTTAGAAGCATATTACCTTCGAGTTCTACAAAACCAGCCAATGGCAAACCAATACCATGGGTCTGTGGAATTTGCAGAGCGCAACTCCACCCCACTCGTGGGTATAAATGGAGCTGCGCGTGCAATCTCGCATTATGTTTCTGCTTCAGAGCGGAGTGTTACTTCACTTCTCTCCACTGCAAAGCTGTCTACGAGTTCGAAAGACGAGACGAGCGACTCTTCAGCGGTGTTGTTGTTATGGTGTGCACTGTGCACAGTGATCTGCCAACAGTGTGTGTTTTCTCCCTGGGCGCTTCAGCACTGCTGTTGAGTTTTTTCCTCTCTAAAAGAGCTGCACGCAGCATGTCTTTTTAAAGATGTCTCGCCCGTGTTTTTCTGGGTGCGGTAGACGGATGGATTCCGCTTATGGGCACGAACGCTGCCTGGCGTGTTTGGGCTTCTCAGGCAGCACCCATTGCGGGAACATGACCATCGCAATATTGCGATCGAGACTCGATGACCTCCGTAGAGGTTAAGTCCCCTCTGCCACACCCCAATATATTCCCTCTGCGAGAGTGGATACTTTGGCTGGTGGCCAGGGTGATTTGAGGGTGACGGTGTGGAACAACCCAACAAATCTTCCTCGGGCCACACCACCCTCTAGCACATTGCAACACGTAAGGTTGCTGGCCAGTCTTGTGGCGGGCCCAGCATTTCATTCGGCGCCCCAGCAGGTGATAAAGACTCGGCTGAGGTGCCTCCTTTGGGGGTACCTGCATTACCCGAGTCTGGTCCAGAACTGACTGGCATGCTTTCCCTGGCAGCCGCAAGCATCGTACTTGAGTGGAACCCTCCACCATGTCCCGAGCATTCTAGGCTTGATGATTGTTTTTTGGGGGCAGCTCGTGCTGACACCCGTCTGCACCCGCCCCCAATTCCTTTCTTCCTGGAAATGCATGAAGTAGTCATGAGATCGTGGATGTCTCCTTTGACTTCTCGCGTCCGCTCAGTGACCCGATGAGGCCGCGGCCAAAGGGTACACTGGGGTCCCCCAGGTGGAGCGTTCTGTGGCGATGCAACTGTGTCCCCAGAGCGCCTCCACCTGGCGTGGCTACCCAAAGCACACCTCCAAGACCTGTAGGTTTTCGTCCACTCTCAATTTCGCGGAACGCTCTTCCTTCCCTGGCCTCCTTTGTCCTCTGGCTTCCCACTTCAGGACGCTTCGCCTCCCACGTCTCATTCCGCTTTGCTGCCCCATCGTGGGTACTGTAAGGTATATGCCTCGGACTCTGGGTCCATATGAATTAGCTCAAATGATCCACAGGGAATTTTAATGACTAATCATGAATATGATTAATATTCTGCATATTACAGTTACATTAAATTATCGAAATTGAAAATGTATAGATTATATGAATATATGAATAATCGATCACAACGTCTTATAATTCCTCATTCATATATCAATAATCTTATTTAATTTCGATTATGAGATAACCTTTAAGGGAAATTCATGTAATGATCAAATAGGTGTTTGTCCTGCAAAAACCATCAAAGATCACCCATCAACCTCTCAGTAAAGCTATCTCCTTATAAACTCCAAGAAACATTAACTTTCGGCCGGGAACATTAATTTTCCGGTGTTTATAAAATTAAACTACCTTAATGTAGTGCATACTAAGAGCGGGTAGCTTTGGATCTATCTCATTGACTCGTATTTATTAACTTTCAACAGTCAGAAACAGTCATAATATATGGTTTTAATAAATGCACAACTACAGAATATATGGACTACTCAAGATACACCGATTATATGTTTGTACATATCTTACATGTGAACAAACAAGACAACGAATAACAGATGAGAGAGAGAAGGTGAGAGAGATAAAGTTCTGAGGAGGGGCGTGCCGAAGCACGCGCTGAGGTTGTAGGGTGAGAGAGAGGATCATCATAGAATAACGAAATCACAGACCTTTGAGAGAGCCAACAATCGAAACAAACCTTAAAACATTAAACTCGTTGGAGTGAACAATACTTGCAAAGTTCGTTTGTGTGCACGAGCTATGTCCAGCCTGCGCGTGTTCTCGGAGCAGAGTGCGCGCGCTCGTGTCTCCTCGGACAGGGCGCGAGTTTTGAAGAAGGCCTCTTGTGGAAGTGATATGTTACTGAAGGAATTCAGGCTTCGTTCGTTCGACTCGTAGGTGGAAACGAACCAAGGAGAATTTGAAAATGAAACAAGAGAAACTTTATAAAGAAAATAAAAGTGGAGGGAACTCCTGGAAGGAGTTCAGAATCGGAGACTTCACATGATGAGCAGACGATGAGGCAGGAAGCGAGAGCAGAAGAGGAAGGAAGAGCTTTGGCTCTCTCTTTTAAAGACTGTATGGCTCACGCCTTCTTTCGGGACAAGAGCAAATCGGATCCTCTGATCTGGAGAGGGAAAGCTGTTCCTTTGTCCTGTCAAGACCCCAGTCTGTGTAGTTTATGACAGAGCTCCGGGACTAGTCATTTCTATGACTGGAAATAATTCATATCGAAATAATCATACCATTACAGTCTATTATCGAGATTCAACTCCGTTAGATTTAGAGAATTACAGAGACATCAAACACTTCCGATTTAGATTATAGGGATACAGAGTTACATAAAATATACAGATTAGAAGCATTTAGAGTTTGATTATGTAAGGAGGAGCCAGAGGCAGTATTAGAATCCATGTGCTGAAGTTTATTAAGTGTAGGCAGCAGACTGAGTGGGAATAAACAATGTGCAAAAACACAGGTAAAGGTCCAAGGGCAACAGAACCAAGGGGGATCCAAAGGCAGAAGATGAGAAGGCAGGCGAGAGGGTCAAACTCCAGAAACAATCCAACAGGCAGTCAACAATCCAAAGGGGTAATCCTAGAGACAGATATCAGTGAAGGCAGGCAAAGGTCATACACAAAGTAATCAGACAATGAATAGAGAATGCTTGGTAAGGCAGTAGGACTGGCAATACTTCGCAAGGCTTGTTTGGTCATGCCATGCTTTAATGGCCGCCAAACAGGAAGTCACCATAGAGTGAGAACAGGGAGTTGCACCCAGTCAGAATTCAGGAGAGGGCTCCCTCTGTTGGCGTGGCGTTACAGATTAGTACACATTTAAACTTACATTAAATCCCAAAATCTGTCATGACATATAAATGGTAACACAGAATGCATTTGGTAATGTTTTAAATATGATTCGTTTGAAGAAAAGTCTCTTGTGTGTGTGTGTGCTCCTCTCTGGAGACGTTGGGTGTCATATTACGTGTGTGCGTAACTTGCTGTGAGGAATGTTGGAAAGAGACAGCTCTCTTGTCTGTTCAGACAACGAATGAAGTGTATTAGAGAATCACGATTCATTAATTTGAAAAGCAGCTGTCAATGTTGCTACATATCCCCCTTTTTGTTCGATTAAGTCAGGGGATGGACTTCATCGAACAACAACTTAGCACAATGGATGACAGGTGGTTTGCTAGGCTGATGGTTTGGCACCCCCTTTCCGGGGATTCCGTGTGAAACCTTCCGACACAGAGTTTGTGAGCTTGACTGTGGATGTTCACATCTCGTTGAGTCTGGCACAGGGTGAAGGCCAAGACGAGTGTCGGTGCGTGGTCGGTGACCTTGGAAAGATACTACAGTATCAGCTGCGGTCCAGGTTTGGACACAGGTGAGTGGTATTCAGGCTTGGAGGGTTGTGTTGACAGGAGCAATGTTCGTGAGTTGGGACCCCCTTTTCTCAAACCAGAGATCTCCTTCTGGATCTAAGGTGACGTTGTAGTTCTTAAAGGATGGGAGTTCCAGTGCTGTCTGGTACTCTTTGCTCGGAAGATGGTACCATGACAGGTTACCGAGGTGTGAGATGGCACCTGTCGGTACTTGAGTCGGCATACTCTGGCTGAGCAGGTTGACACGGCTGGTTGTATCATGCTGTTCGTGAGTGACAGTGGCTGTGTGCGCAGGTGTGTTAGCCAGCCATCGTTCACCTACAATCTTTGCTTGTGTTTTTTGTGACTTGTGTGCGAGGCTTAGCTTCAGCAGGGCAGCGTGTGTGGCTGACCAGGGGTTGCATACCAATGGACATACCAATGTTAAACAGAGTTCTGTCGGCAGCTACGGCTCCGAGCAACGCTCCCAGGAACCGTTTGGATCGGTGGTTGGTGTTTAGGAGTCCCAGTTGTTCTCTCGGTGGCAGCTGTCCTCTGGATGGCTTACAGCACGGCATGGCAAGCCACAGCGGCAACCTGGTACAGATGACAGGGAGAGAGAGAGAGAAAGGGAAGGAAGAGGCAAACGAGGGTTGTCTTTGGTTGGACAGGGCAGTTCTTTTACTTTGTGGGTGGCAGCTAGGTTTAGCTCGCCTCGGCCCATGTTTTGTCACATCTTTCTGCCAGCCGGTCGCTTGCTCAAATGTCTCGTCAGTGGCTCTGGTGCTGTGTTGTGCCGCACATGATGCGTCATAGATAAACATTGGCATGACCCCCCTTTTGCAATTGTTCATCACAAGCTTTTGCGCTGTGATGTCAACAGGTGCAGAACACGTAATGTTGTCCCGTGTGTGCAGCATGTGCATGTTATGCAGCGGTTTGAGGCACTGGCTGTCAGTGAGTTTAGACGGCGTGCAAGGGAGGCAGGAGGGGTATGAGTGGAGGCAATGCAAAGTCTTTGTTGTGGTGTCAGAAGCCCGCATGTCCGCTATGTTGGGTGTTGCAGACAGCGGAGTCAGCGTAAGAGGCACAGGGTTAGGCAGTGTAGCCTGTAAAAGTCTTATGCAGTGTGTAGTCGCTGCAACTGTGAGGGCGGGTGGGTGGGTCGGGTGTGACCCCTGCTTTCTGTTTAGTGCGCCAGGCTTGGCGCGGGCATGAGTTTGGTCATGTAGCTGCAGGTCAGTCTTGACCTTGGCGCAGCATTTGTTAAAGTCTTTTGTGAGCTGGAAGGTGCAGGGTAGCGAACTTGAAACTTGACCTGTTGCTAAGTCTGTGTCGTTGTGACTGGCTGTGGGAGTTCCCATGAACTGTGTGACCTGACAGTCTGGCTCTGTGGAAAGTCTCGTGACCTCTGTGATCTGACAGTCTGGCTCGGGTGGCCTGTGTGACTGGATGGGGAGAGGTTCTGGCACTTGAGCCCAAAGAGTTCGCTTTTTGAAGTCCAGTAAGGGCTCGAAACGATCCAGCAGGTCTTTGCCAATGATGAGTGGATGAGTGTTCATTGGTGAAACGTACACAGGGTGAGTCAGCGACATAAAACTTATTGACAGGTGGATTAGAGTTAGCTGTTCAAACCGGATGCTATTTTGGCTGTATGAATGCACATTTAGTTCACAAGTGTGAGATTCAAGAGTTCGATTCTGTCTCTTAGCTTCGACTTTGAGTCTTTTGAAAAGTTGAGATGAGATCACAGTGAGGTCTGCTCCTGTGTCTATCAAGGCTTCAAGTTTCACTTCCTTCTCCAAAGTGCAGGCTAGGTAGGGTTTCCTGGTCACCCCCCTTTCAAGAAGGTTTCCCAGAAACTGTGGCACCGGGGCTGTTGTTGTCAGCCGGAGTGAATGGTAGGTGTTGTCAGTTTGTGATGCAACAATGAGTTCACTAGTTGGTGACTGACAAACAGTGTTCTGGGGGGCAGTCGCATGGAGGGAGTGAGTGGAGCTGCTATTTGGTGATGTAACTGCAAGGTTCATGGGTTGCGATTTGATAACAATGTCTGGTGGGTTGTCCCCGGGAGGGACGTGTGGCTTGCTGCGGGGGCAGCTAGCCGGAACAGCACTTCCTGGGACTTTGTGATGTTGGTCCCAGGTGTGATGTGTTGTGCTGTTTCGTGTAGGGTGTGCAGCTGTCAGCTGTGGTGCTGGAGTGGAGCTGTCACTTTGTGGTGTGACAGCTAGCTCTGTAGTCTGTGGGGGACGAGCAGTGTTCGTGGTGCTTGGCTCAGGCAGATGGCAGTCAGAAACCGTTGGTTTCAGTTCTTATGCTTAGACATAAGATGTCTGGTTCGTCCTTGTCTCTCTTGCGATGTTTCTTGTGAAGAAACTCTTTCAGCATCCTCACGATCTCTGCTGTCTCCGACGTGGCTGCACTGTGTTTTTCTGGTGTGCAATGAGGCTTGGGCTTACCAGTAGCATGTCGAGAGGGGTTCCAGGGCCGGCTTTCTGGGCTTGGAGTTCTGGACGGCGGGTGATGCTGGTCCCAGAACCTCTTAGAGCGCTCGCTCCGATGTTTTGGATGAGCACCGTCACGGTTGTGCTGCCCTCTGCTGGCTTGGAACGGTCTTGACTCTCTGTGGTAAAGTCTGTGACTGTGGTGCTGTTGGGCACCCTCTGTGTCTAGCTCTGAGCAGTGCTCAGAGACAGAGTCGATTGTGGGGTCTTTTACAGTCTTTTTGGAAATAGTCTTTTGCTTGGTGTAAGCTTTGTGGACCAAGTCTCGTAGCTGTTGGGTGGACATGCTACGTGGACAGGCCAGAACGCCTAAGTGATGACTCACTGTGGGATGCAGATTTCGGAGGAACAGCGTCCTGAAGTTGACATCTTCTTCCATACCGGGCTCGTTTCGTGCTCCGAAGTAGGCGTGTCGGAGTCGGCCGTAGTAGGTCTGTGGGTGTTCAGGTCGGGCCTGTTTGACGTCCATGGCGGTGAAGACCCCTTGTTCTGATTCTGGATCAGAGAATTCACGGATCAAAGCTTGTCGCAGCTGCAGGTATTCCTTTTTGACAGTCTCTGGTTGGCGGTCTAAGAAGCTGTGTACGTCGCGGCTAGAAGTAATTCTGAGCAGGTAAAACTTGTCCCAAGCTGTCACGTTGGCGACAGTTTGCAGGTGAAAGTCAATGTCTTGAAGGTACGCATGTACATCATGGCCTCCTGCATGGTTTGGATTGAACGTAGGAATGTTTCTGGCCAACTTGTCAAAGTTTGTGGGGGAAGAGCTGTTGCTGGGGGCCCAATCCGTCTGGAGAGGATTCTGACCCTTTTCAGCTCCGCCCCCGTCAGCCTTGGGAGCCGTGCCGCGTTTAGCGGTAAGTGTTCTCTGTGAGGGCCCCCCCCCTTTCTGCTGACAGGGGTTTTTGTTGGCTGGCTGGTGCGTACCGGCTGGTTAGGGGAAACTTTGTGGTGTGTGTTTCCCCTACCCGGTCACTGTTAAGTCTGTAAGAATGTCTCAGTTCTCTGTGAACAATGTCAAGTTCGTCTCTGAGATCGTGTCTCTGCAGAGTAAGCTCATGGATTTCAGCTCTGGCCACCTGTAAGTGTTTTTCACAGGCTGTGGCTTTAGCGTTTTTGTCTCTTAGTTCAGTCTTTGCTCTCTCGAGGAGAGCGTCACTTTGTTGGAGTCTTTCGTCGAGGTCTTTACGGGTTTCTTTCTCCGACTGTCCTCTTTGGTCTGTGTCGAGGCGAAGATCTTGCAGGGCCTTTCGAAGTCTTTCTACTTCTTTCTGTAGCTCTGGATCTGTGGCGTCCTCTTTCTCGGTCTGGAGAAGAAGCTGGTCTAGTTGACTTTGGGTGTGGGCCTGGTTCCTCCGGGCCTCCTCTGCTTGAAGCTTTAGCGCTGCTGCTTCCTGCTCCAGGTTGATGTGGCTCCTTTCGCTGAGCCGTGCCTGGGCGACGAGTTTGTGTGCGAGGCTCCCGACGATCTTGGCCCAGTCCTTGTAGTTGTAGCTCTGTGTCGGATCGTGGGTCATCAGTTCGACCAGGTCGGTGTCCAGCTGTTCTCGGCTCAGGGGCTCTGTGTCAGCGGCGTCTCTTGGCAGGAAGTTGGTCGTCATGGCTCTCAACCACAACTCGAGTTCGTCCCACTGGGCAGCCATACTGGACGGCCGTGACCTTGGCACACTGTAGGCGAGAGAGAACACAGAACACACACACAAAGAGACCAATGCAAGTTCGTTTTAAGGTTAACGAGCTATAATCATACGGCTATGCCGTTTATGAGAATTTTGGGGCTAACTGATGCCAACAGTTAGACAGTTCGCGGAGCCAATTAACTTGGGTCGTCTGAGGACCTGCACTAGGGGTTGTGACGAGCAGTAGCCTGGCGGGTCACGTGGTGGCCCCGGCTGCTGGTGGTCACTCAACTACTTAGTTTCCTTGATGGCTCTCTCAGGTTACTGTTTCTAGGTGAAATGAAAGAAACAAATCACAACAGAACAAAGGATTGAACAGATCAAAGTGAAATAAGATCAAACAATAGTAACACGGTATGTGTTAGAGAGAATAAGGAGGCCTAAGCCTATTACCACTGCCAGAGTTTACGATAGGGCCTACAGGTGAGTGGGGGCTATCGGGGTAGAAAACCTAGGAAGATAGTGAGGCTTGGAGAAAAGGATATAGGCCAAGCACTTAAATGACCGGGGAATATCTAATATTCTGTGGCTTATACTAAGTGTATGGGTTTTTCCTTATTTAGTTTGCCTGGGGTGAAATGAGGTCACTCAGGTGGGAGCCGGCGGCGCGGTCAACCTTCTCGACGGTCCCAAACACTCGACCGCAGTGGACCCGGGCCCTCTGTTACTCTGTGTACCACGGTGCGACCTTCTCAAACAACTTGCGACCTTAAGCACAACCTGGCAACGCCAAGATGTCAACTGCCAGACAGCACAACAAAATTGGGTTTTCCCCGGAACCCTGCAGCAGGCCCTGGTTCAGGTAATTGTCCCGAAATTGCCTTGTGTGTCAGCTGGCGTGGTTGACTTTACCCTTGGAGTGCTAAATTGCTGATGTAGCAGTTGCGTGCCGCCCCAATGGTAAGAGACAGAAGAGTCCGAGACTTACGCACGGCCGGTGTCGGTCGTGACGGCCAGGTGACCCCGCTCGCTGGAAACCAACCCGAGATGACTGTCAAATCACCACAGCGCCCTAGGGAGAACTACATATGGATACACAAAGAGGGGTAAACAGGTGAAAGTTAAAGTCAATTAAGGCTTTCTTGTTTAACCAAGTTTGGTAATTATGTATGTAGAAGTAAAGGCAAAGGCTTTGAAATAATGATAAAACAAAAAGGGAATTATGATAATGTTGGTGATTATCAGAATAACCTAACCTAAAAGAGAGATAAGAAAATTAGGAATAAAAGTAATAATACATTTTTTTTTTTTTGAAAAAAAAAAATTTAATAATAAAAAAAATAAAAAAAATAAAAATAATGAAAAGACAGGATGACCCCAGAAGAAGAGACAGGCCGCAGTAGTGGGTCTGTCCCACAAAAGGGCGTACCTCCTCTCAGCGGTCAACCTGTTTGAACAGACAAACTCATTCAAATTAAATTCAAACTGGTTTAAATTCAAATTTAAATAAGCCTGTGCAGAAATGTAAAAATCAGGGTGATATTTTATAATAATCCAGATAACATTGAAGTATCAGTAATTATTATGAAATAATCAGAAGGGAAATACGAAATAAGTACACACTTCAAAAGAGTGAAGGGAGGAAAAGAGTGGCACCGATTTAGTATCCACAAGGCCACGTGGTGGCGCTGTTTCCTTCTAGTGGATATCAGTGGCTGATAGCCAAACACAATTTAAATCCAAAATTTAAATCTGGTTTAACTCGAATTTAAATAAGCGTGTAAGGGAATTGAGAACTCAGAATGATATTGTACAATAATTAAGATGCATTTAAGGTATCAGTAATTATTATAAAATAATCAGACGAGAAAACAGAAATAAAGCAATTCACACAGAATTGGAAACAGAAAAGCGAGTTGAATGAACCGCTTTAGCGGGTGGCGGCCACTGGGTGGCGGACTTCCCTCTAACTGGGCTCTCAATGGCTGGGCTGGGATTTAATGTAAGTTTTAATTCAACTCTTGTTTGAACCAAACTCAAAGTAAATGTACCAGTCACAAGCAGGAAAATTGTCTAACACAAAATAATATTCGCACGAGCAAAGCTGTAACTGCCAATAATTATTTAGAATTTTAGACAAGCTAATTCACCATTCATTATGACACTTGAATTTGGAATTTAGCAGTACGAGAGCATTATCTGAAACGGCCACGGGATGGCGTAGTTGCGCTCATGCAGGCTGACGTCAGTGGGAGGCGGTGCTCGCGCAGGGTGACGTCGTTGGGGCGCGTATTTCGAGACTTGAACACCTAAAGGACCTCTGGTGTTTAGTCCGCGGAATTACAACCAATGTTAAATGTGACTAGAGCGCTCAGAGCTTTCAGCTCGGTCACGCGCTGATTTTCTGCAATAAAAATCACAAAGGAACGAGATCTGCG
The DNA here is from genome assembly GCF_949152265.1 of Phoxinus phoxinus. Lineage (NCBI taxonomy): Eukaryota > Metazoa > Chordata > Actinopteri > Cypriniformes > Leuciscidae > Phoxinus > Phoxinus phoxinus. The sequence goes on along the minus strand of NC_136894.1, from coordinate 17,512,976 downwards.
GATCTTTGGGTGCTATTGCACAAGAGCGTGAAGCAGGGTTTCTTCGCTGCAAACACACAATTGTGGGCAACAGGACTTTTCGTCTGTTGCTAGACTCCCATAGATATTTATCCAAATAGCACTTAGGATTAATATATTAGATTTTCGATTGATTAGCTAAGTCAATGTTAACCAGGAGTTTATCGTTTTGCTGAATATCACTGGGTTAACCGCGAATTCAATAACGACATTTGCATGCAAGGCCTAATATGTTTGGAAGGAATCTCGCTTAGAAACATATTTATTAATACCGGTAATACGCACGTGAGAATTATTCGTTCACAGCGATTTCAACAAATATTAGAAATGTATCGACTGCAGAGATATTTCTTCATCTCTTAACAGCACATTAGTAATATTAAATACTGCAGTGTATAGCATTTAACAGTGCTAAAATTGTCTAGGCATATTTTAACGACTTGTTAAAGTGTAACGTTACTGACTTAGGCTTTTTGCCTGGTCAGTTAGGAGTGAGTTCGCGTTTGCGACTTATCTCATAATTTCATAACACATGTGCACAAAAATTATTAATAACCATATAAACAGACTGAAACTGGATATTGCTCGTAAAACACAAAGTTTGAGATTGCACGTAATTTTCTCCACCAATAAGTTTAATGTTTTAAGGTTTGTTTCGATTGTTGGCTCTCTCAAAGGTCTGTGATTTCGTTATTCTATGATGATCCTCTCTCTCACCCTACAACCTCAGCGCGTGCTTCGGCACGCCCCTCCTCAGAACTTTATCTCTCTCACCTTCTCTCTCTCATCTGTTATTCGTTGTCTTGTTTGTTCACATGTAAGATATGTACAAACATATAATCGGTGTATCTTGAGTAGTCCATATATTCTGTAGTTGTGCATTTATTAAAACCATATATTATGACTGTTTCTGACTGTTGAAAGTTAATAAATACGAGTCAATGAGATAGATCCAAAGCTACCCGCTCTTAGTATGCACTACATTAAGGTAGTTTAATTTTATAAACACCGGAAAATTAATGTTCCCGGCCGGAAGTTAATGTTTCTTGGAGTTTATAAGGAGATAGCTTTACTGAGAGGTTGATGGGTGATCTTTGATGGTTTTTGCAGGACAAACACCTATTTGATCATTACATGAATTTCCCTTAAAGGTTATCTCATAATCGAAATTAAATAAGATTATTGATATATGAATGAGGAATTATAAGACGTTGTGATCGATTATTCATATATTCATATAATCTATACATTTTCAATTTCGATAATTTAATGTAACTGTAATATGCAGAATATTAATCATATTCATGATTAGTCATTAAAATTCCCTGTGGATCATTTGAGCTAATTCATACGGACCCAGAGTCCGAGGCATATACCTTACAGTACGCCTGTAGTTCACATGTCCCAGCTGGTTCAGTTTTTGGGAGCCTGGCTAGAGCTTCCAAATCTGTCCCGCTGGCTCGTGCAGACTATCAGGCTCGACTATGCGATTCATCTCCCACGGTTTCCCCTGCTTTCGGGGAGTCCGCTATATACCATGGTGGGTGGCAATGCCCATGTCATGTGTGCGGAGTTCGCCGTGGTATGTCTCTTTTAGCATGTGTCTTTCCCTCACCTTGCCACCCCTGGGGTTAATACTTCCACCCTGTGGGCTGGATACATCAGTGTATTCCATATGCATCCAGTTCTCTGCTCCTCAGCAGGTAACATAATGCGAGTTTGCACACGCAGCTCCATTTATACCCATGAGGTGGGGTGGAGTTACGCTATGCAAATTCCGCAGACCCATGCCATGTTTTGCCATTGGCTGGTTTTGTAGAACTCGAAGGTGATAGGCTTCTAAGCGAAACCCCATTTCGTCAGTCGGAATGAGGGTTACATACATAACCGAGACATTTTGTTTGTTTTGTGGAGAGCTTGGTTAATCAGGCCAATAAGAGATAATTAACCACAACTTGTGCTTTTTATTTCATAAATGTGTCAATAAAAATGTCTATATTTAAAAGCTGACCCAAGGTCTGGTAAAAACCATAGACACTGGTTAAAGGGTTCTCAAAAATTGCCCCTATAGCTACAAAACCACTGATATATAGAAACGGTTTGTAAGAAAGCCTTGTTTCCTAAAATTATATGACTTTGGCAGTTTGATATGTGCTCTGAATCACTGGATCAGAACACAATGATTCACAAATATTTTGAAGCTTGTAGTGTTTCTTGTACTCACTATTGAGACTTAATCACATCCAAATCCATACATAGAACCACAGTGATCCAATCTGAATAATTTTAACTTAAAACAACATGTGGAAAACGAACCCATCCATTTATATAAAAAAAATGTCACTTTTTAAACTAGATTTTTAAACATTTGTATTTTCTCTGTCATTTTCCACTCAAACAAACACTCTCTTAATTATTTTACTACTGTCTATTTCTCTCTTTCTCTGAGTCTGAGATTAGACTTGCTCTTCTCTGCCACTCCATTTTCAGCTCTTCTGTGATAGAGTGACAGAGCTCTTTTAGGGCCACCAGCATGCACTTGATGGAAACAGCATCCCAGCAGATGGGGTCTGATAGAGACTGAATTACAAGCTCAGGGTCTGTTGCCCACCCCCATTCCATCTAACCTCATTTCAAGCAAGTATTATATCCAAAGCCGAGACTGATATATCTGGGTCAATGTCTGGTGATGGGGTGAAAAAGGCAGATCAGTGTGCCATTTCAACCTGAATGAACACTAACAGGCGAGGGAGGAGCATGTTAAGGGTGGGCAAGGCAAAGTGTGGCTAAAAAGATTTTTTCCCTTTTAGAAGAGGGCTGAGGGAAATAATAGAGGAAGACAATACTAGAATTGAAGGGAGTTATGACTAATGGTAGATGTCAGTCATGTAGTTTGTTATAGTAGTAGTTTGTGAATATTTCTGTGGATCAGAAAAGCCCACATATTATGGTACAAAATAAACAATTGCATTGAATACTGAATAATTGAACCATTGCCACTCACCAAGTAAAGCATCAACCATTACTGGTCAATTCAATAAAAAAGGATTATAAAACATCACAAAATTAAAACAAGAATAGAGGTTACATAAATACATGAAGGCTTTGTTAATTAATCTACATCTCATTTTCTTTATTTTTGAGAGGTGTTAAAATATTTTTTGTTTGCTTTCTCTTTGTTTAGTGTTTACTGTAGGCATCTCACACTTTCTTGATACACAGAAAGGCTTTTTCATGATTATATGTGCAAATGACACAAGTCATGTAAATACCACATAACATCCTAACTAAACATTAAAAGTGATGGCATGAGAAACCAAATTTGCCTTGATCTTTTGGCATATAAGAGGTCTTTGTACCATTAAACATCCTGCAAGTTTCATAACTTAAAACGTCCTCCCTATTATAAAAGAAGCATTTATTTAATCAAGCTCCAAATACGACTCGTTGTTGATCCTATGGGGCAAGGTGACGTCACCTAGCACCAGTCGTTTGCATATGGTGCATATATCAGAAATATATACTGTATGGTCAGCCCCCGCTCAGAAAATTGACAAAATTCATCCTTTAAAATCAGAAAACAATACAGAACACACATAGACAGAAATGAAGTAAATTTGTAGAATTATAAGAAAAACAGATGTTTTAAATAATGTATAAACCTAAACTCTAAAGACTCCAACTTTTCTCTTTGTAACATCCTGATCAGGTTTGATTCTAATCATAATGTAACATTATTGAAAAACTGATTATTTTTTTCAGTACAAAAACTGCTAAACTTTGACAAAAAAGTAGCTTTTATTGTTAGAATTGTGATTTCACAATGTGCAGATATGAATTCAACTGGAAAAAACTTGATGAAGATGTCTTTCAGTTAGTCAAATATAGCAAATAGTGGAGCTCTGCAGCCATCTACTGGTTAAAGTGATAATGTTTTAAAAAACTGCCATGATTGTTACAAAATCACAAAATGCGCTGCAATTAGTGAACTACAACTCAAACTAACTCACGACATCAACGTCATCGTTCTCAGCCACTCCCTCTGTTCGCTGATTGGACCGGTGAAATTTAGATTTCAGAAAACCAATACACCACAATCCCAGACCTAGTACTGAAGGAAAATGAAAATTGAGCGGAAGTACGTAGGAGGGCGGAGCCAGGCTAGTGGTCAATCGCATCCAGTTTAAACTTTTAGTCTAAGTTTATAAAGCCTGTCATGGCCCCGCACTACAATACCTTGCTGAGTTAGTGCAACAATACTCTATACTTCTCTGTCTTCCACTTTTTCAGTATTTATGTTACATGTTTACTTTATCGAAATTGAAGTTCCCTTTCGAACAGTCATATCGTATTGCATAGGCGTAATTGTATGGGGGGACAGGGGGACACGTCCCCCCCAATATTCAAAGAAGGACAATTTGTCCCCCCCAATATTTGATCATACTGTATGATTGATTATGCGGGCAATATCGATGTCCGAAAATATAAAATCCCGGCCGGTCTATTTCCCAAATCCTTTCGACTGGCCTTACTTACAGATTTCGCGCTCCTAGCTCTTCTTCTGTTTGGTTTCTCCTAACTCACTGACAGTGCACGTCACGAGCTACTAAAGGTATAGGAAAAACATGACATGGATTTCAGTTTTTTTGTTAATGTATAGTAGGCTACATGAACAAAAACCTATTTCTCCTGAAATCCATGTCATGTTTTCCCTATACCTTTAGTAGGCCTAGCTCGTGCACCGTCAGTGAGTTAGGAAAAAAAACAAACAGAAGAAGAGCTAGGAGTGCGAAATCTGAAAGACATTTGGCACATATATCTGAATGGTAAATATCCTGTATTTGGCTGACATAATCCCTTAGATAACGATGAACTTCACTAGAATTTCGAATTGTAGAATTTGTGAATTTCGACTGTAATACTATACACATACAGCTTGTATGAATGGGAGGGACTATTGACAAGCTATAGCCGACAGCTAGCTAACGTAACTGCACGTTTTTTCTCTCTCGATACCATCGTATCAATTGATTTTGATTAATATGCGCGAGGGAGAGAGAGAGAGCAGACAGCTCGGTTGAGTGCGCGCGCGCGACCGGGGCTCTCTCTCTCTCTCTCTCTCTCTGCCCTGTCAAGATGTGTCAAGAATTTAATTCACCTTTGGCTAAGCCCCGCCCCCCTTAGTTACTGTTGCTACCTCCGACAACTTCATCTGGGCTCTGGTTTGGTATCAACATGGCTTATGCTGTGACGGCTCTTTCTGCTGAAATTTTATCAAACTTTTATAAAGCAGCAAATAAAGTGTCCGATAGAAGTAGGCAAAAGTGTCTGCAGTGTGCGTTTGAAGGCTTTATTCAAGACAAACGGTGAAACGCAAGCAACAACAAGGCATCCAAATAGAGGCAAAAGCATAACGGCCACAGTCAAACAATGAACCACCGCATATCCTAATCGAGACGGAGGCTGGGACTCACAATATCAGGAGAAACACTGTCATGCAAAGCTGGGTAGGTCTCTATTCACTTCTATAATCGTTATTATTTACAAAGCAAACGATCTTCGCGAGTATAAAGTTGTGTTTATTAGCAGCGTGTGCTAGCGTATCAACAATTAGGGCAGAGAACCGAAAAGAGAACCGAAATCATAACCTAAACCAGCATAAAACTGTCTAACTAGTATAACTTCACAGTAAGGTTAAAAGCTAAATGTATCTTAGAGCACAAAAGTGTGTTGTTGATCCTGAGGGGTTTCGCTGACTGAGGACGTCCACACAGTTTAATCCAAAGACGACACTTGTCAGTATTTAACTTCGGTTTTGGGAAGGGGAAAAAACGGACACCCCCCCTCCAACCTCTCTGGGGAACGCGTATCTGTGTTACAAATGCCCCAGGCACAACGTTTAACCATATTTTTTATAAAACGACGACGTAATAACCTGCCGAGACCAAAAATATGAGCCTCCTGCGTTGAAGTCAATGGAGCGCTGTGAAAAAGTGTCGGAGCCTCTGTGGGAGCTCGTTCTTGGCTGCGCTGTGATTGGTCAATCTACATTCTAGGGCGTGGCTTAGCCAAAGGCGAATTGTGATGCAAAAATATTCTTCCTATTTTTTTTTTTTTTAAATACAAATTGGCCTACAAACTGTATTTATTTTATACAACGGTAAAATTAACAATAAAGTTAACATTTGTGTGTTACTTTTTAGACACAATATTGTTTGTTTCCCCCTTTATTTCGCCGACGAGAATTTCATAATGAAACTTAAGTCCAACAGACAGCGATTTTTTTTTTAACTGAAATCCGCGTTTTGAAGGAATCATTTGATTCAATGAATGAATCGCAAATCGGTTGAATAAATGACTCCAACAACTCGCTTATTAAGACAGTGACTTACTGCCACCTACTGGCGGGTTTAGTTTCATATTTAATGAATAGCTTTATTTATGCAATTGCACATTAAGTGTAAATATACAGTAATGCCAGTTCGGATGCCGCTTCTGTGTCACCTCTGCACTGCAAGGATGGATTTTAATTTAATTATTTAATTTAACAGTGGTGCTGTGTTATTCTAATAGAATTTAATTTGAATGTTAGAATTTGACATAAAAGGTGATGCATACCTCTAAATACGTTTAGAAATAATTTCCATATTTAGGTGAAAATGTCCCTGGAAATCAATTTAAGTTGGCAAATATTGCCCCTTAATAAAAATGTTAATTTCAGTCACTACTGTAGACCACTGCATAGAATATGTTAAATATGAATATCTTCTGAGTCTGCTGTCAACAATGCAAATGTAAATGTAAACAACAGGCCTAAACCAGCGAGGGTACCAGTACAAAATCAGTAAAATATCATCTAATGGTATTATCAACAAAACTTTGAAAATATAGAGATATATTTTTGTTAATATTGCACATCCCTAATGTACAGTATTAATTTTGATTTCTTCAGGTCTTAAAAAGGTCTTAAAAAGCCTTAAATTTGACTTAAAAAAATGTGCAGATACCCTGATTAGTACATAACTGTTTTACTATCATTGCTCAAGACTTGATATTAGAAAATTGTTATCCTGTAACAGTAATTTAATCAAAATGTTTATAGCCACTATATGTTTATAGAAGAATATAAGAGAGAGATCATGGCCGCTTTGTTGTCAATTCAGGCTTGTAATTGATGCAGATGCTGTAATCATTATAGGGTGAGTATATAATGATTATTTATCCGATAAATAAAATTTATCGGATTTATCAGATTATCCGATGTAATAAAATTCCTTGTTGTGTTATACAATTACAAACATTCGGACTCTGACGTTTATTTTATTTTGATTAAAAAAATGTGTGCATGCGCCAACACAAAAAGTCCCACAGCTGTCCCCCCCAATGTGTGATTGACAATTTCGCCCTTGTCGTATTGCATAGCTATACGCAGTGGGGAAACTCATTTCCTCAGATTTATTGAAGCTTAAAGGAACACTCCGACTTTTTGGGACTTTAGCCTATTCACCTTATCCCCCAGAGTTAGATAAGTCCATACATACCTTTTTCATCTCCGTGCGTGCTATAAGTCTGTTTGACGCACCCACCGCTAGCCTAGCTTAGCACAAAGACTGGATGTAAATGGTTGCAGCTAGCATACTAATCCAAATAAGTGACAAAATAACGCAAACATTTTCCTATTTACATGTTGTGATTTGTATAGTCACAGAGTGTACAAAAAACAAAGTCACATGAGACACAGACATATTTTAACCGTATAAATACTGGGTACTATATTCTCTGAAGGCGAAGCACTGCTACTTGGGCGGAGTGATAACCGCAGCACATGAGACGCGCCGTGGTGAGGAGCAGAGAGTTCGTTCAGAGTTTGGGTAACAGAGTCAGCAATTTATAAATAGTAAAAGCGTAGTTTACAATCTTGGATTTTCGCTGTATTGTAAAGAGCTGTGACAATAAACAGGGGACACCAGGTATACCATGATGTTTCATAGAATTCCAACTAAAAACGCTGACCGGATGAAGAAATGGCTAAGTTACTTGCTCTGGATATTGATCAAAACACCTAATGAGATTATCAAGGGACATTATGTTTGCTCGGTACATTTCACTGAGGACGACTATTTTCAAAAAATGGAATACAGCCATCCCATCGATATCACATACAGGACAAAGTGGAGCGGCTGCGGTAAGTGTTCCGTTATATTTTTTAATGTTTAGCCTTACGTTACTGTAACAGTGCCATTAGCTAACTTAGATCTAATGTAACGTTAGTGACACTATTATATGAATAGGGTGGTAACTACTATTGCAGTTGTTTACGGTCTCCATGTATCCCCTGTAATGTTAGTATTGTTGCCTCGAACGCGCTCTGTCACTTGAGCGGAGCTAGAAGTCAAGTTGGTTTTGTTGACAGAAGAAAAAACCGCGCGTCTCAGGTGCTGCGGTTATCACTCCGCCCAAGTAGCAGTGCTTCGCCTTCAGATAATATAGTTCCCAGTATTTATACGGTTAAAATATGTCTGTGTCTCATGTGACTTTATTTTTTGTACACTCTGTGACTATACAAATCACAACATGTAAATAGGAAAATGTTTGTTTTATTTTGTCACTTATTTGGATTAGTATGCTAGCTGCAACCATTTACATCCAGTCTTTGTGCTAAGCTAGGCTAGCGGTGGGTGCGTCAAACAGACTTATAGCACGCACGGAGATGAAAAAGGTATGTGTGGACTTATCTAACTCTGGGGGATAAGGTGAATAGGCTAAAGTCCCAAAAAGTCGGAGTGTTCCTTTAAGGCGAGACACTACAGGTGAATAGGGTAATATTTTTAACTAGCAGATATCACCATGCAACTTTCCCAGTTGATTACCTACATTAAGATGAGAAAAAAATGTATTACAAGTTTTCTGTAATTTAATGTTTAAATATGCAAATTAGGCATTATCTAATTAAATATGCGCTAATTTGCCTATATTTTATAAAACGAAATCTCAGAATTGGATAAAGCCAGGTTCAAAATTATTTTTTCATTGTGTTCACATATTAGATGGAAAAAAATTACAGAGGGAATTATGGATATCTACTTTTGTTATCCTGTAAATCAGAATATACTGTCAATAGCCTTAAAAAATGTATTTTCGCCATGTTTTTGGGAATAAAATGTTATATAAATAAGGCTAGGAATAATATATTTACAAATCCCTCTGTAATTGTCTTCATAATATAACTAGGTACAAGACTGGGAAGTTTGGTGTGTATAGGTGCTACTGAAGAGGAGATTTCGGACTTGGAGTATGAGAGAAAAGTCATTTTGAGAAAAAGGCATTTAAAGATTTGTAATGTAAAAAATCATACTTTTTTAGTGGAAACAGCTATTTACTGACACAATATCTTATCAAATCATTAGCAACAACAATACAAAACACCTAAATCACATCAAAACTTATAAACACAGCATTTATGGCCTTCAACTGAGCAGAAAAACAGTCAAAAACACACATCTAAATGTCAGAGCGCGTCACGTGATGCATCTGAACGAATCACGTTGTCAGAAATTGACATCAGCCAATGAGATTTCGCTTTTAGGGTTAAATGCCCATTTTACTTTCACGATTGGTTACTGATTAAAAGGAAATGACCATATTTGGATCCGACAGCATTGTACAGGAGAGAGAGAGCTTTCCAGACGTGTGCGTGATTAAAGGAAGAAGAGAGAGATCGCGGAGCAGCGCGTTGATTAAGAACGCCAACTTTTTTTGAATTTCAGAGAAATCTACAGACGCAAATAGACAAAGTGTAGTAAAATAAAGACCTAACTGTGTATTTTGGACTTTTTTTCACCACAAGTCTGAAAGAAGACATGTTATTGAAGACAAATATCCCAAAATCTCAAAATTGACCAGTGAAAAAAAAACGATGTTTTTGCCTGCCGTGTCTCGCCTTAAAAATGTAAAGTGCATTGCAGCTGCAGAGCTAGCAGAGTGAGATTGGCTCACTCAATGGCTGTGCTGCAGCAACTGCACATCCAATGGCGAAGGCGCCTCTAACGTATGCGCTAATCAGCTAACAGCGCGCCGACATACGTCAGAGCCCGCCAACAGGGCATGGCAGAGCCTATAAAATAAGCCCGAATTCACCATTATAGCAGATTTTCTCAACTTCAGCGACAAACTCCGTCTCTGTGTCCTTTTTGTGTCCAACGCCTACGTTGTTCCAAATGCCTCGTTCCACATGCACCACGTGCGGATCCCATCTGCACGAGGGCGACGGGCACTCGGAGTGCTTTTCGTGCCTGGGGCCTACCCATGCTGAAGCCGCGCTCTCTGCTGGCGGCTGCTATCTCTGCGAGGGCATGCCTGTTTCGGTGCTGCGGGCGTGGCTAGCTCTCGCTAAAGATGGCGACCCCGCACCCCCCACTCTTCCGCTTCCCGCGCTGCTTCTGCCGAGGAAGAAGAAGCACCGCAGCCAGTGACAGCCCGAGAGCATGGAGGTTAGCGAGCCCACGCCGGCCACGTCCCCGTGTGCCTTGCTTTCTCCTGCCCTAACACCTTCACCCATCCTGTTCTTACAGACGGACCACCGCCCACCGCCACTAGCGGCCAGCTAAGAGCTACCCACAGCCCCGGCATCAGGGTCCCCGACCCACTATTGTGTCGGACCCTGGACAACCGAAATCCTCCTAGCAACGGGGGAAAAAAGACAGGGTTCATGTCTCGCTCTAGCCGGACCGCCCTCGAAGAAACCCACCATTCTCGCAGCTCCCTGTTCAGCTCAGGCGGCTGGAGAATTTTGTATATTAAACGGGCCCGCTGCACTGCGCGAGCACATAAAACGCCGTTTTTCTCTGGGATTTTTATGAACTTTTTTTTTTTTATGTTTGGCTGTGTTTGAGTTTTGTATAGTGAACACATGTTCACGGCCAGATCTTTTGGGTACCAAGAGTGGGGTAGTTCTTTCTGCTGCTTCCTCTTGTGGGTTAGCTGTTAGCCTAAGTGGGGATATAAACAACGGTAGTGGCGACGGAGGATTGCGTGTCATGCCTGGTTCAGATTACACGATTTTTTTGTCAGTTAACGATAGTCACTGTGTCAGATTACGCGATTTTGAATCCTAAAATCTTGTCGTGTCGTGGACAAGAAACATGTCAGACTACACGTTGCTTTCTGACCAGTCATCGTGTGCCGTCGCAGACATTCACTCACTTGCACATATAGTATATGTCATATACACACGCACTCACTCTCACACGTATACACACACACACACACACACACACACTAGGGTGAGGGACAGTCCCGAAGTTTGAAGCTTTGTCTCGCAAGTCATAAGCAGTGTCCCGCATTTAAATTTTGTCTGCATCATTTTATTTCATCGTCCTTTTAAATTACAATTCTACAAAAAAAAATTGTAATAAGGAAACACTGAACATGCACAGCCGTTATTATTGGTTCTAGCCAGAGCGGGAAAACGAACACTGATAAAAAGAAAAAAAAAATCTGCAATAGAAAAATATATCTATCCGGAGCTCCCGAGAAAAAAAAGCGTCTTTGTTCGTATGATAAGGAATGGGAGAAAAAAATATACATGGTTAAAACCAGTTACAGGTGACCCTAAAAAAGGAGATTGCGGTGTAGGCTATGCCACCGAAGTATCACCATCACGCATGGAAAAGGCACAAAAATATAGGTTACTGAATCCGGTAAGAACGCATTTAATCTGTAACGTTAGTCTTTCCTAATGGAATTTATGTGTTTATTTGGAAATGTGCTTTTTAGCGATTGGATTATTATTTTCACTTAATTATTTAGATTGAATAGACCCGTGCTGTTAAAATGAGTTTTATATTATTAGTGACGTTCACATCGCCGGACAGCGCTGTCATAGACTAACATTTTTATAAAGCCTATTAGCAATAAAGACATCTAATATAAAATCAATATTTATTCACCTATAATAATAGTAAGTTATCTCCCTCGTGTCCCGCGAAATCAGGTCTGACCTGCAACAGAGCAATAGCCAGGTGGTCACCCTAGCACACACACACTCACTAGCACACACTCTGTCTCGCTTGCTCACTCACTCACTCTCGTCGTGGAGGACCGAAAAAAAATCAAACATGCTAGTCTTTTTGTCGTGATGACGTAGGTTGTCGCCCACTATGACACACTATACGAGATGAAACGATCAAATCTTGTGTCCCGACGCCCGTTGTCATTTACGTATCCCCACGACACCCTATGTCAAACGAATCGTGCCAAAATCGGGCTAAAATCGTGTAATCTGAACCAGGCATCAGAGTCAGCAGAGAGAGCTGTGCACAGAGCCAGGAAGGACTGTGGGAGGACAAGAAGCCAGAGTGTCAGGACCTGCTGGAACGAGGAGGCTGCATTAAACTTTGCTTGTGGGTGAACTTAGAGACTGAACCTCTTAATAACTGAGATATAGAGGTATGGAGGAAGACGCTCCTGAGGAGGTGGTTCAGGGCTGACGACGAAGAGATAACCCTTTCTTTCAGCTCCGGTCACAAATTCAGGAGCTTGGGAGGAGACACGATCAGGTGATGTCGACACTTGCTAGTCTGAGCACTGTTAATAATAGGTTGTATGTCTATATTCCCAGAAAAGACAAATTATTCCCTACTATGGTGACTCTAGTAAAGACTGTCAGACATTTGACGAGTTTATTGAGTAATTTGGGTAAGAAGATTGAGTGAGGAGGATCAAGTATGCTTTATTTTGTCACACTTAATATATCTTCATTACATAGAAGTGTCATGATTCTGCCATCATGTCCTTGTTTTTCCTGGTCTTGTGGCAGGATCATGGTAGACCCATGGCTTGTGTACAAGCGCATGGCCTGTTGTTTGGGCCATGTGCTTGTGTTGTCTCGTTACGCATCCCCGCCCCCTTGTTATCCTCGTCTTATCATTATTACCTAGTCAGTGTCACCTGTTCCCCTCATTAGTTTCTCCCTTTTTAATCACCTTGTGTTTGCTGTCCTGTGCTGTTTCATTGTCATACATAGTGTGTGAATCTACCCGTGAGTAACCTGTTGGAAGTCTTGTCTTGAAAGAAGTGTTTTATCCTGTCTTAGTTGTTAGTTTATCGTCTGAGTCTTAGTCTAGTGTTGTCTACCCTGTCTTGTTTTGCCCCCTCGTTTTGTTTTCTGTCATTAATAAACCCTGTGTGTTCTGCAAACTGTCTGCGATTGGGTTCGTTCCTGAAGATTCATAAAAGGAATGAAACGGCCAAAGAAGAACCCAGCAGACAGTATGTCTTCCCAGCGACAATCGGAGTTCCGTGAACAATGCTGGTTGTCGGCTCCCACCGACAGTAAGAGGGTCAATCGTCCAGTTCCGCCCCAGGGTGAGTGGATCCTGAATAATTATGCCCAACTCTGGGATAATTTCTCCCGGGAGGAGCTGTTGGCTTCTTCCACGAGGTCTTCACCTTCTGCCTGGCTGCCAGTTATTCCTGAGGGTCGTTTGATAGGCGTCGTGACGTTTGGGAACCAGGTTAGCTCCTCCACGACTCCTGAGACTCCATCCGCTTCCTTCAGTCTTCGTGGGAAACGAGGTAGACGGGCCTCGTGGGAGTCTCCTTCTGAGTCCTCAGCGACAGAGTCGACCCAGCCAGAGAAAGCCCCTCCTCCGCCTGTCACGGTTCCTGCAGTGCTTCCCCAACCGGTCACAGATCCGGTCATGGCCTCTGCTTCCCGCCCCAGGAGAAAGAAGGGGGCTTCCCGTTCTCCATCTCTTCCTTCCCCTGAGCCCGCGACGGTCCCTGGACCAGCTGCTGAGGGCGCTGCTACAGCCAGCGCGGTTCCCGAGCCAGTCTCTGCCAGCGCGGTTCCCGAGCCAGTCTCTGCCAGCGCGGTTCCCGAGCCAGTCTCTGCCAGCGCGGTTCCCGAGCCAGTCTCTGCCAGCGCGGTTCCCGAGCCAGTCTCTGCCAGCGCGGTTCCCGAGCCAGTCTCTGCCAGCGCGGTTCCCGAGCCAGTCTCTGCCAGCGCGGTTCCCGAGCCAGTCTCTGCCAGCGCTGTTCCCGAGCCTGTTACTGACAACAATGTTTCTGGATCTGTTTCCGTCAGCTCGGTTTCAGAGTCTGCTGCGGACATCGCTGATTCAGACTCTGATATGGGGAGCGCCACTTCTGAGTCCGGTCTAATGAGCGGCGTTACTGGTTCAGCTACAGAGTACACTGACCCCTTTCCTGCTCCGCGGCCAGCCACAGTGTTGCCCATCTCCGCCCCACAGTCGCCTACGTCTCTCCCTGTCTTTTGTCCTGTACCGTCACCTACCCCGTCCCAGTCTGGTTTCCCCAGCGCTTCTCCATGTGTCACCCCGTCCCAGTCTGGTTTCCCCAAGGCTTCTCCACGTGTCTCCCCGTCCAGGTCTGCTCGGATTCCTCGCCCTCAGCCCGCTCCCCGTAAACCCAAGACTCCTACCCCACCTATCCACCCTGGATCACCCGCTATGAACTTTGTTGTCCCTCCCCCCCCCCTTCCTTGTTTATTTCTAATGTTTCACCCTAACCCTGTCATTGTGTATTCTTGTATGCCCTTGTTGTTATTTGTCATGATTTGTTGGTTCATGTCTATGTCTCAGTCAGTCTTGTCCCGTGTTTGATGTCTCCTTGTGGAGCGTCTGGTAGCCGCTCCTTAAGGTGGGGGTTCTGTCATGATTCTGCCATCATGTCCTTGTTTTTCCTGGTCTTGTGGCAGGATCATGGCAGACCCATGTTTTGTGTACAAGCGCATGGCCTGTTTGGGCCATGTGCTTGTGTTGTCTCGTTGCGTAACCCCACCCCTTGTTATCCTCGTCTTGTCATTATTACCTAGTCAGTGTCACCTGTTCCCCTCATTAGTTTCTCCCTTTTTAATCACCTTGTGTTTGCTGTCCTGTGCCGGTTCATTGTCATACATAGTGTGAATCTACCCGTGAGTAACCTGTTGAAAGTCTTGTCTTGAAAAGAAGTGTTTTATCCTGTCTTAGTTGTTAGTTTATCGACTGAGTCTTAGTCTAGTGTTGTCTACCCTGTCTTGTTTTGCCCCCCTTGTGGGTTTTGTTTTCTTTTTTTGTCATTAATAAACCCTGTGTGTTCTGCAAACTGTCTGCAATTGGGTTCGTTCCTGAAGATTCATAACAAGTATATTTTTGGAATCTTTTGAGACTGATGTTCCACAGCCTTGATTCACAAGTGCACACGAGCATCTGTCCACACCATTACCTGCAAATATGCCATATATTGTCTTCCTCCAGAGGGTGCTAACCGGCCTTCGAGCTGAATATTCCATAGGGCTGGATTCATTTTGTTTTCTGACTTGGCGAGACAACTGAAGTCTAAATTTTTCACAAAATGTCTGTATACAGGCCACCAGGGCACCATAAAGATTTTATCAAAGAATTAACGGACTTTCTATCAGAGACCGAGGGCGGGGTCTATGCCAAAACCACGTCGGTGGGGCTTGTGCAATTCTACGTCCCATTGCATAGAATCTTAGAACAGCTCATTCTGAGACAGTGCTTATGATTTATTGAGATTGTAAAAAAAAAAAAAACACTGGGTGGATTTTTTTCATTATAGATTGGTTGTGTACACACATTGCCAACTCACATTTATGTTCAAACACCAAAAGTAAATTTTGCATAATAGGTGCCCTTTAACGCATTCTAGTCCTTCACGTCTATTGCCATCTCAAAATGCCGGCCAGTTAATAATACCTAGAACATCAAAATCGACTGCTGGTGGTAGATCCATTTCCTATTTAGCACAAAAACTTTGGAACAGTCTTCCTAGCATTGTCTGAGAAGCAGACACACTCTGTCAGTTCAAAGCTAGATTAAAGACAAATCTCTTTGACCTAGCATTCACATAATACATTATAGACTTTCATAACTCAATGTTAGGCTGCATAGATTAGGACAGCCGGAACTGGGAACACTTCCCATAAATCCTGATGTACTCGTTACATCATCATAAGAATGGCATCTACGCTAATTTTAGTGTCTTTGTTTATCCCGAGGTTTTCGCGCAGCCTGCCGGGTCCAGGCCGTATGACAACGTCATACGATGACAACGCAGTGCTGAAGAGCCAACTAGTCTCTCCCTATGGAGGATCCCTTTACCAGTCTACAGATAAAGCGTTGTCGGGATAATTTCGGTTTCGCGTATCTACCCTGAAGTGATACAATTCTGTATCAAAATTTTAAGGCCAGACAAGTAGGCTTGGTTTGTAGGGAATTACAAACCTGCGCACATATATTCAGACCCACACACACATAACTATAATTAATTCTTGATGCGCACATGAGCGCCATCAGCGTTAATCACAGGTTCGCGTTTAAAGTCTGTTTAGTGAGAACGGTGTCGTCTTAGCGCCCCCTAATTTAATAACAAATTATCCTTTCGACGGAAGTGAATCAATCAAAACTAACTTTATCTGGAAAATAACATTATTCAAGAACCGCTATAAAGCCAAAACAATCTCTGTTACCTTAAATTATACGTTTATGAAACAATCTACATTGTTAAAAGCACTATATAAATGAAGATGACTTGACTTGACTTAATAAAGGAGCTAATGCAGTTTTGTATCGTACTCACTGAAGAGGAGAGGGAAAAAATGTGGGTGAGTATTTGTCGCATGTCGGGATGTTTTAAGAAAAAGATTATTCTCTGTGTGACGACGCCATTTTCCATGATTAATCGTTCAGGCTAAGTTGGACCAAAACCAAAGGAAACCTTCAGCATCAGATAGGATCAAAATTATCTAAACATTGTATGAAAGCATGGCTCAGTATAGTATGTAAGTATTCCGCATTAACTGTGCCAAAGTATTAATGGGTTACATTTTAATTACATAAAAAAAAAAAAATTTTTTTTGCAGATATTCGACTTATAGAGAGTATGTTTAAGTGGCTAAGGCCCTGACTCTGAGGTACCCCCATTTTAAAGGACTAAGAAGGCAATGTATATGTAAGTAGACGTTTAAATCTTAATATTATTACTCTTGGTTCTATTCATACAGTTCTCTTACGTAGAGTTCTCTCGTACTGCGTCGAAGACGCTACGGGAAAGATATTTCTTTTTCGAGATTGAAGCCTAAAAATGAATCCTTAATTTTGTAAATATTGTAAAACGCTTTTCTGTAGCATACAACCTTAGGCGGAGCAATATCGCCCACCCATTGGCTGCTCCGCCAGAAAAGCACAGCCTATGCGAGGCCAGTGACGCTGTCCAATCAGGGCGCTTCGCGCCCTTCTGCGTC
This sequence comes from Phoxinus phoxinus, assembly GCF_949152265.1. Classification (NCBI taxonomy): domain Eukaryota; kingdom Metazoa; phylum Chordata; class Actinopteri; order Cypriniformes; family Leuciscidae; genus Phoxinus; species Phoxinus phoxinus. The sequence goes on along the minus strand of NC_136894.1, from coordinate 17,495,692 downwards.
ATCTCCCGCCGAAACAGGCGTGGCCTAGGCCTATAAATACGAGCATAGCTGTCCTCCACTCTGATTTTCTAAAATTCACGAAGCTACACGCATCGTTGGATTGGATTCGAGCCGCCACAGCCGTTTGGAACAAGCACCTCAGCAGGACGAGCCCTTTACCTGAAGCCGCCGTCTTCGCCGCCTTCAGCCGCCGTCTTCGCCGCCTTCAGCCGCCGTTCCCTGCTGCGCTTCTCCGGCGTGGAATATCCTTACATTATGTGTGTGTGTTTTGTGTGTGTGTTCGCCGTCGCGTCACACAGTTTTTCCACCACTAAAAGAGCCGAGCGTCTTTTTCAAGATGCCTCGCACCTCCTGTGGCTCGTGTAGAGCCCCGCTCAGCGACGGGGACCACGTGCTTGTGTTTCCTGCCTGGGTGATGATCACGCAGCTTCAGCTCTCGTCGATGGCGGCTGCCATCACTGTGATTTGATGCCTACGGTGACTCTGCGGACTCGCCTGGCGTTCTTTACTGAAGCTGCATCTTTCCGCCCGCTGTAGTGCCGCGCCGTGAAAAGCGCCGTGCTCAGCGGAGCCCGGAACCTCCCTCCACCACGAGGTGCTCGCCGCTGCTGCCGCCAGCTTCTCCGCCCGCTTCGCTAGACTCTGACTCGCCGCTGTGTGCCGCCGCGTCCGTCATGGACGAGGAAGGTGAAGCCGCGTCTGTGGAGGACGACTGCTGTTCTCTCCTCGCTTCGAGTAGCGAGGGATGGGCGAGCTCCGAGGATCTCCCCTCCCCCGCCACTCGTGAGCGTCGACGGAGAAAGACCAGCATCGATGCGCTTACCGGCTGGATGGCTACTTTTCTGCAGAGGAACGTACGTTACCGTCCTCACGACCCGCGCCTTTTTCTTCCTGAATTCACGAAGAAATCGCGGAGTCCCGGAAAGCCCCGTTTTCAGCCAGGATGCACACTTCTGCTTCGAAGGAAAGCTACAGTGTTAAAATCCCGCCGCGGCCAGATTTCACTAAAATGTCTAGCTCGCACAGTCCCAACATACGCGACCGTGCCAGTGTATTTTGCAGTCACCAAATCGGCATCAATGCCCGTTTGCCTGCACACAGACGCCGTTTTCACGACGCCCCAGGTAAATCTGAAAATGTATTTTCTGGTGTCCCGGCCACGGCCGATGGTGTGATGTGTGTATCCGTAATGCCCACGACCCAGTGCCCATTCGTACACACAAGCACAGCCCTACACAATACAGGGCTTGCACACATAAAATCAACTCATGTCGGTTGTGCATCACATGTAAGTTAGTGAATGTGCCCGCTTTTCAGTGCCCACAATCACTACACACTGCATGTCCCGTGGTTTCTGTAAAAACGAAACGAATGCACGGTCAGTCGGTTCTGATAGACAGTACTCTCTGTGCTAAACGGTGTCCCGGCCACGGCCGATGATGTAATGTGTGTAACTGTATGCCCACGACCCAGTGCCCATTCGTACACACAAGCACAGCCCCACACAATACAGGGCTTGCACACATAAAATCGACTCATTTCGATTGTGCATTATATGTAGTGAGCGTGCCCGTTTTCAAGTGCCCACAATCACTACAAGCTACATGTCACACGGTTTCTATGAAACGAAACCGATGCACGGTCAGTCAGTTCTAATAGACAGTACTCCCCAGTTCTATAAATGTACCCGCGTTCACGCACACACATTTATTCTCAAACATGCCGAGCCGTACTGAGAGAGCTGAGCGCGCGCGGGCTGCCCGCTCGATTAAGCGCGCCCCCGCATCACGCTGCAATGGCGCCCATGTTACAGCACACGACTGCTCTCGTGTCGCCGCCATTTCGCGACCAGAGCCCGGTTTTTCAACCCGTGCAAGCACAGCCCTGTACAACACAGGGTCTGCACACATAAAATCGACTCATGTCGATTGTGCTTTACATGTAGTGAGCGTGCCCACTGTCCAGTGCCCACAACCACTACACACTGCACGTTCCGCGGCTTCTGTAAAAACGAAACCAACGAACGGTCAGTCAGTTCACAAACACAGTATTCCCGGTGTTATAAATGTGCCCGCTACCACGCGCCCACATTTATTCACAAATATAACGAGCCCTACGGGGCTCACCCCGCGCGCTCTCTCTCAACTCAGAGAGTCGAGCGCGCGCGCGGGATGCACACTGTGTTAAGCATGCCCCCCGCCTCAGACGCCACGGCGTCCATGTTACAGCACACGGTTGCTCTCGTGTCGCCGCCATTTCGCGACCAGGGCCCAGATTACATCCAACCCCTAGTCACGCGTGCAGATGCATGGGAAAGACTTCCTGGGGTCTCAGAATGGGTGCTAGAGACTATAAAAAGAGGCTATTCGCTACAGTTTTATCGACGCCCTCCCCGTCACACGGAGAGAGTCGAAACCACGGTAAAAACAGAAGTAGCACATCTACTTCGAGCCGAAATAGCGAAGCTATTGAGCAAAGGGGCCATAGAGCCTTTATCTCAAGCTCAGAGCGAAGGGGGTTTGTACAGCAGATATTTCCTGGTACCGAAGAAAGACAGGGTCTCAGACCCATTTTAGATCTGAGGCATCTGAACAAAGCGCTAACAAAGCGAAAGTTCAGAATGCTCACGACCAGAAAAATCCTCGCGCAGATTCGCCGAGGAGACTGGTTTATGGCAATAGATCTGAAAGACGCGCATTTTCACATACAAATTGCGTCACGTCACAGGCGATTTTTGAGATTCGCCTTCGAGGGCCGGGCATATCAGTACACAGTCCTGCCATTCGGCCTGTCTCTAGCACCTCGTACATTTACAGTGTGCATGGACGCGGTGCTGGCACCCCTGAGACTCCGAGGCATTCGAATTCGGAATTATTTGGACGATTGGCTGATTCTAGCTCAATCGCCTTCAGAACTCATTCGCCACAGAACCCTAATACTCGATCACCTCGAGCACTTAGGTCTGAGAGTCAATGGGGAGAAAAAGATCACTGATTCCCAGTCAAAGGATCTCCTTTTGGGACTGGAACTGAACTCGCTGTCTATTACAGCACGGCTGTAATCACGGCGCAGGTGAAACACCCTGCAAATGGCGAAATCCTTCCGCAGCGGCCATATAGTGCCGCTAAAGAGATTTCAGAAAATGCTAGGCCTCATGGCCTCAGCCTCAACAGTACTGCAGTTGGGCCTGCTGCGCATGCGCCCACTACAGTTCTGGCTGAAAGCGCGCGTGTCGCGCCGAGCATGATTTCACGGTCGCTATCGCCTCAAGGTCAATCAGGAATGCATTTCAGCCCTGACACCATGGAGAGCGTCAGACTGGTACCGGTCAGGTGTAAGCCTGGGGACTTCCTCGAGCCTGAAGGTGGTGTCCACGGACGCGTCCACCTCAGGCTGGGGAGCGCTGCTCGACGGCAGACCGTTCTTTGGCCAGTGGGCAGAACGAGCCGAACTACCGCACATAAACTGCCTGGAAATGATGGCGGTGGACTTTGCGCTGAGGCGTTTTTGTCCTCGGATAAAAGGGCACCACGTCCTGGTCCGTTCGGACAACATGTCGGTAGTAGCCTACATAAACCGCCAGGGTGGCGTGAGATCCCGGAACCTATTCAGGTTGGCGGAACGCATACTGGTATGGGCCCAGCACAACCTGCGCTCGCTGAGAGCAATGCATGTGCCAGGCCACCTGAACGTAGGCCCAGACAGACTCTCACGGAACAACGTTCCTACAGGAGAGTGGTCCCTACACACACAGACAGTACGTCTGCTGTGGGAAACGTTCGGCAGAGCGGAAATAGACCTGTTTGCAAACCAGGAAAACGCTCACTGCCCGGAATTCTTTTCGAAGAGCACGAACGCGCTGGCCAGTGTCTGGCCCCGCCGTCCGCTCAATGCTTTTCCTCCTCTCTCACTCCTACCCCAAGTGCTGGAGCGGATCAGGGAAAGCGGATGCTCAGTGCTACTTGTCGCTCCATACTGGACGAATCAACCCTGGTTCCCAGTTTTGATGCGACTGAAGAGTACTGCCCCGTTGCCGATTCCAGTGAGGAGAGACCTCCTCTCGCAGGCCAAGGGCTCGATTTTGCATCCTCGCCCGGAGCTCTGGTCCCTACATGTGTGGGCCATAAACGGGTACCCGCTAACCTCCCAAAGGGAGTGTTAGACACGATCGAACAGGCTAGGGCCCCGTCTACTAGACGGCTCTACGCTTCCAAATAGTCGGTGTTCTCTGGTTGGTGTTCAGAATCAAGGTCTGTCACCACTTCAGTGCGGAGAAACGGAGATTCTCTCCTTCCTGCAAGAACTATTGGATAAGGGAAGAACCCCATCCACGCTCAAATGCTATGTGGCTGCCATTTCAGCGTTTGTTTATCCAACGCTTGGCCATTCACTGGGCAGGAACGACCTGGTGGTCCGTTTCCTTAGAGGAGCTAGGAGGTTAAATCCTCCAAGGCCTCCTTCAGTCCCCGTTTGGGACCTTTCTACGGTGTTGAACGCTATGAAAGGGGCCCCTTTCGAGCCTATTCACTCAGTTGACATGAAACACCTGTCTTTCAAGACCGTGTTTCTTTTGGCTCTCGCTTCAGTGAAGCGTGTGGGGGATTTGCAAGCGCTCTCAGTTAGAGCCTCTTGTATGGAGTTCGGGCCCAACGACTCTGTAGTCGTGTTGAAACCGAAGCATGGGTACGTACCTAAGTCCCTCAACACACCGTTCAGGGCTCAGGTCATCTCCCTGTCGGCCCTGCCGGCCTCGGAGGACGGAAATAGCTCCCTTTGCCCGGTCAGGGCATTAAGAGCTTATGTGTCCCGCTCCGCTGTTTTTCGACAGTCGGAGCAGCTCTTTGTTTCGTTCAGTGGGCGCTCTAAAGGGCGAGCTACGACGAAACAGAGTCTATCTCGATGGGTAGTGGATGCCATTGCGCTAGCCTACGCATCTAGAGGTTTGGAATACCCCCTGGGCATCAGAGCACATTCTACGAGAGGCATGGCCTCTTCATGGGCCTGGTATAGTGGAATCTTGTTACAAGATATCTGTATGGCGGCAGGCTGGGCCTCCCCGTCTACATTTATACGGTTCTATAACCTAGAGGTTCCTGCGTTGCAGGCTAAACTGCTCTCGGTCTAGAAGACTATGTTTAGTGTTCCTGCCCCGCGCTGCGGCCCAGGTCACTTCAATGTTTTAAGCATCACTCACTGACAATGTGTCCCATGAGCATGCTATTACCCCTCATATACATATATATTTCATATACATGTTATTATGCCCTTAGAGGCACTACTATAAAGGGATGATGCTAATTTTAGCCGCTCTCCCTATACATTCTTGGTGTAGGCGCTTGTATGCCAGGGCGCGCGCGCCCTCGGGTGTCTGTGTCGATCCAAGAGCACGCACGGCGGGTTACAGGGGTTCCCGTAGCGTCTTCGACGCAGTACGAGAGAACTCTACGTAAGAGAACGTACTCGGTTACTAACGTAACCTCGGTTCTCTCTAGGAGAGGGAACGAGTACTGCGTCTCAGGCCGTGCGTACCCACGCTGCGTCGCTTTTGTGACGAAAATCAGAGTGGAGGACAGCTATGCTCGTATTTATAGGCCTAGGCCACGCCTGTTTCGGCGGGAGATGACGCAGAAGGGCGCGAAGCGCCCTGATTGGACAGCGTCACTGGCCTCGCATAGGCTGTGCTTTTCTGGCGGAGCAGCCAATGGGTGGGTGATATTGCTCCGCCTAAGGTTGTATGCTACAGAAAAGCGTTTTACAATATTTACAAAATTAAGGATTAATTTGTAGGCTTCAATCTCGAAAAAGAAATATCTTTCCCGTAGCGTCTTCGACGCAGTACTCATTCCCTCTCCTAGAGAGAACCAAGGTTACGTAAGTAACCGAGTACGTTTCTTATTTTGTGTAAAAAAAATAATAAAAACTGACCAAATATTCATTTAAATAGCACATATGGCCCATGTCTCTGAAACGCAGGTTTACAGTTGAGTGGACACCTTTGGCTGATGTTGAAGGAGTGAAAAGACTTTGGTTGTTCAAAAAAGTCTCTGCAACCTGAAAAAAGTACTTGCAAACAAATTACAAGGCCTGTGGTGAGAAAATATATTTATATACATATTTATATTTATATATTTGTATACATTTTCTACAATGTTACCAGTGTCCTCTTATTTATCATTATAATGAGTGACAAGATGCAAACATTTTCTTTTTCTTGCCTAGAATTCAGAAATTATATTCTACCTGATTGTTTTTGTCTGTGTACATGGACATGGATGTTGTTGGAGAGGATGCTACCTCAATAGAGGGACATGTGAAAGTCCTACAGGACCAATATCGAAACTTATAATACTCGCATTGATGAAGAGCGAATGAGGAGGACCTTTGCCTGGAGGCGGAAGTAGATTACTGGTGGGATGACTGTTGAAGATGTTGTCAACAAATATCAGTTCTTAACGAGTCCATCGGTGTTAGTGTGCAAATTATAAAAGTACACAAACCGATTAATATGTAGGACACTGAAACTGTATAAAATTCAGATTTTCTTATGCTTGTCTTTTATCTAATTTCAGCTTTATCAAGAAATTGGTTTCCTGTATAAGTCTGTTAATCTCTGCTGACACTTTCAAGAAAATTTTGGAAACATTGCTACATCTTGCTCAAGGGAAATCTCTTTTAGCAAAGCGGCACAAATAAGCTAGAGAACAATCTCTCATTGAAGACCATCTTGGTACAGTAATTGACTCTTTTTTAACTTTACCCTATTTATTAAAGGGTTGTTAACCCTAAACTGAAAATTATGTAATTGTTGATTACTCACCCTTATGTCGTCTGAAATATTATTATTGTTTGTTCATCTTTGTAACAAGATCATATATTTTTTATGAAGTCTGACAGCTTTCTGCCCCTCCATTGACAGCTGTGCAACTACCACTTTCAAGGCTCAGAGAGATAGTAATATCATGCATGTCAATATCTTTTGTTTCAGGAATAGATTTCACAGCAGCACTTCTCATGTTGCCAGCCTTGTTCAGAGAGAAGCTTGAACACTTCATTGTGCTTGGGGAGGTGCGCATATGTTTCTCTGTCTTTGACTTGAATGTCTCTCATAAATGCAATTTATAATTCTTGTAATATTTACTGCCCACATACAAATGGGGTGAATAATAATCATCTTACTCCTTATGCATGTAGATTATTTCTCTACATCAGGTAACTTGTATGATCATACAATTTGATTGAGATAAAATCTGTTTTGTGCTTTTGTCTTTTATAGTAAACCATCTTCATCATATCCAACTGTTCAAGTACAGGAAGCCACTGACTGGAAAAAATGTGCTTACAAGAAAAGTCACTCTAGTCATCTAGATGTAATAGAGATCTGCTGGGCTAGCTGTGTGGATGAAGGGGCTCTTTCTGTATTTTGTGCCTATTTCGTCTTCAATTTGACACTTGAACACCCTGATGTTTCTTCAGCGGTATGTTTTAGGGGTGTAACGGTACACAAAAATCACGGTTCGGTACGTACCTCGGTTTTAAAGTCACGGTTCGGTTTATTTTCGGTACAGTAAGGGAAAGAAATGCAAACATTAAACTGCAGGTTGTTTATTACTATAAACTTTTTTTTAACAGTTTGTTTACACTTTTTTAAACACTTTTTAATAAAATATAATAACATATATATAAAATAAAAAAAGAATAAGAAATAAAATACTGCTGCAAAGTTCTCCACTAAATAAAATACTCTCAGTCTCAAACCAATATCACATAATAAAATATAATGAAAAATATAAATAAATAACTATTATTACAGTGCAGCATTACCAATCCCAGCTTGTAGGCCTGCTCATATTTAAAAATTAAGGCTGGGAATCGATAAAAAAATGAACTAATTAATTGCACAATTTGCTGTTATAAATTGCAATTCCTCAAATATATATAACTATACCAGCTCAGCAAATAGAAGTGTACTACTGAGAAATTTCACCTTATTTGAGCGGACTTTGCTTTTCCAGTGCGTGATCGGTACATGATTGGAGTGTTTGGGCCGTTAACGACAGAGCAGAACGCGCAGCGCAAACACGGACTCGAACATTGAGCAGAGAGCGCAGCGGGCCGACACACACACACACACACACACACACACACACGGAACGGAGAGTGCGGCGGCGCACGCAGAGCGGAAAAGCTTTTTTTCGCCCTGCAGTCTATTTCATTGGTTTAGGTTACAGTGACGACGGGTAAAACACTGGTAAAACCATTCTCTGGTAAAACTTTAGAATCAGCTGCAGGGCGGGATTTGCGCTGAACGCGGAGACTTCCGCCACTTAATATGTTCGTGTGGAAACACGAAAATGTACCTATGTTCCGCACACAAAATATTGGATTCAGTCATTCGGTACACACGTGCACCGAACCGAAAGCCCTGTACCGAAACGGTCCGGTACGAATACACGTACCGTTACACCCCTAGTATGTTTTGAAACTTTCTGTGGATGGTGACAAACTTTTTCCTACCCTAGTTACCAGAGTAACCAACCTCTTACAGTAACATATGCCCAAATCATCACCTGTTCTGTTGTCCTAAATGCTCTCGGAGAACATTCACAATTGTCAAAGAAATCCAGCATATTAGTCTCATTCATGCACATGAGGCACATTTTTCAATAACTTTAAGTTCGGTTCTACTGCATTCAAGAAGTACAGCCATGTATATTTTTAAGACAAACCGCTTCAGCGAGTAATAAGTAGAGATTAATGATGTCAAATATATTGTTAAAGATGCCTACAATGTCGATTGTCGATGAAAAAGTATTTCTACCAGAAAGACTCGGGAGAGTAAATATGGTGACAATTATCCATTTATTAACAACCCAGCAAGCAATAAAGTTCTTTGGCGTAGGCCCCGTCCGTAGCTCGCAATCTGAGGGTCCGGACTCTGCATATCCTGCCTGAAGATCAAGGCAGGGGCGCAGCCGACCCCCTGTGAGGTATGGAAGAGAGCATCCTGGTGGTGGTGGGGAGGATGGAGGGAAGGATTCCACTTGGAGGTGGAGGGGAGGATGGTGGTGAATTGGCGCGTCAGCATCTGCAAACTCAGACAAGAGTAAGTGACCAATCTTTTATACCACGAGTATTGGAATGTGATTGGATAGATAGATAAAGGTAAAGTGACGTAACAATTAAGTCTTCCCGGCAGAACTTTATGCTAAAGCATCCATTTATCAGCACAAGGTATTCTTGCTGAAGAACAACTGCCCTATGCTTTAAACCTCAATGTGCAGTACATTATATAGCCTGATTAATTAGCTGTATATCAATATTATAACTACTTTTATTTTTTTATTTAGGTTTGTAAGTAGAGGTTTCTTCAGTATAGACAATTGATTGTACTCCTGTTACCTTTTTTTGAAGGTGTTTTAAATGACTGCTTTATACTTCTGATTATATTTGTTGAGTAATGTCTGATGGATTTTTATGTGCAATGAACAATTAATTGTCTCGACTCGCACCTGCTGCTGTGAGATGATTTAATACATTTCAAGTAATTCTCTTTGTAAAATAAGTTCTAAGCCAGTTTCTTTAAGATATTTTGTTTTTGAACACCATATGATTGTAATATATGTTATAATAATACGTTATATAAGGTTATATTAGCAATCCGCCATGGAACAAGCGCGTCTGCTCTTAAAGGGAATGTGAGATGACACTCTGAATTGTTTATTTCACGTTACGCCCAAACCACACCTATGAATAATGAAGCTACTTCAGACCAACCCATTTTAGATTTGCGTCGGGCAAGAGTCATTTATCCCGTCGGTATAATAGCAACAGCGCCCGAGATCCGCCCACAAAGTTACAAACAGTTTGTGTTTGATACTTGCGTTTCAGATCGTTAAAATAGGTGCAACTTTTGATGTGATACTCTAGATAGCAATTACTTTCTTTACTTGGAAAATTGCTACTGTTTTGCTGTTGGGTAAATACTTTTTAAAGTTTTATTTCTCATTAATTAAAATGAGATTTTACATCATTTGATCTCCATTCACATTTTACCTCCATGAATTGGTAAGAGAACACTACCTCAGTTCATCTGCACAATCCACATGAAACTGTAATTGCATCACATAGCAGAGCGAGATAAACTGTAATATACTCCAAAACCTCTCTTTAAAATGCATATCATCTGTTAAGTCTTCCATACGCATTTCACTCTGAAATTGGCTCTCTGATATTTTTTGGCATGGCAGCTTCTTGCCCCTAAAAATTGTTGTTTTAGAGCTCTCCGCCCCCTCTCACAAAAGCACTTTTGGTTAGCGGCGCCTTGCTAATTAAACTCTGGTTAATCACACCTGCCTGCGCTGCTGGCCAAAACGAAAAGTTTTAAAATAAAGTAAAGAATGTATAAATATGATACTAATTAGCATCATTTAAGTGTTGTACTTCTTAAAAAGTAATTATGAGGCAGAGAAATGCACTGTTTATGTGCATAAATAATCCTGCCAGCTGGTTACATAGATTACCCAGCGATCCTTTGCGCTCTTCTTTCTTCTTTTCTTTAAGCCTTACTAACTGTGAATATCTTGTGGCATGTGTGAATGCATTTGATGTTGTATCAATGTTGTATTCTCTAGGCGCTCTTATTGGTGCTGGAACATTCTCCATGGGCAATCTCCACATTCTGCAGTATCAATCATATGTCCATGCAAAAGTGGCAGGGTTGACAGCTGAAAATGATTTGGTGTGCATGGAGGGGATGATCATGTTTCAAGGCCATCAGTTATTACCCAGAGAAAAGTCTTATTGTTCAGAGGTTGCTTTTGCATACATTAGGAGACTTCATAAAATGTTCTCACTTCATTAATGTTTCAAATGTAAAAGTTTAAACTTAAGTCTCAGAGGTTGCTTTAAAATACTTTAGGGGAAAATAACAAACACACTTGAGGCAATTGTTGACATACAGTAAAAGTATAAAATGTGAGAAATGTTCACGGAGATCTGTGACTTTGCAGACATTAGTATATTGGAAAATCTGAGAAACTGATGATATCTGTAATCTCCTGGAACTCCAGAGGAGATTACAGACAGATTTACATTATCATGCAAGCTTTATTCTCAGGAGAAAAGTTTAAAGCAAAATATGTAACAACCCCTCTATTTGGTTTCCATATAATTTCACTGTAGTCTAGGAAAAACAACTGAGTTATTGGAGTAATTTCATGAAATTACAGTGTAACTTTCGGTAATTACAGTGTACCTATAAAGTACTTATGTGTAAGTATAGGGGAACAATATGTAAAGTCCTGGGAATAAAGGGGTAACAACCAGGAAAATACTGCATAATTAAAATGAAATTACAGTGTAACTTTCGGTAATTACAGTGTACCTATAAAGTACGTACGTGTAAGTATAGGGGAACAATATGTAACGTTTTGGAATAAAGGGGTAACAACCAGGGGGGGGGGGGGAAGACAAATTATTTAGGCAAATTATTTATACTGTAAGTATTTTAGAACTACGGGGTACTTATAATACAATCGTACTTTTGGGGAACAATTTAGCGAGTAGGCTACACAGCACCTTTTTGTAATAATATTGTACAAATTATAAAGGCTTTTTTTAAATTACCAGTGCATTTATAAAAGTAGGCTAATTTGTTATTATTGCAAAGGTGCACTGATTAAGTTGTTTCATGGCAAGTAAAACTATTGCAACTTTTTTTTTTTTAAATGCTGGGGAAATATACTCTTGTTTCATGTAGTTACAGTGTAAGTATGACATTGCGAGCTGTAAATTAAAGTGGTGCTTCTTACTCTCGTTTCATGTAGTTACAGTGTAAGTATGACATTGCGGGCTGTAAATTAAAGTGGTGCTTCTTACCCTCTTGTTTCATGTAGTTACAGGGTAAGTACAATAAAAACACATGTATACACACAATCTGATATCACTTGGAAAACTTTATTTGAAAAACAACTTATTTTAAAACGGATTTACAACACTTTCTCTTGCTTGTTTTCCTCCTCCTCTTGTTCCTCTTCTTCTTTTTACTTCTTTCCACTGATGAATCTTAAGAAGGAATCCCTCTTGCTATTCTGTATTATGTGTTACAGAAAATACAGTAGGCTACAGAAAATACATGTACAAAATATGTTAAAGAAAATACAGTACAGAAATGTCCTCACCATTTACTCATCTTTTACCCTCATGTCATCCGAGACGTATACGAATTTCCTTCTTCAGGTGAACACAAACAAAAGTTTTTAGAAAAAGAAATTATCTCTGTGAATGCAAATGCAAGCTCATGCAAGTTGACATCAAACAGCACATACAGCAATAACTACAGTAATCCATACGACCCCAATGGATGAATCAATGTCTTCTGAAGTGAGACGATAAGTGTTTGTTAGAAAAATACCAAATAGTTTAAATGTTTAAACTGTAGTGTAGACTATCGCTTCCGACCAACTGTCACCTGCGCGTGCATGAGAGGGTTGAGTTCACGCTTGACAACTTAAAGCGTGACCGTGACGTAAGCGCGCCGAGAAACCGAATGTCGACTCTTTTTTTGATATTTTTATTAATGCTCACAACAAAATACAAACAATAACAGATAATAATAATTAAAAACAAACAATACAGAAGAACAGAGACGCCAGTTCTCGCGCGATTTTCACATCAAACTCCCGCGAGAACGCAATGAACGCTTGAAGCTTCACCAAACGAGAAGCCAAGCCGACTCTCATGCACTCGCTGGTGACAGTTGGTCGGTAGCGAAAAGATGATTATGAGAACATTTCTGGGTGTAGGCTACTGTATTTTCTTTTAATAATACAGAATAGCAAAAGACTCCTTCTTAAGATTAGGCTAATCAATGGAATGATAGAAAAAGAAGAAGATGAACAAGAGGAGGAAGCTATGCAAGAGAAACAAAAAAGGACAAAACATACTTTCTGTCAGGACTTTTTAAAAAAATTAATAAAGTATAAGAAGTGTAATATTTTGTACATCTGTTTTGAAATAAGTTGTTTTTCAAATAAAGTTTTCCAAGTGATATCAGATTATACATGTGTTTTTATTGTAGGCCTACTTACCCTGTAACTACATTAAACAAGAGGGTGTAAGGCTGGAGAAACTGCTTGGAGACATAGACTGGTCCATGAAACAAAGGAACTTGCTGGAAATTAACATCTGACCTCCCCCATAAAGTCTCACTCCCTCTCACGCCTAAAGACTCATACAAGAATATATATGTGGTTTAATATCAATGATTATTATGTTTAGTATCATTTAAAATGTCTCAGAGTGAGTGGTACAAATGTATCATTTCCAACTTAATTAAACAAAAAGAAATCAGGTTTTGAGAAGTTTAGAGAAACTGGCACACAAAGGAATGTTGTCTCTAGGCAAATTGTCTCCTACCCCCAAAAGGTGTCAACTCTGAATGTAAATTCCCATTGTTTAACATGTGAAAGAGGTTTTGGCTATTTAATGGAATGCAGTGGAGGGATCGGGGCGCTTTCTGTATCTAGACTGGCCCGTGATGGCTGGGAGTGACCGAGACTTCCAGCCTCATGTATTTGCATCAGGTTGGGTTCGCATCTCTTCTTTTTATTCATGTTTTATATTGATTATCTTTGAATTGATTATACAATTGACCTGATACCTGATTTAATAAATTGTTACATTTGATTATTCAAACTGATTTTGACCTTGTTCATTTAATAGTCTAAAAGTTATAATCAAACATTCGCTCACTTTTAGTGATGCATAGATATTATCAAAACCTTTCATTTATGGAGTCAGATGAAATAACGAGTAAATACATATGAGAAATGTATTGCATTTAACCCAAATTACTTTGAGATGCTGGAAAGACGGAACGCGCAAGAAACCTTCCCCGTGCTATTGGAAACCCCCATTGGACCAATATAGCGCGGCTTACAAGGGTATGAAGCACCACTTTAATTTACGGCCCGCAATGTCATACTTGCACTGTAACTATATGAAACAAGAGTATATTTCCCCAGCATTTAAAAAAAAAAAGTTCCAATAGTTTTACTTGCCTTGAAACAACTTAATCAGTGCACCTTTGCAATAATAACAAATTAGCCTACTTTAAAAATGCACTGATATGTACCCCGTAATTTGAAAAAAAGCCTTTATGTATTTGTATACACTATTATTACAAAAAGGTGCTGTGTACTCGCTAAATTGCTCCCAAAAGTACGATTGTATTATAAGTAGCCTACCCCGTAGTTCTAAAATACTTACAGAATAAATAATTTGTCTAAATAATTTGTTATTTTCCTGGTTGTTACCCCTTTATTCCCAAGACTTTACATATTGTTCCCCTATACTTACACGTAAATACTTTATAGGTACACTGTAATTACCGAAAGTTACACTATAATTTCACACATTCAATTTTATCAAAAAACTTATTTTGTTAATAATTGTAGGCATTTATTGAATGTTTGTGTTTAGTGAATGTTTGTTTTATCATCAGTGGTTGGTATCAGTAGAAAATTTAGTGAGAGAAAGAAAACAGCATATAAATAAAAGAACAAATACCATGGCAAACAGAGTAGATGTAGGATTAAACTCACTTCATAAACTATTAGACACAGAGACTCTTTGAAGGGAGGAAGAAAGGTAAACTCATCTACTATATAGAGAATTTGTCACAGTTTGGAGCGGACCGCGTGAGTACCGCTCCTCCCTTATTTTCCACCTCGGGGAGGTTCCCAGGGATACCCCAGACGACCAGACACAACGAGGACACTGGAATGGAATTTTAAAATACAACTCTTTATTAATTTACTTAAAATAGGGGAGGGGGAAGTGAAGGTGCTAAAATCCAGGGGGACTGGAGGGTGAGGACACCGCCTCGGAGCCCGCTGTCTCCGTCACAGGAGAACCTCAGATAAGTCGTCTCGTTCTTTGACTCAATGTCTGGCTTCAACGTCCTTCTATTTGCTTACTCGCCTCTGCTTCTCTTTCACAGGTTGCACTCCTTGCCTCAGGCGTGGTTCGGCGGCTTCCCTAAGGGATGGGTCAGCGGTCCAGCGGTATAAAGGTAAGCGCCTCCAGGACATTCACGCCACGGCTCGCTCCTTCTCCTGGGCACATAGATATAGCAAAGAAGTACTGGGGTCAGGGGTGGCAGGATTACCTCTTGTCATCGGGCGTGGTTCGGCGGCTTCCTTGAGGGATGGGTCAGCGGTCCGGCGGTATAAAGGTAAACACCTCCAGGGCATCCGCTGGATCTGGGTCAACACTGGGACTTTCGTTTGGTATACAGGTAAGTATAACTTCGCTCAATGGATATCACTCACAGACTTCGTAGGCACGGTACGTCCGTTTCTCTCCTCGTCTCGGGCTCTGTGATAGCGATGGCTCGGGGGCTCGAACACGGCGGTGATGCTGGATCGAGCGCTTCTCCAGGCGACTCCACACAGGTAAGTGCAGGTAAGTATATCCGCCCGGGACGCGTTTGCTCAGAGCGTGCGGGAGCGTTTCCCTCCTCTCCACTCAGGCACTGCACACACACAACTTCCTCCAACACAGCCACGTATCAATACAGGTACTCAAGGGGTTCTTACTTGGCTCCGATCGTCCAATCGTCGTAGAGACAGAGGGTAGGGTGATGTTCACAGCATAAATCTATGGGCTAGTGACTCCGCCAGCTTCGGGATCTTATCCTCCCCAGAGGGTGGGTCGGCCTGGAAAGTGGTCTTTGTGACGACACGCACACAACACAGCACAACACGGCAAATTCCAAGTGTACACTCTCACAGTCAAGACACTGACTCACCCACGGCACTCCACACACAGTCCAGGTGCACTGGACCACTTTTTCCACGTCGTTTTATCTCGGGGGGGGGGGGGGGGGGAATCGCTGAAGCGCTGTTATAGCGAAGGACCAGCAAGGGAGAACGTCGCTGCCGCACCACCCCGGCGTCTTTCCTGTCCACTGTCGCTGGCTCTCCCACGCTCACTCTCCGCAGTGGGACCACTCGTGTTCCTAGATCCAACTTCACAAAGCTCACAGATGAGACACTTCCGATGAATTTTCTACTGCATAAGTTTCTCAGGGTACTCACACGTTGACCAACCCGTGTTCTCGTCTTGTTCTCTCTTGCAGTGTTCGGCTCGCGTCCTGGCTGCTGTGCTCTCTCTCCCGAAGGGATTCGTTTATCAGCACTTCCGGGAAGCTGTCCTGCATGTAACTTCTCAGTAGCGGACACACACTTGACACTTGAATCACAATGCAAAACATGGTTTGTATTATACTCAGCCCCGTCTCTTTTCTTTCTCTTCGTGTTTGCCCAGATGCCCAGATCCTCTCGCCGCGACGACTGGAAGCGGTTACCACCACGCTTGGCTTGAGCCCGACCCGGAACTAACAGCTGCGGCTGTGTATGACCGCTGCAACAACCCGCCGTCACCACTCTCTGCCACAAGTCCCGCTGCCACAACTCCTGCTTGACTGATTTCTGGAAGCCCTCTTTATATTCCTCCTGGTTCCCCTTCAT
The DNA here is from genome assembly GCF_949152265.1 of Phoxinus phoxinus. Classification (NCBI taxonomy): domain Eukaryota; kingdom Metazoa; phylum Chordata; class Actinopteri; order Cypriniformes; family Leuciscidae; genus Phoxinus; species Phoxinus phoxinus. The sequence continues at coordinate 17,479,160 of NC_136894.1, read as the reverse complement.
CCAATCCAGAGATCGCGCTGTTCATTGGTGCACCTGCCGCAGATTAGCCCTGATTTTGGCGCTGGGAAAAAAACCGGAAGTGGCGGTGTTTGATCCGGTCGGAACAAATCTCTGCCACTTTAGTTCCGCCCCAGGAAAAGTCACCCCGTGACACTATGAACAATTCTTCAATGTTTGTTTACTCTATGAATCATCTACAACAGATCAGTCAGACACTACAAAGGACAATTTTACATCAATGTATGCATTCATTAACAAACGTTCACTAAGACTTATGGTGCAACATTTTTTTAAATTAATCATAAAGTATACTTCAGGTTTGACGCAAATGATTAAAATATGTATGCCGAAACATAGTCGAGAATTCTGTGCTGTTCATAGTTTTATGTCCACCAAAGCTGCATTTATTTGATAAAAAATAAATAAATATATCTATATATATATATATATATATATAATCCAAATATAAATTAAAGTCAAAAGCACATTTTTAGTACATAGTCATACCTGGAAAACAAATCTTGTTCAAATAGGCTATATGAGCCATTCTACAGAATTGGTTCAAAGTTAGATTTGGAAACTTTTCTTTTTTTTGTTCACAATTTTTTTTATACATGCAAATTGTATAATATCCAAGGTAAACATTTCTAGTAATTGTGCAGGTAATTCTCATACTGTATTTTAAGAAAGTTTTGGAATACAGCCTCTGCCCAAATGTGTCACTAATAAAAAAACAATAATAAATAATTTAATGAGAAGGCTTATATTGACCTATAAAGATTATTTTACATCTACCTTGTAAATATATTTTTTGCTATTTTATTAAAAAGTGTTCACATGTAAATCAACAACAACTACAATTTTAACAATAGTTCAAGTGTAATCTTTCTTTTTTTTTGAGTATCATACATATTTTAAAGTTAAGGATTCATTAGTTTGATATAGCCTAACGTTACATAGGAACAAACACTATAACATCTTAGTTGATGAGTTTAGTTTTGATAAAACATACTATATATTTAACAGCACAAACTGTCTAACAAAAGCTTATTTGATGTCTATTTTACAGTAAAAACTTAATAGTCTATCCAAAACTAGTCACAACAGCGCGCATATATGCCGTTCATTCATCACACACAGAAACGCGATTCATAAAGTCTTTTTGGAGTTTACAGACACTATTCCATATCGCGATTAGAACAAAGCATATAAGAATAAAAAACTTACTACTAATCCTCAACTGGATCCATTGCTCCTCGAAGTGAAACCAGCACTTCTGAGGTAAGTTTCCCAGGATTATTCCTCGCAAGATGACAGTACATTCATCTGATTAAACTTGATGTGTTTTATCGAGCTGATGTGGCCGGTTTGCATGTATTGCCTCAGATTTGTATTTGAATAGCGCGCGCTCTCCGTGGGCGTGGTCACATTAAAAGACAATGAGCTATAATGAGCTGAAATGAGAACTCGCTCTTTTTATATAGATTACATAAACAGAGAATATTTGTTTTAGTTTTGAATTAGATAATTTAAAAGTACACACTTAAATGATTATAAAGATATATTGCTCATGCCTGGGTGAAAAACTCACTGAGTTTTGTATATGTTTACAGATAAAAAAAGGAAATTGGTGAAAGGAATGGCAATTGACATTCAGGTTGGAGACAGGAAGCAAGCAGAGAAAGGCAGTATCAGAAACAAGCAGAGAAAGGGGGGAAAGCTGGACCCATATTATTTGGGTCCATACACCATTATAAAAGTTGAGGGCAAATCCATTGATGTGGTGGATGATGAAGGGAAACAAATTCCCAAAATCAATATTGACCATTTAATTACTTTTTAAGTAAAGGAGGATCCTCCTCCAAAAGTTCAAAAGTTTTGCCCTCCTGCTACAGTGCCTTCAGTCCCTCACGTTCCTCCCTAGTCCTCTTTTCTGCAAGCACCTCCCTGCAGCATGTACCACTACCTCTCAATGTGCCTTTTCCCATGCACCTCCCTCATGTCGTAATGCACCCTGGAACACAATGTTCTGTTATTTTTAATCCAACACCTGCTGGCCCACCATCTTCAAAATCCATTTCTGCTGCCTGCCTTGTCCCCCAGCCTACCTCCAGTCTTGCCACCCAGTCTCCACCTTTAACTGGCCTTGTCCCCCAGCCTACCTCCAGTCCTGCCACCCAGTCTCCACCTTTAACTGGCCGTGTCCCCCAGCCTACATCCAGTCCTGCCAACCAATCTTCACCTTTACCTGGCCTTGTCCCCCAGCCTACCTCCAGTCCTGCCACCCAGTCTCCACCTTTATCTGGCCTTGCACCTCATCCTACCTCCTGTCCTGCCACCCAGTCGGTCGTACAGCTTTCCCCCAAAATACCTTGTTCTTCAGGTATGTGTTGTATGTGTTTTCCTTCATAATTTATATATCCTACATGTAAATAAAATTTGTTCAAGATTTTCTTCTCTATCTCTCTGTAGTGTTGCAAGACATATGGCCAAGGAAAATGGGTTGGCCACTTTGCAGTAAAGTTGTCCCGTACAAGGTCTTTACCTGGGATTTTGGACGCCTCAAACCTGGGGCAAAACCTAAAAGTGAGGTTTGTGCTGCAGTTAACATGATTGATAAAATGTCCTGTACTTCACTGTCAATTTGCTTTTAGAATAGACCATATTATGTAGTCATACCTTGCAAGTATGTCATCATTTGTTTTGACCGCAGGTCATTAATGCGTACCTGACCTGCCTTGTGAGGAATAATTCAGGCAGGGCATTTGTTCTGGATTCCTTTCAAGCCACAAATATTTGGAAGAGGAAGGCCAGTTTGATGAAAAGGGTAAAAAAACAAAATAATCATGATGCCATACAAGTAACTCTCATGTCCTCAGATAATTTGGAAATCTGTTATTGGAATGCCACATTTATACATACATGCTGTAGATGGATCTAGAGGCTTATGATGTGCTGGTGGGGTCAGTTAACGAGACACTCTTGGTTTGATCCTTTTTTTTCTCCATCCTTCTCTGTAAACTACAAAGGCTTAAATCTGAGTCATTAATTAATGAGCCCATCTTGACAGATGACATATCCCAAAAGAAAGAATAATTTTGTATGTAAACTCCTTTGGTCAAGGCAAAGCCGAGGCAAACTGCTTCGCTGCAGAAAGGTTGTAAGGTAAGGACAAATGTATGAAGACACTCAAAATGTTGGTCTGTTTTTTTTATTAATCTTCTTTTCTTCTACCAAAGTTAATTTATGGCCAGCAAAGGCACTCCAGCCGCAGAGTGGCAATGTCAAACATTGCCAAACAGCATCCAAAGGAATGGGAATTCATGTGGTGTATTTGTCTGCAAGGTACAGATTTTTTATTTATATATATATATATACTAATAATAAAAATGTTGATTTACTTTGTCAATGCTCTTTGTAGTTTGCTGAAGCATTTCTTAATGGGGGTAGTTGGAGTTTCCATGCACTGATGCAGATGTTGCTGTGATGCGGCAAAACATAGGACTGTGTGTGCTACAGCAAACAGGTTTTGTTTTTTTAAAACCCAAATTATACATGATATTTCTTGGTGATATGCATAATTTCACAAATAACGTATTGCCTTTGTTTCCACAGAAGACCTGTCCGACCTATGCTTGTCATTTGGGGACAAATATCCTCACACACAGGACCACATTGACTCTTGGGTATTTTAATCTGTTCTTTATTTATTTTTTTCTAACTTTGCTAATTAAATTTGTCATAATGTCACTGTCTCTTTCAGATTCAATGTGACAGTTGCTATGGCTGGTACCATTGGAAATGTGTGAACCGGCCAAACAAGAAACGGGTTATTATTTGCCCTGGGTGCCAAAGCCCTTAATTTGGTACTCCCATCCACAGCATGATTTCAAGACACCGTCAGAAATTGACTGTGCCAAATAAAAATAAAAATAAAACCAAATGAATCAATTTTCTAGCATTTTGTCTGTTTTATTACAGTTAAGTGCACTTACCTTTGGATTGTTACATTGTTCCATATCAAGGGAACTCCCGCTGCGTTTACGCAATGGGAACACTTCCAAGTGTTGCGTCATGGAGCACGTGTATAATCAGCCCAATGAATGAGCAGGACGTCAGGTGACGTCATAGACCAGGAAACGTCTCGGTTACGTATGTAACCCTCGTTCCCTGAGTACAGGGAACGGAGACGTGTCGTCGAGGAGTTCCCTGACGAATTGGGATCACGCTAGGGAGACCAAATGCCTGCGAGAGAATTAAAACGAGCCAATGAAAATTGGCATGCAGGAATGCATTCCGCAGCCCGCCTACCAGCGCGGGTATGAAAGGCGGAAGCAACGCATGCATAGTGCTTTTCGCTGAGGAGCCGAACGGTGTCCAGTCCTCCGCGAAGGTACAGCAACATGGCGAAGGGACGACACGTCTCCGTTCCCTGTACTCAGGGAACGAGGGTTACATACGCAACGAGACGTTCCCTTTCGTCCTGGGAACTCCGACGTGTCGTCGAGGAGTTCCCTGACGAATTGGGATCCCTAATAAAACGCCATGGTGCTGGCCCCTTCCAGCGCCCAGCTAAGCTACCCTGCAGTAGTTTCTGAATAAGTTGCGGGAGCTAGCTAGGAATCACACTGCTGTTCCACAAGACCCGCTCAGTGGATATTGGATAACACTGGGAAACGTGCCCTAACCCCCCAAAAAAGGGAAGGGAACGCTGCGGAAGTCCCAGCCTGCCTGAGGAAGGCCTGGAATACACATATGTACTAGCCCAGTGGGATAGTGAAACATATGGCAGTCCCTGAGGTGGTCCCATCCGAGGAAGTGGGAGCGAACTCAACAGGGACGACAGAAAGAGTCTGTCTAGGGGAAGACACGGCTGAACTGCGCGTGGCATCAAGGGTCACAGTAGAGACCACTAGAGAACACCCAGTCTACTAGCAACTCCACTAGAGGTAGCAGACCTGGCGCTGGCGGTCCGCTACGCCAGGCACCGGAGGGGTGATGGAGGAACTCACGAGGCTCACCGACGTTGGGCGCCAACGGAGCAAAAAACGCACGTACCTGGCCGAAGCGCAGGATGGCGTAGCAAGCCGACACAACCTATTCCCTCGCACCACTGGCCGTAGCGAGCACTCGGGAGGAAACAGGTTCCACACGCAGGCTATAAAACCTAGCGAACGTGTTAGGTGTCGCCCAGCCCGCAGCTCTACAGATGTCTGTCAGCGAGGCGCCTTGAGCCAAAGCCCAGGAAGCGGCAACACCTCTAGTGGAGAGAGCACGCAACCTGGGAGGACAAGGCTCACCCAGAGACTCATACGCTCGGGTGATAGCATCCACAAACCAGTGAGCCAACCTCTGCTTGGAGACAGCCTTCCCCTTCTGCTGGCCTCCATAACAAACAAAGAGCTGATCTGAGGTCCTAAGCTTTGCGTTCTGTCAACATAAACCGGCATGGCGCGGACGGGACAGAGAAAAGCTAGGGCTGGGTCTGCCTCCTCCTGGGGCAGCGCTTGCAGGTTCACTACCTGATCCGCGAAGGGGGTGGTAGGAACCTTGGGCACATATCCAAGCCGGGGTCTCAATACAACGTGAGAAAGGCCCGGCCCGAACTCTAGGCACGATTCGTCGACTGAAAAAGCTTGCAGATCCCCGACCCTCTTGAAAGAGGCCAATGCCAACAGGAGCGCTGTCTTATTGGACAGAATATTAAGCTCCACTGTTGACAAAGGCTCAAAGGAGGACTTTGAAGAGCTCTGAGTACCAGAGCTAGGTCCCAAGAGGGTACAGGGTGCAAAACGCGACGTGGATTTAACCTCCTAGCACCCTTAAGGAATCTGATGATCAGGTCGTGCTTCCCCAAAGATTTACCCTCTACTGCATCGTGACCTGCGGCTATTGCAGCAACATACACTTTGAGGGTGGAGGGAGACAGCCTTCGCTCCAACCCATCTTGCAGGAAGGAAAGCACGACTCAAATCGGGCCAGTTCGGGGGTCCTCCTGACGGGAGGAACACCAACGACGAACAGGTTCCACTTCAACGCATAGAGGCGCCTCGTAGAGGGGGCTCTAGCGGAAGTGACGGTGTCTACCACTGCCTGTGGCAGACCACCTAAAACCTCCGCGTCCCGTCCAGGGACCAGACATGGAGTTTCCAGAGGTCTGGACGCGGGTGCCATAGAGTGCCCCGTCTCTGAGAGAGGAAGTCCTTCCTCAGAGGAATCGGCAAAGGGGGGGCTGTCGCGAGGAGCATGAGTTCCGTGAACCAAGTCCTGGTGGGCCAAAACGGCACCACTAGAAGGACCTGCTCCTCGTCCTCCCTGACCTTGCACAGAGTCTGTGCAAGGCGGCTCACTGGGGGAAACGCATACTTGCGCCGGTCCCGGGGCCAGCTGAGAGCCAGGGCGTCAGTGCCAAGGGTCCCCTCGGTCAGGAAGTAAAACCACTGGCAATGGGTCGTGTCTGGAGAGGCAAACAGGTCTACCTGTGCGGCTCCGAAGACACTCCAAACCAGCTGGACCGCCTGGGGATGGAGTCGCCATTCTCCTGGCAGGGGAGGCTGCCGTGAAAGCTCGTCTGCCACACGGTTGAGCGCCCCTGGAACATGAACGGCACGAAGCGACCTCAGATGCTTCTGACTCCATAGGAGGAGGTGGGAGGCGAGTCGCAACATACGACGGGAGCGTAGACCACCGGGATGGTTGATGTACGCAACGGTCGCAGTGCTGTCCGTACGGACCAGTATGTGCTTGTGTCTGAGAAACCCCTTGAGGCGACACAAGGCTAGGCGTACTGCTTGCAACTCTAGGCAGTTGATGTGCCAATGCAGCTGGGGTCCCGTCCACAGATCCGAGACTGCATGCCCTTGTACGTGGCGCCCCACCCCATGGCAGAAGCATCTGTGAAAACCACAGCATGCCTGGACACCTGGACTAAGGGCACTCCGGCCCGAAGAAACGCAGGAACTAACCATGGGGAGAAGGTTTGGCGGCAGTGCGGGGTCACTTTGACCCGGAACGTGCCACTCTGCCACGCCCACCTCGGGACTCGATCGTGACGTCAGCGCTGAAGCAGTCTCATATGTAACAGGCCGAGCGGCGTTACTGCGGCTGCCATATGCCCCAGGAGCCTCTGAAATTGTTTCAGTGGAACCGCTGTCCTGCCTCGAAAGGACCTGAGGCAGGTGAGCACTGACTGGACGCGTTCCTCCGTGAGGCGCGCAGTCCGAGTGACCGAGTCCAGCTCCATACCGAGACAAGAGATCATCTGCACGGGGCAGAGTTTGCTCTTGTCCCAGTTGACCTGAAGCCCCAACCGGCTGAGGTGCCGAAGCACCATGTCCCTGTGATCGCATAGCGAACGCCTAGTTCTCTCATGGGAACAATGGCCACCTCCGCGACTTTTGTGAAGATGCGGGGCGACAGGGCCAGCCCGAAGGGTAGGACCTTGTACTGACACGCTCGGGGCTCGAAAGCAAACCGTAGAACCGGTCTGTGTCGAGGAAGAATCGAGACATGAAAGTACGCATCCTTCAGGTCGATCGCTGCAAACCAATCCTGGGGACGGATGCATTCGAAAATGCGCTTCTGCATGAGTATTTTGAACGGGAGTTTGTGCAGGGCCCGATTCAAAACTCGCAGGTCCAGGATTGGCCGTAACCCACCGCTTTTCTTGGGTACAATGAAGTAGGGGCTGCAAACCTAGACCTCATCTCGGCAGGAGGGACCGGCTCGACCTCGTCCTTCGCCAGCAGGACGTCGATCTCTTTCCGCAAGACAGGGGCATCCACTGACTGCACACGGGTGAGTGGATGCCGCTGAACTTGGGAGGCCGGCGTGCAAACTGAATTGCATAGCTGAACCGGATGGTGCGGATGAGCCATTGGGACGGACTCAGAAGCGCTAGCCAGGCTTCTAGAGACCGCCCCAACGTGCCCAACCGAACCACCGGCGTACCCGCGGAGGGGCAGCGAGGTGGAAGACAGGGACCCGGCTCTGGTGGCATTGTAGCGACCAAGAGCGGGGTCTGGGCGTTGAACTCGACACCAACCCCCTTCCACCGGGGGGCAGACGGCAGAGAAGGCCCGTGGGCGTTCTGCTGCGGGCTGCCCGGTGGCGAAGGGAGGGGGAGAGGCGAGGAACGAGGCCCTGACTCCTCGTGTCCTGGTCTCTGCGCCTCCGGGCCCAGCTGCAGACCAGAGCGACGCAGCCGAGGCTGCGTCACTGCTATCCGCAAGCTGGGGAGAGGGGAGCGGGAGTGTCGCCGTTCGGGGCGGCGCACACTGCCATTCTGACCCTCTCGGACGGAGGAGACAGGTCTTATTTTACTGCCAGTCCCGACCGTGAGGGGAAGCTAGGAGCGAGGCCCGGGGGCCTCGAGTCCTGATTTCCGCCTCGTCGCCCAGCGAGAGACGAGAGTGACAAGGCCGTAGCCCTCACTGTCATCTAAGCGCTGGGGCCCGTGAGTGACTCAGAGGAAGTGAACTGCTCAAAATTTGGGTACCAACGGCGGAACAGAAACGAAATTCTCCACCCGGCCCTCCCCCGGGGGAAGGAGTGCTGATAACAACTCTTGCTGAGGGGAAACAAACCCCGAGCGGGCTGGTTTTAAGGCGCTTCTGGACCACCAGTGTGGACATCGTCTGCCCGAGGGCCAGCACTGTGACTAATCACGGTCAGTCACAAGCGCAGCTCCACCCCGAGTCAGAACTACCCACGTGCACTGAATGTGCAGGGGTAGTGAGAGAGGAAAAACTTCTGCAGATTTAGGCATGTTTGGCTTGCCATATTGGCACCAAAATGCTTCCATACTGCCGAAATTTTTCACACTCACCCAGACACTTTAGAATAGCCCAGGAAAGTGTAGCTGTCAAGTCTGAATCTTCAGCATGAGAACATACTATTATAGTAGGAACGCAGCATCATTTTCAGAGTATAACAGCCCTCTCTCCGATGTAACGATCGACATCTGTCCTCCCCTGGAGCCCCGAATGAAATGCTTGGTCCCCCATGAGAAGGACCAGAATCCCATTCAAAAGCCTCGACAGCACACGGCACACTGAGCGGCTCAAGCCTTTACGTGAAAGGGGAGACGAACAACGTGCCGACGTGGTCATGCACTCATGAGAGAACATAAACCACCCACGAATGCAGTCTCAACACACTGATTAGGCATGTGAAACCGTGATCGTGGCCGTCACCAGGCATGCAAGACAGTGAACGTGGCCATCATTTCGATGACACACGGCACGCTGGGCGCTCAAGCCTTCAGGCAAGGCGAACAACGTGCCGACGTGGTCATGCTCTCATAAGAAAGCATAAACCACCCACGAACACAGTCTCAGCATGTTTGCGATGCACTAGAGGAGTGGGAAGCTCGTGAGGGTCTTTCACCAGACGAGACATTCCGCACTGTAACCCCCTGTAATCACCAAATGCTCATTAGCCAAAGTAGTCCTCTCCTTTTTAGAAAAGGAACTAGATTGGGGAACAAGGAAAAGGGACTCAACCTCGTAGAGGTACACGAGTCTCGACCGCGCATCTAGAGCGCCGAATGACGCGCGCTGGGTTGCCGAATGACGCTCCGTGCGTGCTATAAGTATGTTTGACGCACCCACCGCTAGCCTAGCTTAGCACAAAGACTGGATGTAAATGGTTGCAGCTAGCATACTAATCCAAATAAGTGACAAAATAACGCAAACATTTTCCTATTTACATGTTGTGATTTGTATAGTCACAGAGTGTACAAAAAACAAAGTCACATGAGACACAGACATATTTTAACCGTATAAGTGCTGGGAACTATATTCTCTGAAGGCGAAGCACTGCTACTTGGGCGGAGTGATAACCGCAGCACCTGAGACGCGCCGTGGTGAGGAGCAGAGAGTTCGTTCAGAGTTTGGGTAACAGAGTCAGCAATTTATAAATAGTAAAAGCGTAGTTTACAATCATGGGTTTTCACTGTATTGAAAAGAGCTGTGACAATAAACAGGGAAGACCAGGTAATACCATGATGTTTCATAGAATTCCAACTAAAAACGATGACCGGATGAAGAAATGGCTACTTGCTCTGGATTTTGACCAAGTAAAAATCATCTGAAATTTCCTCAAAATCAGCCATGATCACCATTCACATCCGCTAATAGATAGTTAGTCACGTTGGTTTTGTTGACAGAAGAAACAACGGCGCGTCTCAGGTGCTGCGGTTATAACTCCGCCCAAGTAGCAGTGCTTCGCCTTCAGAGAATATAGTTTCCAGTATTTATACGGTTAAAATATGTCTGTCTCTCATGTGACTTTGTTTTTTGTACACTCTGTGACTATACAAATCACAACATGTAAATAGGAAATTGTTTGCGTTATTTTGTCACTTATTTGGATTAGTATGCTAGCTGCAACCATTTACATCCAGTCTTTGTGCTAAGCTAGGCTAGCGTGGGTGCGTCAAACAGACTTATAGCACGCACAGAGATGAAAAAGGTATGTATGGACTTATCTAACTCTGGGGGATAAGGTGAATAGGCTAAAGTCCCAAAAAGTCGGAGTGTTCCTTTAAATGAGGCAACCCCACAAGATTACGGTTATAAACATGAACCTCGTCTGAAACGCAAAGGAGGAGGTGTTGCTGTAATTTATAGTAATATTTTCAAAACCACTAAGAAATCTAGTTGTAAATATAATTATTTTGAAGTGTTGGTGCTTACTGTAAAAAAATATATAGTGTAAACGATAAATCACGTTTGAAAATTCTGCTTGCTACTGTATACAGGCCACCAGGGTACAATACAGACTTTATCAAAGAATTTGCTGACTTTCTATCAGAATTAGTATTGGCTGCAGATAAAGTACTAATTGTTAGTGATTTTAATATACACAGATAATGAAAAAGATGCATTGGGATTGGCATTTAAAGATATTGTAAACTCAATTGGAGTTAGACAACACGTGTCAGGACCGACTCATTGCCGTAATTATACTCTAGATCTAATACTATCACATGGAATAGATGTTGATGCCGTTGAAATACTACAGCAGAGCGATGACATCTCAGATCATTATCTAGTCTCATGTAAATTACATTTAGCCAAGGCTGCAAAGCCGACTCCGTGTTATAAATATGTTAGACCTATCACTTCTGCCACTAGGGATTGCTTTATCAATAATCTTCCTGATCAGTTTCATCATCTCAGCATCCCGGATAGCTTAGAAGAACTTGATATTGCAACAGAAACTTTTAACTCTCTCTTTTCCAGCACTTTAGAAACAGTTGCTCCGTTGCGCTTAAAGAAGATTAAAGAACATATAGTCCAACGCCGTGGCACAACGAGCACACTCAGGCCCTTAAGAGACCAGCCATAAAAATGGAGCGCAACTGGAAGAAAACAAAACTAGAGGTGTTTCGGATTTCATGGAAGGAGAGCTCGATTGCTTACAGAGAGGCTTTAAAAGCTGCTAGATCTGCTTATTTTTTCAACCCTATTGGAAGAAAATAAACACAATCCTAGGTATTTATTTGAAACAGTGGCTAAACTAACGAAAAAGAAAGCTTCAAGCCCAGAAGTTTCAAAGCAACACAGCAGTAATGACTTTATGAACTTCTTCACTTATAAGATCGATAATATCAGGGACAAAATTATAACTATGCAACCATCTACTACAGTATCGCATCAGGAAGTGCATCGTAGTCTCCCTGAGGGAAAATTTGATTCATTCATTGCTATAGGAGAGGAAGAATTTTGCAAACTCGTCAAATCATCTAAATCGACAACGTGTATGTTAGACCCTATACCGACTAAGCTGCTGAAAGAGATGCTTCCAGATGTCATAGATCCTCTTCTTAATATCATTAATTCATCTTTGTCTTTAGGATACGTACCAAAAACCTTTAAGCTAGCTATGATTAAACCGCTTGTTAAAAAAACGCAACTTGATCCTACAAAACTAGTCAATTACAGGCCGATCTCTAATCTGCCTTTTCTGTCAAAGATATTAGAAAAAGCAGTATCCTCACAACTGTGTTCTTTTCTTGAAATAAATGATATCTGCGAGGATTTTCAGTCCGGATTTAGACCGTACCATAGTACCGAGACAGCTTTCGTTAGAGTCACAAATGATTTGCTCTTATCATCCGATCGTGGTTGTATCTCTCTATTAGTATTACTTGATCTTAGTGCTGCATTTGACACCATTGACCACAACATCCTTTTAAATAGACTCGAACATTATGTTGGCATTAGTGGAATTGCACTAGCATGGTTTAAATGCTAGGGGCGGCAGTGGCTCAGTGGTTCATGTAGGTTGTCTACAAACTGAAAGGTTGGTGGTTCGATCCCCGGTTCCACTGGACCAAGTGTCGAGGTGTCCTTGAGCAAGACACCTAACCCCAGCTGCTCCCGGCGAGCTGAGTGGCGCCTTGCACGGCTGACACCGCCGTCGGTGTATGAATGTATTAGTGAATGGGTGAATGAGAGGCAAATTGTAAAGCGCTTTGGTGGCCATGGGTCTATGAAAGCGCTATATAAATGCAGTCCATTTACCATTCCATTTACCATTTAAATCATACCTTATCAAGCGCCCCCCTTTTTTTGAATATACATGAAAATGCACATTCCGAACTTAAATAGTTGTAATTCAAGAATGCTTTGGAGTATAGATGTAAGATTGGTCTTGTTTTTAAGAAGACATTTGGCAGATTTTTGTAGAAGAGAAATAAATTAAGAAAGTTAAACAGAAAAAAAGTTATAGAAGTTTGAGTTTATGAAAATGTACAACGTTAAAAATTGTATTATTCATATTTTATATAAAATATATATTTTCAAAACCTGGAGGACTCTAAAAATGCAAAAAAATCAAAGGCAAAAATCTGAACAAGTTGTGTTTAAAATTTTAGGTTGATATCTCAAAAAATAAGCTTTCAGTGAGATTTTGTTTGGGCGCAGTACCAAACTTTTTCACTAGTTGACATTACTGCCCATATAAGGGCGCCTCCATTTCCATATGTTGTTTAAGGGATCTGAACCATTATTTTTACAATTTTCATACAATTTATGAAGTAGAAATCCTATTCAGAAGTAGTGTTGGAAGTTTGGCAGATTTTTAAATGAATTCAACCTCTAAGAAACACAAAAAGAACACGTATGTGCATTATAGCTCGCTGCCACGAATGGTGAATCACAAATGGTAAATCTATAATTTTTTTATTTATATTTAAAACATTTTCAGACCTTTTTTCTAAAACAATTGAATGGATGCTATCTTTTGAACTCTTGGCATGAAAACAAACTGAGGTTTCTACCATTCTTTCATGATTTTTCATGTTCATCACTATTTCAAAATAAAGGTCTGAACACGCCTTAGGAGTATGAAAATATTCTTGTTGCAAATTGATAAATTACGGCTCCTCTATCATGTATTTTAAAAATTAGTCACCACAAATGAAAACTAGAGATTTTAAGCTTTCAAATGACATAAAGTTTGTAAAGATTGGTTTAGGTTTGGTATAGGATATTACTGTTTAAAATATATAATGGCCGCGGGCCCGCCGGCGGGCCGATGCCAATATAAAGGGTGGACCATGATGAAATAGTTTTTTGTATTATTTTCATGTTATCACTGTGAAGCTGCTTTGATACAATCTGTATTGTAAAAAGCGCTATATAAATAAAGGTGACTTGACTTGACTTGACTGACTGTGAGCATTGCGAGCTGCTGTCCGTGAGGACGCTCAACTCTCGCCGGGCATTCTTTGAGAAGGACGGTTCAGTCCGCACTCCCCGAGGTACGGGTATGAAACGTATCTTGGGGTTCGCAGATGGATCTAGCAGCGGGGTTTGAGACGGGCACTGCCCTATCTCAGCCTTTACCGGCTGGATCCAGCGTCTCTGCCCAGGGGGAAGCCCACCCTGCGGTTTCTTCTCCCCGGGTTGAGGCACCAATGCTGCTGCTATCCAGTTCGGAGAAATTGGACGCTGCCAGTATTGATACAGGGGATTATGAGTTTTCGCCAGCTCATACCTCTGGTGATGATGAGCTTATGGAGATTTTATCTCGTGCTGTAGCTAAATTAAATATTGACTGGCCAGCCGATGATTCTGAAAAAATAAAGAAATAAAGAAATGAATAAAAAAACAAAAAAAAAACAGTGGGCCGGTCTATGGCAGGCCTGGTGGCCACGGAGCGCCATTTATGGTTAAATCTTTCTGAAATCGAAGACAAAGATAGATCTGTTCTTCTGGACGCCCCGCTTTCTCCTTCATGTCTGTTCGGCGATGCTATAAATTGTGTCGTTGATAGGTTTCAAGAAACAAAAAAGCAATCTGCAGCGTTCCAGAAGTTTATTCCTCGCTGATCTGATGCCCCCGGGACTGCTGTTCTTAAAATGATTAAATCAGAACAGCCTCGGCCGTCTACGAGCTCCTCACAGCACAGAGTTCAACAGAAACGTAGCATCGCCACTCGGGCTCCTCCACAACCTGGGGAGTCTGGGTGGCCAGGCCAGGCCAGGCCATCTGGTGGTAGGCAAGATCTGACGACTGTCATATCTAAGAAGGCTTGGTCTAAGAAGAACTCCTGACGCCTATGGTGTCAAACTTCTGAGGGTGGTCCCCTCCGGAGTGGGACGGTTTCGAGAAATTGTTCCTCCTCGGTGCCCTCTGGGGGGTTACTTTCTGAGGAAGGTTGCAGCGCTGCCACAACGGTTGTTCCCTGCCGGTTCGCCGTTACGGGGCACCGTGGTGACTGCTCAACCAAATCCAGAGGCCAGTCTCAAGAGACTGGTACCCTTAGTAGAATTTCTGGCAGCGTGGAAACTTCTGCCAAATATTTCTCAGTGGGTCCTGCGTATAGTTGAAAAGGGTTACAGTATTCAGTTCGGTTCTCGTCCACCCAGATTTCGAGGGGTCCTCTCTACTGTAGTGGATCCAGAGCAGGCTCTGGTCATGGAACAGGAAGTACTGACACTTCTTCAAAAGGGAGCTATAGAGAAGGTTGCTCCTACCAGCAGAGAGTCAGGGTTTTACAGCCGTTACTTCATCGTTCCGAAAAAGGATGGAGGGTTGTGTCCGATTCTAGATCTGCGCCATTTAAACAGCAGAGTTCAGAAACTCAAGTTCAAAATGTTTACGCTAAAACAGATTGTGTCACAGATTCAGTCCGAGGACTGGTTTGTCACAATAGACTTGAAGGACGCGTACTTCCATGTGTCTATCCATCCTCATCACAGGAAGTTCCTGAGGTTTGCTTTCGGGGGCGAAGCATACCAATATCGGGTTCTCCATTCGGCCTAGAATTATCACCCCGCACATTTACAAAATGCGTGGATGCAGCTCTGGCTCCTCTGAGACTCCAGGGCATTCGCGTATTAAATTACATCGACGACTGGTTAATTCTAGCTCAATCCGAGCATTTGTCAGTTCGGCATCGAGATATCGTTCTGTCTCGTATAAAGTTGTTGGGGTTACGGCTAAACGCCAAGAAAAGTGTGCTCCTCCCAGCTCAGAGGACCACTTATCTAGGGGTGGTGTGGGATTCGACAACGATGCAGGCACGATTGTCTTCAGCACATATTTCTGCGATTCTCACACCCATAAAAAGAGTAAAACTAGGCCAGTCACACACTGTGAAACAGTTTCAGAGACTGTTGGGTCTCATGGCATCTGCGTCCAACGTGATAACTTTTGGCGTTCTGTACATGAGACCCCTGCAGTGGTGGCTCAGGACCAAGGGGTTTTCTCAGAGGGGAAATCCTTTCGGCATGATCAAGGTCATGCGGCGTTGCCTACGTGCCTTGGTCATGTGGAAGAAGCCTTGGTTCCTCGCCCAGGACCTAGTGTTGGGGGCTTCTTGTCAACGCTTAACGCTAACGACGGATGCATCCCTCACTCATCCAGGGGGCGGTCATGAGTGGCCACTCTGCGACAGGTCTTTGGCAGGACCATCAGCTTTCTTGGCACATAAATCGGCTAGAAATTATGGCAGCATTTCATGCTCTTAAATACTTCCTGCCAGACCTGAGAGGCCACCATGTGCTTGTCCGGTCAGACAACATGTCGGTGGTCTCTTACATCAACCATCAGGGGGGTCTGAGGTCTCGTATACTGTGCAAACTGGCTCATCAGATCCTCCTATGGGCCCAGGGGAAATTGCGGTCTCTCAGGGCAGTTTATATTCCAGGGCATCTGAATGTGGGAGCAGATATCCTGTCGAGGCCCGGGGAGTGGAGACTTCACCCCGAGGTGGTGGAGCTCCTATGGGAGAACTTTGGTCGAACACAGATCGATCTTGTCGCATTGTACGATACAACCCATTGTCCACTGTGGTTCTCCCTCACTCATCCAGCTCCTCTCGGACTGGATGCCATGGTACAGGTGTGGCCGAGGTCACACCTGTACGCCTTCCCCCCGATATCAATGCTCCCGGGAGATCTGGAGAGGGTTCGCCGGGAAGGGGCTCATCTATTGTTAGTAGCCCCGTATTGGCCGGCCCGAGTATGGTTCTCGGACCTAGTGTCTCTTCTGGATGGCTCTCCGTTGGAGATTCCTGTCAGGAGGGACCTGCTGTCCCAAGCAAGGGGCACGATATTTCACCCTCACCCAGAGTTGTGGAAACTGTGGGCTTGGCCTCTGAGGGGGCCCAGCTCATAGAATCCGGTCTCTCGACTGAGGTCGTTGAGACCATCCTTCAATCCAGAGTTCCCTCCACGAGAAAAATGCTTTGAAATGGAAATGATTCTCTACCTGGTGTGGAGAACGTAATTTTGATCCTGTTAACTGCCCGGTTGGTACAGTCCTCGATTTCCTTCAATACCATTTCTCTGCTGGATTATCTCCTTCCACCTTGAAGGTGTACGTAGCAGCATATCACACCCCTCTGAGGGCTACTTCTCTGGGGAGAGATCCTTTTGTTAATCGTTTTCTCCGTAGCACATTGAGGCTGAGGGCTGCACTGCACTCTAGAGCACCGGCTTGGGATTTGGCCATTGTACTTGAGGGTCTGGCCTTGGCTCCCTTCGATCCTATTGAAGAGGATTCAGAAAAGTTCCTTACACTAAAAACTTTATTCCTACTTGCCATTTCTTCAATTAAGAGAATTGGAGATTTGCAGGCCCTGTCGGTTGCTCCTTCATGCCTAGAATTTGCCCCTGGTACGGTTAAGGCATTTCTTCACCCTAGGCCGGGTTACATTCCTAAAATACTGACTAATGTTGCAGGCCCAATTGTGCTGCAGGCCTTCTGTCCTCCACCTTTTAATACCCCAGATCAGAAAAGACTAAATCGGTTGTGTCCAGTTCGGGCTTTGGATGCCTACGTTCACAGAGCTGCCCTGTGGCGTAGATTAGAGCAGCTATTTGTCTGCTTCGGCTCAACCAAGAAGAGTTGCCCTGCATCGAAACAGGTTATGAGCAAGTGGATAGTAGAGGCAATCTCAGGTCCTCAACGCATAAATTTGTCAAATTTTATGATTTAGACCTCTCCACTCCGGGGCCGAGGTTGCTCGCTTCTTAGGCAAGACTCACACAGAACGGGCACTTGTCATTATGGCGTAGTGGGTATGGGGTACCCATTGCGTAAACGCAGCAGGAGTTCCCTTGACAGGGAACGTCTCTGGTTACGTATGTAACCTTAGTTCCCTGAGAGGGAACGAAACGCTGCGTTCGCCTGCCATACTTCCTGCATGCCGTGATCGACTTGCTTCAGGCTTTTCAGAAGCTGTCACTCTGCGTTCAGGGGTGATTTATAGTTTCCTGGTCTATGACGTCACCTGACGTCCCGCTCATTCATTAGACTGATTATACACGTGCTTCATGACGCAACACTTGGAAGTGTTCCCATTGCGTAAACACAGCATTTCGTTCCATCTCAGGGAACTAAGGTTACATACGTAACCAGAGACGTTCTGAATTATGCCTTAAAACATAAAAGTGGCTTCTTCCTTGTTTCTTTTCCTGAGTACTGTTCAATGCACAGAGCATGCCTTCAAGAAACATCTCAAAGACTCCTGGAAAACATTTAACCACAAGTTCCAATGGGAAAATGCGTATAGCTCAGTTTAAATTTAGAGCTACATTCATGGAGCAAATCCTAACCCATAATGTGATGTAGTAATTATTTGGTCACCAAACTTGGCTGTTATTACATAATGAGGTCAGAAAAGGGAAATATTACTACAGCAGAAAATGCAAATAATAAACTACTTATTGCAAAAACTAAGCATAACATTACTTTAGTTGGACCTTGCTTTGTAATTGTTACGTTCCTGTGTTACGTGTGTGTTTTCTTTGTTTCTCTCCCCGCCTCTCTTGTACTTTCACTTCTTAGGTACCCGTGATTGGTCCAATAGTCTGTCAATCATCATCAACGCTGATGTCATCCACCTTATCTGTCGTCAATGGGAACAGATTAATTACACTCTATTTATCACAAACAGGGCTACCATAATATGTGAGCAACATGCATGTACATGTTTGTATTTTTGAGAGAATAATGTTTAAGCATGGGTATTCAAAAAACAAAAAATTTAAGTGTCTGAAATAACGCCACAAAACACATAGTAAATATGTGTTAACAATACTTTTGAGTAATGGATGTTTTCGCCTAGAGTTTTTCCATCAAATGATCTGAAAATCATCCTGCCTAATCATTCACATAAAACAATACATTGTTTTACATTTTGTAAAACACTTTTTGTTTGGGAAGGCAATTTGTGCAGGGGCGTGGACGATCCAACACCATGATGTATAGTTAAGTGGTTCACACCTGAGAAGACAATGAACCGCATAATGACCCTTTCATTCAGGTATGTCACACAAGAAAGAATGTGAGGACAATATATATATATATATATATATATATATATATATAAAATATATATAATCCAAATATAAATTAAAGTCAAAAGCACATTTTTAGTACATAGTCATACCTGGAAACCTGGATTTTTTTTCACAATTTGTTTTATACATGCAAATTGTATAATTGTCATGCTTTCAAAGGGACGGAAGCAAGGATGCAAGTAAAAACTCTGATTTTATTGTAGCGATGAGAATAGTCCGACGGTGGGAAGCAACTGGTGACACAGGGACTAGATGGTCAGCGAAGATGTCCTTGATGTGAAGTGATCCAGAAGTGATAATCCAGGTGAAGACGTAATCCAGAGTGAACGAGAAACAAGACCAGAAACAAGACCGGGAACACGAACAGGAACGCCAACAGGGACTGGACCACACACGAGAGACATAAACAACGATCTGACAAAGAGAGGAGAATGTGGTGAGGTTTTATAGGTGTGTGAATGAGCTGCAGTTTGTGATGATGAGTGAGATCAGCTGGGCTGCTGATCTACTGGAATAGAGCGGTAGCGCCCCCTCACACACACCCACACACACAAAACAACAGTTACACGAGACGAGAAGGAAACAATGAATTTATAAACCGTGACAATAATATCCAAGGTAAACATTTCTAGTAATTGTGCAGTTAATTCACATACTGTATTTTCAGAAAGTTTTGGAATACATCCTCTGCCCAAATGTGTTTAATAAAAAACAATAATAAATAATTTAAAGCTGCAGTCCGTCGTTTTTCCTCTTTGTCGCCATCTCTGTTAGAAATCTGCAATTGCAGTTATTCGCGGAATTATTAACTGTGTGTGGGTAGTAAATCGGCATGAAACAGCGCGGATGAACACAATGTATTGAGGCTGTCGCGTCGCTGTGGATACTGTAGCCTACTGTCATCAGCAATCTCAGAGTATACTTTTTGAAAGTGTCAACATTAGAATTTTCATCGGAAAATGTCATCTGAACAAGTAAGTAACATTCACGTTTGTTCTGACCAAATTCGGGGGGTGGGGGGAAGCATTGCAGTAGGCTATGCTGATTAAATCTAACGATTGCTTATATCACATCAAAACGTGAAAAATATATGTTTTCTGTAGCCACTCTGAAGTCTGAAGTCTTTGGGTTTTACAACTGGTGAATCTCCAGGTGTCACTGGTGATTGTCGCTTTAAACTTTCGGGATCCGCCATACCAAGTGCTAAGTTAAATCTCCACCATCATCCACACACGCTATATAGCCGACTAGCCGGGGACTCCTTCTCTATGTGTACAGAAGTGACGTAATGACGCAAAGACATGCTCGAAATTCCCGCGGAAATCCACCAGTACCACTGGAATTAAAATCATTATTACAAGCTTACCGTTTTGAATCGAGGTAAGGCAAGCAGATAGTTTTGAACACTGGCTGGTTACGTTTTTTTTCCAAAAATGTCTTTTTTGATATTTTTAAACCCAAAAAAGTGCCGGATTGCAGCTTTAATGAGAAGGTTTATATTGACCTATAAAGATTATTTTACATCTACCTCGTAAACATATTTTTTGAGATTATTTTTGACAAAACATACTATATATTTAACATATGAGCAGAAACTGGCTAAAAAAAGCTTATTTGATGTCTATTTTACAGTAAAAACTTTATAGTCTATCCAAAACTAGTCACAACTATTAGCAACAGCGCGCATATAAAGCCGTTCATTAATCACACACAGAAACGCGATTCATATTTAAAAAGTTTTTTTGCGGTTTACAGATACTATTCCATATCGCGATTAGAACAAAAGCATATAAGAATAAAAAACTTACTACTAATCCTCAACTGGATCCATTGCTCCTCGAAGTGAAACCAGCACTTCTGAGGTAAATTTCCCAGGATTATTCATCGCAGCCTCGCAAGATGACACAGTACATTCATTTGATTAAAATGTATGTGTTTTATCGAGCTGATGTGGCCGGTTTGCATGTATTGCCTCAGATCATTTGCGGTTGAATAGCGCGCGCTCTCCGTGGGCGTGGTCACATTAAAAGACAATGAGCTATAATGAGCTGAAATGAGAACTCGCTCTTTTTATATAGATTACATAAAAAGAGCATATTTGTTTTAGTTTTGAATTAGATAATTTAAAAGTACACACTTAAATGATTATACAGATATATTGCTCATGCCTGGGTGAATAGTATTCGCTGAGTTTTGTTTAAGTTTACTGACGTGCACCAGAAAAAAAGTTCACAGAGACGGAAGGGCAGAAAGCACACCCTGTTATTTTCTTTATTTTACAAAAGCACAATGTTTTATTTCGATTGTAAGTGGACACATAAAAAAGTAGACATTTAACAGCTTATTTTTTCATATTTCTTAAGTCTGTATGACCAAAAATGACGGAGTATTTTAAATCTATTTTTCTGCTATGTAAAAAAAAAAAGAGCAAAACGCGCCGATGCGTTTGCGGTCCTAACCCTTTTGTCTGTGTTGTTGCTTGACTCGAGTGTATATACATTCATCTTGTATTCGTTTCTTTTGTTTTATTTAACATGAGTTATACAGTGTTCCCACTGTATGTTACTAGTCCTGAAAGAGGCGGACAGGTAAGGATGTCACGTGACATACACTGCAACATGTAGGGGTTTCGGATTGTGTAGTACATTAGGTTAGGGGTGAGTGCCACTCCATGTACTTTTGGTTTACAGTAGTCAGTAAAGATTAGTTAGGGCGTCACGGACGCTGAAGATCTTTGTTTTCTTTCTTTCTTTTGTTAGTTAGGTTTAGAGGTTGTTTAAAGTTAGATTTCCTTTTTTTTTTTTTTTTTTTTTGGCGACGCCCAGGTCCCCTCTTTCTCCCTGTAGCCTATTGATCTTACAGAAATACATCCACTGTATATATTAATATCTTTACATGTTGTCTTACTTCAATCTTGCCCATAACATTTTTCTTGTACTGAATAAAGGTATTGGCTTTTTGTACAGTTACCTGGATTGGTGGTTCTTGGTACAGCACATTAATTATATATAGTTCTCTTTAATGTGAATTATAAATGTTGGACCCCTGAATCCCTAGACTATCAGGGGTCGTAACAACTGGGGGCTCGTCCGGGCTATGTGAACATCTATCCCAAGACATATAATCAGGACGCGAAGGCGCCCGTGCGATCTCTTGCATTGCATTTCGTAGAGAAGACTTTACTCTGTGATTTAAAGCGGTTTATTTCTATACCGGGGGAATTTCTTGCTTTTCAACCACGTTAAGAAAAAAATCCATACCAGCCCTATTAGACGGTAATGTTTTCTCTTGGTTCATCTCAATCAGTATGAATTTATTTTGATATATAAGTCGCACCTGACTATAAGTCGCAGGACCAGCAAAACTATGGAAAAAAGTGTGACTTATAGTCCGGAAAATATATATATATATATGGTATATATATATGTGTGTGTGTGTATTTTGTAAATTTTAAAAAGTAATTTTAACCAGAACAAATTTAAAATGTAGGCTATTCCCAAAATCGTGCAGTCCTACTTTCTCTTGATATCAGCATGTTCACAGCTTTTTTTTTTTTTTTTTTTTAGGTACCAGTCCTGCTGGTTTCAACATGAGCATAAAAGTAAAGTAAAAAATCAAACACCTTGGAAATGCACTATGTTTCAGGAATGGCACAAAGGTGTGTGACTTGTTAAGTATCTGTCTTTAGTTCAGTGTGTTAAATAAATGTGCTTTTTTTACAATTTGTTGTGTATCTTTGGATTATGTTGTGTTGTAAATAAATCCAAACAATCAAAAACCCATTCTTTTTTAAATCTCCTCATTCTTTGTGCAAGGTTCCTCAAAATGATATGTCCTGAGAGCTCCTAATAGGGCCATTATGGGAGGGTCTTTGTCTTTCTCAGGTGTGAAACACTCAATATTCATGGGTGGTTTACGCATTCTCGCATAAAGC
The DNA here is from genome assembly GCF_949152265.1 of Phoxinus phoxinus. Taxonomy (NCBI): domain Eukaryota; kingdom Metazoa; phylum Chordata; class Actinopteri; order Cypriniformes; family Leuciscidae; genus Phoxinus; species Phoxinus phoxinus. The sequence goes on along the minus strand of NC_136894.1, from coordinate 17,456,403 downwards.
TTTCTTACACAAGACATGTCTTACAAATTTTAAATCAATATATTGTCTTATCTGAATGAGTTTTCATGGTAATTTTCACATAGTTTTGGAGCAAATATTCTGGGCTACGTGATACAATTTTCAAAAGTCTTGCGAATAAATAATCCGTTTGGGTTTTATGACCTTATTACAGTGACTTTTTTTGTCATTTTCACAAACCACGCATAAATGTTATTATCTCAAAACTACAAAATTTTACATACATGCTGCTGACATATTATTGTAGCAGAGTTTGTGCTGAATACAGTGTAATAAGACTTTAGCCATGAAAATGTCACAAGTAACAGAAATAAGCACAAATGTTAGAGCATGTCAGAACACCTCCAAGACCCAGAAAACCCCTCAGACCCCAGAGGGTTAACTGGGTTCCTGAGGCAGTTTATAACTTTTGGGAAGCGGAGTTTGATCGGGAGATTATTCCATTATGCTGCATTATTGACGTCTGCAATCGGGTGCTCTCATGTTCGCTCTGTTTATGTAGCTCTGTTTAGCTCGGTAATTTAAACAATAGATAGGCTCTTGACAGAGTAACGTTAACGTTCGGTTAAAAAGGTTAAAAATGCTTGTGTAGTTGTGTCGAATTGTATGCACGGTGTGGGAGTTACAGATGGTACTCAACCAGAATGCCTATTACCGCCGCGCCAGCCACCGCGGCAAAACTACCGCGGTAAAAAGAATCCAGTCGCATTTCAAAGTCATTCGCGAAATGACCGTCAGGTGGCACAGAGGGACATTGTGCAAAACAGCAGCTATTGCCGTATTTTGAAATGTAAGCGGGGTTAATGTCAATTAACAGATGAAATAGGCTACTATAGAACACTGTTTAGGACAGAAAAATAGAATCATAATTTAAAAATAGAGACGAGAACAATATAGCCTTTATCTCATATTGTAGCCTACGCCTAGACGTCGGTGGGCGACATAAGCCTATTGCCCGTTGGGAGAAGCGTGATAAAATAATAATAATAACAAACAAAAATAAATTAGGTGCAATGAAGCTGATTATTTGTTTACTACTCTATTGAGGAATGAGACGAATGATGAGCGCTTCTCTGGAGAAGACTGGAGAAACCGGGCATTTCTCAGTGAGTAAATTCATGGCCGAGTGGTATAACTTATGTATCGATCATTTGGATGACACAGGTTCGAATCCTGAACAAACATAGACTATTATACATTTGATATTAGCCTATTAATGCATGTCATAGCCTATTATTAATGCAGACAATCAAACAAACAAAACATTTTTTTATACAGGATAGGCTTCTTTTTTTTTTTTTGTTCCTATAAAGAGTTTGTAAAAACATGGTTTGAAGCAAGGTGCGATTTGCCAGCGGGACGGGGATTTCCTTCTGGTCTAAACATCCCTGCTTCTGCTGAATTATTTTAATCCCCCCTCCCTCCACAGTAATCAATGCTATAAATTACTTCACCAATAGACCAATTAAAATATATAAAATAAAGATATGCAACAGGCAAATAATAAAACAATAAAAACAATAAAAAACAAAAAACAATAAAATCAGAACCAGTTTCAGTTACGTTCATGGTTCCAGTGGCCTTAATGCAAGCACGGCTTTCAAAATTTCACAAAGCGTTTTGAGATTATTTTGAATGAAATATTGAAGTTTATTATTAAGTATTTAGGCACACCACGCCGAGTGGCGCTATCCATTGTTCTAAAGTCGGGTTTTATTCTGGCATGTTGAATTAGTTTTCGACAGACACGGCGGCGCGTTCATAGTTTTTTAGTCATACAGATCAGAGTAGAGTAGCCTACATCGTTCAAAACTGTAAACTTTTACTCATAGTAGGCTAACGACAAAATTTTATCTGTCGTCTCTGTCTCCGGGAACTGCGCGTCACAAAAATGAACCGAAAGCCACTTTCCTTGATCAGTCACGATAAGAAATCGGCTATGTCTAAAGCCTTTAAATGTCTAAATATGTAATAAATGTTATCTGATCAGGTAATCCGTATGAAACCGAGAGGTGCAGAGGATCTACTCAAACATGTTTAGCTATTATGATGTGAGTGCTTCCCAATGATGAACGGACAAGGGTGAAAATCTCCCTATAATTAAATGTAGTCTAGGCTAAATCGCCCTGAATTAAATTGTAAAAACAGATCAGATAATGTATTTGTCAAAATGTTGCGATATTGTTTCATTTAAGTTCATAATTATTCTATAAATGTTATTTAGTTTAGCAGCAGCACGAAGCACTGTGGTTCGAGATTTATATATAAATAAATAAAAATAATTCACAAATCGCATGCACCCTGGTTGTAAGGATCCAAAGATCCCCGTGGAATTTAACATTGAGTTGAACATTGTATTCATGACAACAAATGAACATGCGTTTGTATTTAGGTTTGCTTGGAAAAAGCTGGCCAAACCGAGGTAGCGTTTTATTTCTTCAATTATTGAAATAATTAAATGTTTAGTAATAAACTTTTATGACAGAAATATTAGCCTACTAGCCTACATGTAGCCTAAATAATTAAATTCTTTCATTATCAACACTTTACTAGCCTAATGCTAATGTCTAGAATTAAGTGTGAATTGCGACTTCTCTTTGTTTTAAGTCGGTCTCAAACTCAGATAGCCTGTGGGGGGTTGGGGGTTCAGGAGGTGTTGAATGCTCTGTCTTTCATATGGAGAGTGATAACCAGGCAAAGGCAAAATACTTTTAAAGATAAATCTCTCGATGTGTCCAAATGTAGGCCCTTAAATATAAATATTGTAGTTTTATGTATTGTATTTAAAGGGGTTTCACACACACTTTCAGTTGAAGTGTTCAATCCATTTGTTTCAACTGGGTTTGTAGAATTTTAACATGTTTGAGCAGTGTGTTTGTCAACAATCTGGCATTATCTAAACATGAACTATCGACGAAACACGTTCTTGCCAACTAAACGAATGCAAGTGAGCAGCAGATAGAGAGCTATTTTATTCTCGATCCACCTCGTTTTATTGTACGGTGAATTCAACCAGGCATTCTGTTTCTTTGAAGCAAGGCTCAATCATTTGTTACAGTTTTTTGGATGACACACAGCGACATATAGCCTACAGTATTATCAGCTGTATGATGGGTTTTTACCCTGAAATGTTTAATTTCGAGAGAGACCCGGCGCGCGCAGTGCAGGGAGACTAAATAAAATAAAATAAAAGAGCGCGAGAGAGAGAAGCAAAGAAAAACGCATGATCTTAATTTATGTTGCTTTGGACTATTTTCGTTTTGTAGACTAGCCTACTGTTTTATTTGTTTATTTAGCTGAAATTTCTGTGGCAATACATATTTAAAATGTCGCAAGAATAAGATTCTGTTTCTTACTTAGAAAATAAACTCTAACTCGATGCAACCCTGTTTTAAATAAATAAACTGCCCCCGACACTTTATTTAAACCTTCAAATGTCCAGGATCTGTTTTTAAAAATGTCTTCCTTTGCTATGGCGGGTAGGCTATCAATGTCAGTCATCTCAATTTCGTGAATGATTCACATAACAACAATTTAGCAGATTAAAGATAGCTTCATCATTTTAATTTTCTGACGCGATCGGCTGATAATCTTCCTTCATCAGTTTTGTCGTCTGTGCAGCGGCTCTACTGGAATGTAGCAAATTTATGTTGTAATGTGCCATTGATAATTAAACAAAACGCTTGACTTCAATAAACAGTTACATATCTAAGCATCAAGAATGGTAAAACATTAACGCTGTCAGCCAAAGCTAATGGGATTCGATCTCGAATTGCTTGAAGCTCTGTGTAGCTCGTGCTGTTGCGTTGTCCACAGAGCTATCATCGGACCGCTGTTAAGATAACGTCTTATGCTCTTGCAAAGCCTCATTGATGTAGCCTAATCTTTTTCTATTGCAATGTTTTGTGTTGAAACGTTTTCATTATTTATTAAATGTATTACATTTAATTTCAGTCTTGTGATTATATGAATTAGTTTAACTACATGTTTCACTTGAATTTATCTGCTATTACCACATTCCAATCATTCTCAATGAGCCGCGGCGCGGCGGCAGATTACGCAATAGAGAAAATAAACTGACACTTTTCAAAGTCTGCGATTGTAGCGCCTCTTAGCGGTCAAAGGCAGCAAATACACACCCGCAATTTTACTGCCGCGGGAACGGCGGCAGTAAAAGTATTATTCTGATTGAGTACCACCTGTATATGGTACGGTTAAGTTACTCTGTATTTTGCAGACAGCAAGATGTAATTAGGCTATAGGCTAGTTAACCTTAGCATAGCTTCCCGTCACTCATTAACTTAGCTGAAACTCCCCACATGGATTTGGGCAACCAAATAGAAAAGAGTGTGGCTGCTGCTGAGCCATCTCTTGGTCCTTCACCAGCCAAAAAAACTTGCTCAAGTTCTGTGTGGAAGCATTTTACAGTCAGTGCTGCAGATAAAACCAAAGTGATATGTAATGTATGCAAAAGTCAAATCAGCAGAGGCAGAGATATCAAACATCTGTCAACATCTGCTATGCATAATCACATGCACTTAAAGCACTGTCTGCCAACCCCCCACACAAGCACCAATCCCCCCACCAGCACCAAATCATCATCACAGCCATGTTCTGCCCCTGCAAGTCAGTTTCAGTCACCTATATTTGCTGCATTTAATGCAAAACAGGCTTATCCACCAATTCCTCCTTCCACATGCTCCAGCCGCTGTTGGAGCAGATACGACCACTGACTACCATGAGTGCAGAGATGGATCTGGGAGGTGCATGTCACACCATCAATGGGAACTAGTGAAGGCCATTGTGAAAATACTACAACCATTTGAGGAGGCAACACGCACTGTGTGTGAGGATGTGGCTTCTCTGTCTTCTGTTATCCTTTGTGTGCAGGCTCTCAAGACTGCATTAACAAACTTAAATGTGGATGCAGATTTACAAGCTCTTCCAGAGGCACTTAAAATGGTGACCACATTGCAGTCTCAAGTTGGCTCAGCGCTTCCAGGCTGTCTTTGATGACTCCTCGGGGTCATTACTTCAAAGTAATCCATTCTACTGGATCCCCGATTTAAGAGCTTGCCCATGTCACTACTTAGTACATCAGAGTTTGACAGGCTCAAGGCAGACGTGGCTGCAGAGGTGGATGCAGAACTCCAAGCGGATCATGTTTCTGGGGTACCTGAAGCTGCCAGCTCATCCTCAGTTGAGAGTGAGACCAGTGGGCAAAAAAAGCCTCTTTTGGGGGGCAATGCACAATCTTGTTAGACCAAAAGCCAAATCTGCCTCATCTGGTGCTATGACCTCCCTCAAGATAGTTGAGAGCTACTTAGCTGAGGACAGCACTGAATCATTGACATTAGATCCTGCAGTGACCTTCTGGTCAAAAATTATGCAGCCACAGCCAGCCCTGGCTCATGTGGCAATGAAATATCTCACCTGCCCCCCAACAAGTGTCTCCTCTGAGAGGATCTTTAGCACAGCAGGAGATATTGTGTCCCCACATCGCTCCAGACTGCTCCCCTCACATGTGGAGGAGCTTGTGTTCACAAAATACAACATGGAGAAATTTAACTTAGAGTATGTTGGCAGAAGATATCTTCTTCCAAGTGAAAGTGCAAGTTATGGTTAACATAAAACATAAAAAAATATATATATATATATTAGGGAAGCTGCTAAAGGCAGTTCAACACTGCAAACATGGATTCATTGTTTGATTGAGCCATCAAAGTGGAAAGACACTGCAGATGCTGAAGCACTTAATGCTGCCCATACTCTCTGTGAGTTTTGCGGATTTCAAGAGGAGTAGGAACAGCTGCAAACTAAGCTTAGAATTTTCCACTCTTCATTCACATGCTCACAAAAAAGTGCCCATGCAATCTTGGAAAAACTTGAGGAGTTTGATGCTCATGTTGTGTTTCCAACACTTTTTAAGCTGCTGAAAATCTTTGCAACACTACCTTTCTCAACAGGCACTGTTGAACGCTCATTCTCGAAGTTGAAACTAGAACGACTCTCTGATCTTCTTCTTCTGGCCATTGAAAAAGACATCCCAATCATAAAAGATGAGGTTATTAAGATCTTTCAGGACATGGTACCAAATAGAAAGGTTTTGCTGTAAAGGGAAAAGGTAAATACCAAAATGTAAAATGGTAAATAGTTTGTTATTATCTCCAATGTGTAATTGTGAATCATAAAAAAATTAGGTTATCAAGATCTTTCAGGACATGGTACCAAATAAAAAAGTGTTGCTGTAAATGGAACAGGTAAATATAAAAATGTAAAACAGCAAATAGTTTCTGTTATTATCAGCAATGTGTAATTGTGAATTGTCATCTACAATAAAGTCTAAAATGTATTTGAGCGTGTGCTGTCTTCTCTTTTAATTGTGTTAACAAGCAACCACCCCCTTAGTGCCCCTTTTTTTGGTTTAGGCCACTGCCCCTCAAAATCTCTGTGCACGGCCCTGCTGCTTAGCCTGCCCAACTACTGGTACACCCCAGCTCAGTGACGAGAGCCTGCGTTTCTGTTTCTTTGTTTGACAAATTTGCTCCTATACAAATCAGTGGCCTTGTATGCCACCACTAATGTATTACCACCAGTGGTCTTTTAAACAATTTATGAGTACTTTATAAAGATCTATTTTTGTACGTATCCACGCCTCAGTGTTATGTGATTGTGGGAAGGAGATCGAACTTGTGTGCCCTTAATTGGTGTTAGGCAGTTTTTGGTAAGTGCATTGTATTTTCTTTTGATTAGATGTACAGGTTTAAAAACTAAGAACATTTTGTTTGTTATTTTGGCCTGGTCAACTCCCGAAGTTGGGTCCCCAATTGATACTAATAAACTCATTATTGTTTCTCCAACTTTTTTCCCCCCGTCCTTTTCCCTTGATTGGGCTTAACACCGGGAGACGAAGGGGCCAGGAGACTGGGTGGAGACGAATGAGCCAGAAGACAGGGCACAGACTGGTTAGAACCAATGGAGGAGGAAGAGCTTAATTACAAAGTGTTATCACAATAATTACTACCTAGTTAGATATCTCTTAAGAACAAAGTACTGACTTGAGTCTTCGCTGCAGCAGTCTTTACTGAAAGCACAATGATTATGTCACGAGGTGACGAAAGAGAAGCGGAACTGAGTTCCCGCTGGAATTGTGTTCCGCCCGGAACGGTGTCGCTGTAACACCAGCCCACTTCCGGGTTGCGCGGTATGTCACAATAACAACACTAATTGACCGATTGACATCTGGTGCGGAGGGTTTGATGTGGTGATCTGCGAGAGGATTATGGAGGCGGGGCAACCCTATAAAAAGGAAGTACAGAGGCCATGGCAGTGTTGTCGATTCTTCCTGTGTGTTCTTCCCTCGGAGTGTGGTGGATTCCTCCTGTGCGTTCTTCCCTCGGATGTGGTTCTTCTTCGGGTGCTGTTCTACCCCTCGGATGTTTGTCTTCTTCGGATGTGCTTTCCTTTGGACGTGTTCCTCGAGAGAAGTGGATTTTCCCTTGCTACTGGGCTGATGTGTGAAGGTAACTGAGGATTATTGTGGGGTTGGCTGTTCGGCTGTGGAATGGATCTAGTCACGATTAAGTAGCCCTGAATGGAGATGTGGGAGAAGGAATGAGATTTTGTTGTGAGAGAGTCAGTGAAGATCAAGCCGCGCTTTATCCTTGGAGGACCGATAAGTACTAAGATCTGAATATTGTTTGCATACATGCACCTGCACCGAGATTGAACATAAATTGTAAAGCGAACTAAGCACGAGTGTCGCGCCGCTTGGGAGAGCGTGTATTGCGTGATTCACTGAACTCCTGTCTTTCTCTTCTGAGTGTGGGTGAGGAAGTGCTGATTCCCCGTGCTAGTGACAGAGTACCCTGACCGCCTCGCTACTGGGTGTGACCTGATCCAGCTCGACATTGGAGCTGGCGATCGTGGGGTGAGTGTTGGCCTTAATTCACCGAGTGTGGTTATGCAGTGCCTGAAGTGGAGAGTTTACACGACAATTGCTTGAAGTGGATTGAAAGTTTCATTACCTTAATTCGCCGTACACTCACCGTTCCGAAAGCCTACCACTGTCTTAAATTAACAACCCAGAGCCCAGTGAGAAGATTTATTGTTATAACTTGGAGAGTTGTGCATGTTGTGTTGAATCACCCTGTTGTACAGAGGACGGATCCCTCTGCTGAGACTTCCTGTAACGCCTGTGGAGGAAGAAGGGGACCTTAGCAGCATCTTTCATCGGTTCCACCGAAGTGTCCCTCTCAGCCGTAAGCCCCCACCAACGAACAAAGAGTACGTACCTGTCTTGATCATTCCCTTTGTCCTATAGACAACGGATCCTTCTGCTGAGACTCCCTGTGACGCCTGCGGAGGAAAAAGGGGACGTTAGTAGCATTCTGTCATCGGTTCCACCGAAGCCTCCCTCTCAGCCGTAAGCCCCCACCAACGAACAAAGAGTACGCACCTGTCTTGATCATTCCCTTTGTCCTATAGACAACGGATCCTTCTGCTGAGACTCCCTGTGACGCCTGCAGAGGAAAAAGGGGACGTTAGCAGCATCTTTCATCGGGTCCACCGAAATCTCCCTCTCAGCCGTAAGCCCCCACCAACGAACAAAGAGTACGTACCTGTCCTGATCATTCTCTTTGTCCTATAGACAACTGATCTCTCTGCTGAGACTTCCTGGGACGCCTACGGAGGAAAAAGGGGACGTTAGCAGCATCGTTCATCGGGTCCACTGAAGCCTCCCTCTCAGTCGTAAGCCCCTCCTACCTGCTTGGAGTATACCTACCTTCCTGGTAGAAGGTCCCGCCCGGGCCAACAGCCCGTCCGCACAGTGCTACGTCCCTCCGGCCCCTCGACAGAATCCAGTTCTACTGGAACCTCGGGAAAGTATTACTTACCGGCATACGCACCCACCTAGGAGGACCGTTGATCGGCTCCTCATCTTGCGACACGGCCCGTGCGGCCCGAAGAGTACTCCATGCCTTCCTGGGTGTCCAGGGCCCGGTCCCGTCCTGGTGGGGGAAACACAGAAGAAACTCTTGAGACTTTCCTTTTAGACTGTTTTTACTTGATTGATTGATATTTTATTTAGAAGGGACCATGTGTAATTAAAAACATAAATGTAAACATTTGATGCATTACACCAGAGTTAGCCTTAGGCTAATTTACATCTGCAGTCCCTGTGTACAAATAAATAACAAATACATGCAGCATAAATACATACAGCACAGGTTAAAATATAAACATTATTCAAAAATATGTGGCATATCAAACAAAAAACATCAAACATTATTCAAGAACATATAGCATGTATTTGATGCCCCTCACTAGCACGCACACACAAACACACACACACACGCACGCACGCACGCACACACACCCACACACACTCTATAATCACAACATACAGTGGTATGCCCAGACACAACCCTTTCTCGACCCTTACGTCAACCCTGCATGTAATGAGGAAATGTAACTAAGGAAAATTACCCACTGACAAGTTAATGGATGCATTGTTGTGAAAGTTTTAGATGTTTTTTTAAATTATCTTTAAAGGCCCCAAACAAGTCACAAGATTTTATATTATCTGGAATTGTGTTCCATTGTGTCACAGCTTTGATAGAAAAAGCTGCCTGGCCAAATGCTGAATAGCGAAAGGGCACAGTGCAGCTATGTGCGGAAACCATTCTAGTGGTCCTCACAGAGCCACGGTAACAGACAAACTCACGCAAGCAGGTGGGGGCCAGACCTTTTAAGATTTTGTAAACTGTGCATAAATTTGAGAATATTCTAAAATTGTCAAAAGTTAATAGATTGTACTTATGTAGTATGTCACAGTGATGGTGCCGGAGTGGCTTTTTGTCAAGAATTTTCAGGCCCTGTTTGTACAGGGATTCTAAGGGCCTAATTGTTGTTTGACTAGCCTGCCCCCAACAGGTGATACAGTATGCGATGTGTGAGAAAATAAGGGCATGTAAAAATATCTTAGCAGCCTCTATTGATAGAGAGGATCTAATCTGTCTATAATTTGCCAAATTGTATTTAATAATTGTTGTCATTTTTTTAATGTGTTTTTTGAAGGTCAAGTTTGAATCAAGAAATACTCCAAGATATTTAATTTCAGTAACAGTCTAAATCGGTTCACCTTTAAAGCAGATGTTTACGTCTAGGATGTTTAATTTGGTTTTGGAGAAGAACATACCTTTCGTCTTACCTATATTCAAGGTAAGGCAGGAGTGATCTAACCACTCGGCCACTCCAACCAAGGCGTTGGTTAGTTTAGCTGCAGCTTGTTGAGCTGATTTTGCATGGGTGTACAAGACTGTATCATCGGCATAGAGTTGTACCTCTACGTCGTGACAGTGCTGAGGTAGGTCATTAATGTACAGACTAAAAAGTAATGGACCTAACACAGATCCTTGAGGTACACCCGTTGTGCACCCCAAATAGCTGGAGCACGTGTCATTGATTTTTACACACTGCCTTCTATTGGATAGGTAAGACGAAATCCATGCAAGTGTATTGGACGAAAGGTTGAAGCTAATGAGTTTGGACATAAGGACATTATGATTAACTGTGTCAAAGGCCTTACTTAGGTCCAAAAACACAGCTCCAACAACTCCTCCTTTATCAAGAGCAGATCTGATTTGCTCTGTTAGGTACAGAACTGCTGTTTCTGTGGAGTGAAGTTTTCTGAATCCAAACTGGACTGAATTTAGACCGGGGTTGCAGCTGTTAATGTGATCTGTAAGTTGGTTTATGACCACTTTTTCAGCAACCTTGGAAATTACTGGTAATAAGCTAATGGGTCTGTAATTACTGACTACTTGACGGTCACCAGCTTTAAAGATAGGAATTACAATCGCATGTTTCCAGTCTATAGGAAAGAAGCTATGAGTAATTGAGAGGTTTACTAAATGGGCAATAGGGGGGGTTAGAGTCGCTGAATGTTTTTTAATAAACATTGTGTCCTGATGAGAAGCATCTTTGCTTTTAGAGTTTCTTAGGGAGCAAATCACTTTATTTATTTCCTCTTCAGTAACTGTGACTAAGTCAAAACCCTCTCTTTCACTACCAAAGCTACTACATTGTTCCCTAAGTTTAAAATGATTTCCTAATTCCTGAATAGAATCAATAAAAAAATAATTAAAAGCAAAAGCAATTTTTATGTCATCGTCTATTGTCTTGTTTTGAACTGTGAGCCGAAAATCCTCGGTATGATGGTGAACTCTCCCTATTAGATTATTAATACTTTTCCATATTTGGCTACTATTACCATTAGCATCTTTCAAAAGTTTGAGAAAAAATTGTGACTTGGCCAATCTCAATTCATTGACCACTTTGTTTCTCAAGCCTTTGTAAACCAAAATGTCTGCATCTCTTTTAGTCTTAATAGACTTTTTTAAAGCAGCATCTCTACTCTTCATCAGTTTCCATAAATTTTCGCTGAACCAGGGCAGATTGACCTTGTTTCTGTTTTTTCTCCTAATTTTAACAGTGAATTTGTCTCTGACAACATTGATCTTTGATGTAAATAACTGACAGCTGTGCTCCAGATTTTCAGAGGATAATCCAAGTTTTGTATCTCAGTGTCAAATGTGTCCTGCTTACATTTAGGTATACAGGAAACATTATTGTGGCAGGATGATGTATTATTCTTAAATCTATTTTTGGTTAATTTCCTTGCCACTTGAGTTAAGTTGTGGTCAGATAAACCAGTGATAAGATTGTAACTTTTTGTTATCCTTTCAGGTTTATTACAAAAGAAAAGATCAAGATGTGTACTTGAGCGTTTTGTGATTCTAGTTGGGCCTTTTATCAGCTGTTCTAAATGGAATCTATCTGTAATTACTTTTAACTTTCTCCTCTTTGATTTGTCTTCCCAGTTAAGATTAAAATCCCCCATTAGAATAATTTCTTTATTATGATCACATTCTTTGAGAACGTCAGTAAGTTCTGTATAAAATGTATCGTTGGCAGTTGGGGGTTTATAAAGGCCTATAATGATGAATGACATTTGCTGAGACAAGACGACTTTTAGTGCAACATACTCAAGGGAGATAGCTGCCTTAAAAAACATTCGTTCGCATTTTATAGAGTCTTTTACATACATAAGTACCCCGCCCCCTTTTCCCACTGTCCTGTCTCGCCTAAAGCATTGAAAACCATTCATTGTAAATACATTGATGGGGGTAGAATATTGAAGCCATGTTTCAGATATACACAAAAAGTCCAAGTTTGAATTCGCTAATAAATGAGTCAACTGTTCAGTTTTGGAGATGATACTTCGGATATTTAGATGACCACCCAAAAGCCCTCTTGGTTTCCGCTTCGGATCCCAAACGACCTTCGCATGATTGACAGTTTGAAAAGTTTGAAAAGCGATATGTTTTTTAACAGCAGGATTGATGTATCCAACATCATTAGGAGCAAGATTTTCAGGCTGACAATTCCCCGTTAGCACGGCCGTTGTACTGGCTAGCTTGTCAAAAACCAGGACGTCTAATCCAGTTAGGGGGATACTCGGTACGGGTATTCCACAAAAACTCACTACCTCGGGCGTTTTCATCACAGTCGCCGCCAAAGAGTGTTTAGTAGCACCACTGACCTGTGATGCACTCCGAGTGACCACCGGTCCCGGGTTGAGTTGTACATCCCCGGATAGTAGCAGTAGGAGAAGTAGCACGCTGTGAACCTTCCGCACTGGTGAGATAAATCCTCGCTGTTTTTTATGGTTAAAATGGTCAATCGATGCACAACCATTACGTAAAACAGATGAGTAGATGGCATAAAGTCCAGCCAGGTTATGATGGTATATAGTCCGAAAGGTTGTGACACAGTTTAGGTGCAAACTCCGGTGTTCTCCCGTCCCAGTCAGTTCCGCTTGTGTCTTCCAAGACAGGTAGACTCGTAGTGGAGGACCGAACGTGGTAAACAGCAACAAAGTTATAAATAGCATGTTGTAGATTTTCTGCCAAATCGCGGTTTTGTTGTGCGAAAGCAGGTGGCACTGCCTTCGAGCTGTCATGGCGTTCCTGTGTCAGCCTGGCTTCATGAGAACATTTACTTAATAAAACTTGTTCAATTTTTATCCCTTTGTCGGTCTGGTTCCTTCTGGTACGCTCCTCGGGGTGGTCCTGGGTTTCAGGGGAGGGTGCAGCCTGGTTTTGGCCCCCCCGACCTGTGACAATTATCTTGTGTTTCTCATCTCATTTATTCACAATTTCAAAGGTCCTATTTTTCACACTTTGGCAGCTCTAAACAATCTCAGAGTCTTCAGTAAACAGTCATATCTCTTCTGGGGAAGGAGCTTGCAACTCTAAACTGACCAACAAATAAAGCCATGAGCATCTAATTTTTCACTCCCCCAATATGTATATTTTTGTTTGCTTGCTTCTTGAATGCAGAACCCCAGTGTCTAGATTGCAAACACAAGACTATTTGTATTATGTTATTTTGCAAAAAGATACTTTGCCTCAAACTGACTGCCAAGCTGTTTCAGGGAGAGAGAAACACATTTTCATTGAGTTACACTTTGTATAAAAGTGCAGTTTTAAGAGAATTATAGGAAACAACCACAGTACACGATGTTACAGCACCAAATATAAGATAATCCCTCATTTCTGTGTAAGAATAGAGCACAAACGAAGAATGTCTTTTTAATAGCTCTAATATTTGAACTCGAGAAATGACCCATTTGTTCTTTTAATAATGATGTGGCATCTGCTTCAAGGAAAATGGCAATTGACCATGGAACAGTTGATTAATTATTCATCTTATTTATAATCTATTTATTTAGGAAAGGGGAAATTGTGTTTGCTCAACAATGAAATGACAATTAGCAGTACAGACAAAGGACGGCATGATTGACAGGCCTTTGTTAAACAAAGCTGGTGGTTAATCACATCAATTTACATGCAAGCGGAAGCCTTTTATTTGTCCCCCATCGCTATTTAAACAAAATTACATCCAATAGCACAGTGTTAAAGGCACGTTGTGCTTCCTCTCTGCTCACTAAAAACAAATGGTGCAATGATTTACGGAAATAATGACAGAACGGCTGTGGAAGAAGGTACAACAGATGGTTTGTGAAAATGTGTGTTTACACATGTGAAAAAAGTGCTTGCAAGGTTTTTGTATTCTTCTAAGTTTCCAAATTTATGTCAGCTATTTTGATAGAATGTTATTATGATATGCTGCATTTGCAAATTAGATAATTTGTATATATTTTTTTCTGCCCAAACTGTCAGTAAGCAGTGAATGCATCCTTTACCTCACCTTTGTTATTTTACAGTATCTATAAATCTTACCATCAAATTCATCCATGAATAAACCAATATATCTATTAATCAGCCTGTGGTTAGTCTTTCTTCATGATATAGTGTATGATCTAGTATTCAGGCATAATCACAATTCTGTTCTGTAAAAGCAATTAAATTTTAAGAAAGCACTATTTGAGAAGTAACTGTCCCTCCCGAAAATAAATTGTCAAATTGTCGAAAATAAATAAAAATATGAGGTTGTAGACATACTTTACTTGAACCAGTAAATATGATAAATCGAAGTAAAGCCGGTTGCACACTGTACGATTTGGCTTCAATTTGGCCGTATGAGACAGATTTTGTGAATCCTAAACGATTAATCTGATCCTCAGTCAAAATCTGAAGTCTTGGTTCGCTAGTTTGACATGTTTTCCGAAAACCAAATAATGACCATTGCAATAAAAATTCTCCTCCAACGAAATTCTGGCAGTGTCAGAAGTTTAGAAATAGTCCTGCAGTGTGACTTCTACTACTGTCAAATCAAAAACCAATTGGAGCACATAACTTGACACAATTAGTGAGACAACAACAAACCACCACTTGCTCCATACGCACACGTCTTAAGCAACAGTCGTAAATAACTGTTATAAATTGTAGTGTCTATGGTTTCAAGCTTTGCTATGGGGTTGCAAAGTGGTTTCTTGGACCGAAAACCAGTCAGTATCTGATATGACCACCATTTGCCTAACGCAGTGGAAGCAGTTGATCAGGTTGTTGATTGTGACCTGTGGAATGTTGGTCTACTCCTTTTCAATGGCTGTGCGAAGTTGCTGGATATTGGCAGGATTGCCGACCCAGAACATCCCAAACATGCTCAATGGCTGACATGTTCGGTGAGTATGCTGGCCATGGAAGAACTGGGATGTTTTCAGCTTCCAGGAATTTTGTGTACAGATCCTTGCAACATGGGGACGTACATTATCATGCTGCAACATGAGGTGATGGTTGTGGATGAATGAAACAACAATGGGCCTCAGGATCTTGTCACGATATCTTTGTGCATTCAAAATGCCATCAATAAAATGCACCTATGTTCGTTGTCCAAAACATACGCCTGCCCAGACCATACCCCCACCGCCAACATGGGCCACTTGATCCACAATGTTGACATCAGCAAACCGCTCACCCACACGATGCCATACACACTGTCTGCCATCTGCCCTGTACAGTGTTTTATCACACAGCTCAATGCCACAAGTTTTGAGGCAGCAAATTGGCATGCTGACTGCAGGAATGTCCACCAGAGCCCATGAATTGAATATTCATTTATCTACTATATGCCGTCTCTAAAGGCGTTTCAGAGAATTTGGCAGTACATCCAACCGGCCTCACAACCGCAGACCATGTGTAACCACACCAGCCCAGTATCTCCACATCCAGCATATTCACCTCCAAGATCGTCTGAGACCAGCCACCTGGACAGCTTCTGCAAAAATCAGTTTGCATAACCAAATAATTTCTTCACAACTGTCAGAAACCTTCTCAGGGAAGCTCATCTGCATGCTCGTCATCGTCATAGGGGTCTCGACCTGACTGCAGTTCGTCGTCGTGAGCGACTTCAGCCAGGGTCTGAATACTTAGGACCATGTGATATTTCAGTTTTCCTTTTTTAATAAATGTGCAAAAATGTCAAAAATGTCAACAATTCTGTGTTTTTCTGTCAATATGGGGTGCTGTGTGTACAACAATAAGGAAATAAATTAACTTAAATTATTTTAGCAAATGGCTGCAATATAACAAAGAGTGAAACATTTAAGGGGGTCTGAATACTTTCCGTACCCACTGTATGTAAAATTGCTAACTGTCAATCTGTGTAGTTCAGACACTTGCAAGAAGCAGGAATAACACGTTTATTTTATTTCACCAACTGAAATACAGTAATTCGTAGGAGAAAGCACTATACAACAACAACTAAACATAATACCAGAACAAGGAACTACCTACAACTGAGGGCTTATCCCAGGAAACACAGAACGTTGGCACAACGTACCCAACCTTTTAACAACGTTTTAACAACATGGCCAAAAGGTTGCTATAACTACGTTGTGTGGTGAAGGTTGTTACAGCATTGACACAATGTTGACATTGAACCACGGTTCAGGTTAACAACGTTGCTACAGCCCGTCTTAAAAAATTCTACATTGCGAGCACGTAGACAGCGATGTTGCCATAGTATAAATGCAATGTGCCACAGACGTTGCCACAACGTAAATGTGTTTACTGGGATATTCACAGCAAACAAATGGTAACTAAATGAGGAGCACCTGGACAAATACATTTATTTAAAAAGAAATACAAACAATAAACATGACTAAAACAAACTCAAAATGTGACATAACTGATACACAAGAGTGAACTGAATTTTTTTACAATGATCATTGTGTTCAATATTTCCTTTAGTCTAATATCTTCTTTTGGCAGCCAGTTCATCATGGTTAGTAACGGCATGTAAATCAATGTAGAAGAATATGAGAATGAAATTGTTGTGAACCAGGAGGCAGAGACAGATCCATGTGCAACAATTTATTAATAACGTAAAAGGTAGTAAAAAAGGCAGAGTAGAAGTAAACCAGGCGTGAGTCCGGGGTTGGCAGCAAGCATGCAGGTCAAAGTCAGGCAGAGGTTCAGGGCTGGCAGAGAGTTTCAGAGTCAGGTCACAGGTGGGGGTTCACAAGGCAGGCTGCACACAATCAAAGAGGTTAGTTCAAGTCCAGGATCAGTATAACAGAGGAATATCCAGAGAAGGCTCAGACATGTAACAAGGGAATGAGACAATACTTCGCAAAGAGTGCTGACTTAACAAGCTAGATATATGCTTGAGCTCAGAGTTCATTACAGACAGGTGGAAGGTGATCAGAGCACCAATGATGCATACTAGGAGGCTAGTATGCATAATTAGTATTCAGGGGAAGGGGCTCGAGACTGAGTACTGGGGATCTCCCTAGACACCGTAACAGAGCCCCCTCCCTGGGTGCGACTCCTGGCGCAAGAAAACTGACGGCGGCGGGGTCTGCCACGGGGACGAGGAGCAGGCTTGTCAGGATGTTCACGATGGAAGTCTTGAACTAGAAGGGGGTCCAGAATGTCACTAGAGTTCACCCAAGAATGCTCCTCAGGGCCAAAGCCCTCCCAGTCCACAAGACACTGTAAATGCCCTCCACGACGTCTAGAGTCCAGCAGATGGCGCACACGGTACGCCTCTTCACCCTCTACAAGGATGGGTTGAGAAGCAAGATCTTCAGACTCCACATTCCTGGTTTCAGAGGGAGCAGTTGCCGGTTTCAACAGTGAGACGTGGAACGTGGGAGAGATGCGGAGATGACTGGGCAGAGCAAGGCGGAAGGATACTGGAGAGATTTGACGAATTATCTTGTAGGGACCCATGTACTTGGGACTGAGCTTCTTACATGGCAGATTGAGCCGGAGGTCCCTGGTGGAAAGCCACACCCACTGGCCGGGTTGATAGATGGGACCGGAGCGGCGGTGGCGATCAGCCTGCCTCTTACTGCAGTTGACAGCATGTAGAAGGTGAGTGTGAGCCAGGTTCCAAGTTTCCTCACTGCGTTTAAGCCAGTTATCCACAGCAGGAACATTAGACGGCTCGCCGGACCAGGGGAACAAGGGTGGTTGGAAACCCAGAATGCACTTGAAAGGTGTGAGACCTGTGGAGTGTTTGCGAATAGAATTTTGAGCATATTCAGCCCACATGAGATACCGGCTCCAATCCTCCTGATGAAGGTGACAGTATGACCGCAGGAAACGGATGATCTCCTGATTGAGTCGCTCAGCTTGGCCGTTGGCCTGAGGATGGTACCCAGACGTGAGGCTGACGTTCACCTGTAGCATCCGAAAGAAAGCTGCCCAGACCCGAGAGGTAAACTGTGGTCCTCTGTCGGAAACAATATCATCAGGTAGTTCATAGAACCGAAAGACTAGATTGCAGAGGTGTTCAGCGGTTTGTAAAGCGGTAGGCAGTTTTGGAAGGGGAATCAGTCGACAGGCTTTGGAGAAGCGATCTACTACAGTGAGAATAGTTGTGTGACCGTCAGAGGGTGGTAGATCCGTGACGAAGTCAATCACTATGTGAGACCATGGGCGTTGAGGTACTGGTAAGGGCTGAAGGAGGCCGGCAGGTAAGAGACATGACGACTTCTGCGTATTGCAGTTTTGGCATTGCTGAATGAATTTAGTCGTGTCTTGGAGTAGCGTGGGCCAGCAGTAGCGGTTCTGGAGGAGATGAACGGTGGCAGTGATTCCTGGATGACTGGAGCTGGGCAGAGCATGAACGTGTATCAACACCTCTTCACGGAGTGCCTCTGGCACATATATCTTCTCGGGAGGACAGTCGGATGGAATTTCAACGTTGGCGTTGGCTTGCTCTAGTTTAGTTTCAATGTCCCACTGGATGGGACCAAGGACCAGATCGGGACAGAGAATGTTCTCGTGAACTAGACTGGAAACCTCAGAGTCGTACAGACGAGACAGGGAATCAGCCTTAGTATTCTTAGACCCAGGGCGGTAGGTTACAGTAAACTGGAAACGTGAAAAGAACAAAGACCACCTGGCCTGGCGTGGGTTCAATCTCTTAGCTGTGCAAAGATACTCAAGGTTCTTGTGATCAGTGTAGACAGTAAACGGTTGGGAAGCTCCCTCAAGCCAATGCCGCCACTCCTCAAATGCTGACTTCATTGCCAGTAACTCACGGTCTCCAACGTCGTAATTCCGTTCCGCAGAGGTCAACTTCCTGGAGTAGAATGCACAGGGGAGAAAGCTGTCTTCCACTCATCTCCCTCACGAATACGAACCAGGTTGTAGGCTGAGCGAAGTTCCAGTTTGGTGTAGAATTTCGCTGTGCGGAGAAGCTCAAGAGCGGCAGGAACCAGTGGTAGGGGATAACAAAACTTCACAGTGCAGTCATTGAGGGCTCTGTAATCGATGCATGGACGTAAACCGCCATCCTTTTTCTTGACAAAGAAGAAGCCAGCGGACACAGGAGAGGTGGAAGAACGAATGAATCCTTTGGCCAGTTCTTCCTCAATGTACTTTTCAATAGCTTCAGTTTAGGGCTGAGAAAGGGGAAAAATGCGTCCCCTGGATGGCATGGAACCTGGGATGAGATCGATGGCACAGTCGTATTCTCGATGAGGAGGTAACTGGATAGCCTTGGCTTTACTGAAGGCTTCAGCCAGGTCGCGATATTCCGTAGGCAGACTGGTAAGAGTGGAATTTTCACAGGGCTCTGAGATGCTTCGAACAGGTAGCGGCTTAATGGGACTTAGGCACTTGGAGAAGCAATCTTCACCCCAGCGGATAATTTGACCCGTAGTCCATTGCAGGTGAGGATTGTGACTTCTTAGCCAGGGTAGACCCAGTATGACAGGAGTGTGTGGAGCATACAGAACATACAAATGAATATTCTCACAATGCAACAGTCCTGTGCGCATCTGAAGCTCTTGCGTCACGTGAGTAATTCGCCCCGCGCCAAGGGGCCGTCCGTCAACGGCTTCGACTGTGAGAGGAGAAGTGCAGAGAATGAGAGCTATCTTGTGCTGTTTAGCAAAATCTTGAGACATAACATTTCCTGCCGCCCCAAAATCAATTAATGCAGATGTAGAGAAAGACTGATCATTCTTAGTGAATTCCAGTGGTACAGAGACACAAGAGAGAGGATTCAGACTATCAAGAGTTAGACTCACCGTTGCCCTTTCTTTGCGTGTAGATAGTTGAGAACAGTGCAGACGGAAATTACCAGTTCCTCCACAATACATGCACAGTTTCATAGTCCTCCGACGTTCACGTTCCTCCTCAGATAACCGGGAAGTGTTTATTTGCATAGGCTCACTGGCTTCCGTAGCCACGAGACTCGGAGAGTGTAGGGTGGAGACGTTGCGTGAGAGAGTTGAGGATCGGATGCTGGCACGGCAGGAACGAATGAGGTTGTCAATCTGTATGGAGAGATGAATAAACTGGTCCAGATTCCTTCCCTCATCGCGACAGGGCAGTTCAGCTTGAAGCTCGTGGTTGAGACCCCGTCGATAAACCACCTTAAGAGCGTTATCCGTCCAGTCAGTCTGCGCTGCGAGTGTACGAAACTTGAGTGCGTACTCCGAGGCGGGAATCCGTCCCTGAGCGAGCTCCAGCAAGCGGTCCTCCGCTCCTTTTTCCTCCACTGCATGCTCAAAGACGGCTTGAAAGCGCTCCAGGAATTCGTTGTACGAAGCGAAAGCTGATCCATCTGTTCTCCAGACTGCGGTGATCCATTCCAGTGCACGTCCGGTGAGTAATGAGCAGATGAATGTAATCTTGTCCATGTCCGTAGCGTGCTGAACGGTCTGCCGGGCGAGATACAAAGAACATTGAAGTAAAAAGCCTTTGCATTTACCTGGGTCTCCCTCGTACTTTTCAGGGAGTGAGAGGCGAGCGCTGAAGTTTGAGGAGTCAGACGCGAGAACAGGTGCATGAATGGGCACGGCGTGCGCTGGGGATTCCACCATGGGCTTTTGCATGTTCTGAACCGCTTTCACTAATTCCTCCGTCACAGAAGTTAGACGAGACAGCTGATGATGGTGAGTAGCGAGTTGTGAGGCTTGTGCGGTGAAAGCGGCTGACAAGGTTGACATCGTTGCTGGATCTTCGTTTTTGCGAAGTATTCTGTTGTGAACCAGGAGGCAGAGACAGATCCATGTGCAACAATTTATTAATAACGTAAAAGGTAGTAAAAAAGGCAGAGTAGAAGTAAACCAGGCGTGAGTCCGGGGTTGGCAGCAAGCATGCAGGTCAGAGTCAGGCAGAGGTTCAGGGCTGGCAGAGAGTTTCAAACAGCTAAGTGAAGCATTGTGCATCTCAAAAGATCCCTTAGATAAGCTCATCAGGAAGCACACAGTGTTTCTATGCTGTGCCACAACATTAGTTGCCACACAATGGCAGTGATGATGAGTTTGGGCCAGTAGCCTTAGGTGTTGTTCAGAGTGGCTGAGGCTATCTGAGAGAATTGTGTTTTCTCATGGTAATGGCCTGAGGCTTAGAGCAGAAAACTACTCGGTTACTAACTTAACCTCAGTTGCCTGAGAGAGGGGACGAGTATTGCGTTGCCTGAGAGAGGGGACGAGTATTGGGTAATGCTTTACCTTCATGCTATGGGAAAACTCCTTTTCTCGAGAATAGTGAAGCAATTTTTTCAAAATGCAGTGTAGCTGCACAGCAGACACATATGAGCGCGAGCGCAGCCATTGGCTGAGTTGCGGCAACTACACAAACCTATGGCGAGGCGGCTCAGACGCAGGAACCAATCAGGGCTCAGACACGTCAGAGCCCGCCAGAATGGGCATGGTCCATGACTATAAAGGGACCAGACCTCGCCTAGGAAATCCAGGTTAAATCGACTGAAGCGATCCCAGATCACAGCACAGTAGCACGGTGGGTTACGCAATACTTGTTCCCTCTCTCGCCGTTAGTAACCAAGTAGTTCCCTTTCGAGAAGTCTCTCGTATTGCGTAATGCTTTACGCTATGGGAACCCCCTTCAAAACGGCATGCGTGCTAACTTCGCTCCTACTATAGCCCAATACAGCTGCCTACTATAGCCCAAGGCAGACTCATGAAGAGTAAAGTGTGAGTCCTAATATAAGCCGGTCGTAACGGGCTTCATATAGGAATTATATATAAGAACCTTAGTTCAAGTGGCCATAGCCAGACATGTGTCGAGCCCTAGGCTAGGGGGAATGTGTTTCACTGTTATACTGAAAGAATCCTCGCTTGCAAAGTGGGCACTTCAAAGTTCTAATACTTTATAAATGTGGATGGCGAGGCCCAGCCGGCCACCTCACACATATCTTTAATAGGTATTCCACTTGAGCAAGCCCAAGATGAGGCCATACTTCTTATGGAATGGGCTCTGACGCCTAAGGGGCAAAGGAGTCCCTTAGACTCATAAGCCAGCGCGATAGCGTCCACTATCCAGCGTGATTGTTTCTGCTTTGTGACAGCAAGCCCTTTAGTGCGGCCACCAAAGGATACAAAAAGCTGTTCTGGCTGTCTGAATGAGGCAGAACGCTCCAGACAGACTCTGAGAGCCCTGACAGGGCATAGTAAATTCACGTCTCTCTCGTCGTCTGGCGAGGAAAGAGCTACCAGCTAAATAACCTGCGCTCTGAACGGAGTCGAGAGTACTTTAGGGACGTAACTGTGCCTTGGCTTAAGGATGACTCTGGAGTTGTTAGGCCCAAACTCAAGGCAGGAAACGCTAACTGACAGGGCTTGTTAGTCACCCACTCGTTTGACTGACGCGAGCATCAGCAAGAGAGCGGTTTTGAGCGAGAGGTACTTTAGGTCCATGGACCTCAGCAGCTCAAATGGGGCACCCTTCATGGCTTCCAGGACTGTGGAGAGGTCCCAGATAGGCACAGAACGGGGACGTGGAGGGTTTAACCTCCTTGCCCCTTTAAGGAAGCGCACGTCGAGGTCGTTTATTCCTAGTGGATCAACGGCCACAAGAGCGTGAGATGCTGTTATGGCCGCCACATACACTCTGAGCGTGGAGGGGGTACGACCCGCGTCCAGGAGCTCTTGTAGAAAAGTGAGCACGCTTGGCACTTCACATGAGTATTTGGGCCATTCGTGGGCCAGCGCGTCTCTGCTCTTTGAAAAGTTTGCTTGGCAATGAGCGTTGTCTTCTGAGGCGAAGAGGTCTACCTCTGCCTCGCCGAAGATGATCCATATCAGCTGAACCATGTGTGGGTGAAGAGACCATTGTCTCTGGTCAGCATGTCTGCACCCCAGTTCAGAACGCCTGGCATGTGCTCCGCTCTCAGCGAGCGCAGGTTGTGCTGAGCCCAGAGAATGAGACTCCTGGCCATGGCGTACAGGTTGTGCGACTTGAGGCCGCCCTGGCGCCCCGGGCTAGACTCGTCCAGTGAGCGGAGAAGTTTAGCCTGGGACACCTGCAGGACAGCCATGGTGTGGAGCGCTGAAGCACCTTGACCAGCGACGGCAAGGCCTTGACGGTTGCAACGCTTTAGCCTTCCATCCTGCAGTGGTGGGAGGACAGAGGTGAGCGGCACTGCCTCCTCGCAGCGGCGAACACACTTGCGTTTGAAAAGGATATGGCGCGCCGGATGGCACAGCGGAACAGTGGGCTGAAGGAGGCGATGGCTGGCGTCCTCAGGTCTGCGATGCAGCTGCGTGTTCCGCTGGAGGCTTTTTGACGGCGGCGAGCTTCTAGCTTCCGGAGGTCAGCGAAGTGGTGAGTTCGCTGAAGGAGATAAATCTGGATTGACTAGGCGATATCTATCTATCTATAATGCATCCCATCTGAAGACTAAACATTTTTACTGTTTCATGAGTTCACATCTACATATAATTATTACGGTAAAGGTATTGCGTATTTGGCGTGCTGTCCAGGAGGAGGACTCCGAGCTCTGAATTTCTGCCCAAACCCAGAGTACTCCCCCCGTTGGTAAGAGTAGATGAAACTAGAAGTGAGGAGATGGAACTAAAAGTGAGGAGATGGAAGGCTGATAAACTGTCAAGGAACAGAGGTGGGTTCTGCTGTAATTTATCTTGTCCTGAGTTGATTACTGATTGATCTCCAGTTGTGCTAATTGGGTTAATTATCTGCACCTGGTCCTCCCGATCCTTGTAAATAAAACATCATTTAATGTTATTTTTTAGTATTATTTTTCCTAATTAATTTTCTTTATCATTTCATAATGTATTTTGTGAAGTCAGACTATGTTTGTACATGTTTGCTGAGCAGAGCACTGGTAGAGTTATATTTTGCTTAGAGGTATGCAATGTTCACAGCAGAGATGTTCCAATGATGATTATACTTCAAATTCGTACAGATGGCATGCTCTTTGCAAAAAAATTAATGTTTCAACTGATGCAAATGTACCATTTGTATACCACTAATGTATACACTACTAATTATACACTGAAGAAATAGTTTCTTAATGTGGATAGTGGATTGTACCATGTGCATTAGGTAGACATTCCATCTTTAAACATAAGCAATATGTTTTTCTACCCTACAAGGAAGTGTAAGTCTCTCTGTGATGTATATAAAATCAATCTTACTGTACCACCTCAGAAAAACATTAAGGCATGATGATGGGGTGACAGGAAGGAGGAAGATGATGGGGTAAGGAAGGAGAAACCCAGACACCTTTACAGCTAGCATGATGGAGGAGAAGATAGATAAATGGGGAATAGAGAAATCTAGAATGAAGACCTCCTCTCATGTAGCCTTATTCTTATTTGTTTCTCTCTGTCTGACACATGACACGTTTAAACAATAAATCTGTTGACAAAAGTAACTGGTGTAGCTTCCGTGATTCAACAATTATGGGGGGAAGCAGGATTTTCAAATCTACACCATTATTTTCTGTTCTGCTTGATCTGATAAAAAAAATAGCTCAAAGGGGAAATGTATATTTAATTAGAATTATTTATAATCTGTGAAAATATTATAAGTATTTATAATATGTAGTAATAATATAATTATTTAAAAAACGAGAACCAATTCTTAACAGTTTTTAATTTAATGTTTATTCTGACCTTATTTCAGTGACTTAAAATTCTAGTGTTCCCTTTCGAGGGAACACGCACTGCGTCGGAACGACACTTTGGGGAACATCCCCCAGCGTAGCGTCTCAAAAGTATGAATGAAACTAATCCAATCGTGATTGGTGTTGCGTCATGACATAACGTGTGACGACATATACAGAAGCTATAAAGGGACGCCGGCACACAACAGATTTAGCTTTATGTTCTTTAGCAAGAACTCTGTTGTTGTTTGTCCTATTTAGTGTTGTCTGTCACAAGCGATCTCATATATCTGCTATATATATTATTTGCAAGCAAGGCGAGTCAGCAATACAAAAGATGTGTGCACCCCTGCCATCGATCCATCACGGTTGGGGACACACATCAATTGTGTGTGCATTGTTTGCTGCCTGTGCGGATTGTAAAGCTTTTCCAATCCGAGAGCTGCGCTCCCGTCTGACCATCATCAGTGACAATGGTCAGGCTCACGCTCCCCGTGATTCGGGGTAAACGGGTTAATTCCAGAAAACAGGATGAGTGCTTCCTGCAGCACAGAGAGCAACCTCATCACCGGGGTTTACCAATCTTCCAAAATTTACACAATGAGTTTGAAACATCTGCTTTGCTGGGCAGGGCATATATGACTGTTGGCCGGGCTGGTGCTACTCTGCACACAATGCCAGTATTGCAGGAGTACCAGGCCGACCTTCTAAAATATATTCATAAGGGCGAGGGGCACACTTTTCTCTCCGTGTCACTAAAGAAACGGCCCGCGCCATCGGCCGTTCTATGGCAGCTATGATGGTCAGGAAGTGGCATCTCTGGTTAAATCTGTCAGGCATCAAGGAGAAAGACAGGGCTTTCATCCTCCCACTAAGGAGGGAGAGAATAGCAGGCCCTTTTTTTAATTTAAGCAGCGAGGGGTGTTCATCCCTCGATGAGGGAATGAACAGCAGGCCCCTGCATATAGCAGCAAAGGGGTGTTCTCTCCAGCGGGAGGAGAACAGCCGTTCCCCCTTTTTTTTTTTTTTCAACTATAGCAGCAAAGGGGAGGAAAAACAGCAGACGGTTTGAACAGTTACCCCAGTGAGCTAAGGCAACAAGCATGTTGCCGGTACCTGAAAAGCTTTGAGCAACACATGTTTCCGACAATATCGAAGGCTTTAGGCAACAAGCATGTACCCAGATGCCTAATCAAGCGTGTTGCCGATACCCGTAGCAACAAGCATGTTCAGCTGCTTGCTTACGGTTGTATATCTGCAGTGCGGTTCCAGTTCTTTTGAGTGATGAATGGTACTGCCACCTGCTGGTGTTCAAGGTTATTCCTCTCGTGCGGGTGCAGATGTGCGTGCTTGTTGCTGTAATCTTGTGGTATACCTTTATCCATGCGAGTTGTCTTTTAATAATCTAGCTCAAAATATGGAGATGGCTTCCCTTCTGGAATGGTATTCCTTCTCTGATGGTCAGTTGACTACTTGGGCAAAACATCCTTAACTGCTCCCCTGCAATAGACAACAGCTTTGAGCTAGAGATGGAGTTCCCTTTCGAGAGTACTCTCGTGTTGCGTAAGCTTGCTTACGCATCGGGAAAGCCCCTTTCTCGAGAAGATTGAAGCCTAAAATTATCCTTATAATTTGCTTTAATTTAAAACGCATTTGCTGCAGCAAGCAGACCCAAGCGAGACGGCTCGCGCGCTTATTGGCTGCTCTGCGGCAATTGCTGCAACCTATGGAGAGGCACGGCTGACATGAGAGCCAATGGGGACGATTTGCACCCTCTATGGGTCACAGCCCGCCAAAATGGGCGTGGCTTCGTATTATAAAAGGCCGCGCCGCCCATAGATGCCTTGATTTCATCTCCTTCAGCGAATGATCCTCTTCGCTGACTCCGGAAGAAGCCTCGCGCCATCGAAGCAAGCACTCAGCGGGACTGGAGAAGCCGGCTAGGAGACTCTCCCCACGCCGCCTTCAGACGCCGTTCCAACTGCGCTATCCGGCGCGCACAATATCCTTTTAAAAAGCTCTGACTGTGTCGCCGCTGCGTTAGGCGTAAAAAGCGTCGCTCTCAGAGAGCTCCACAGGCTTCAGCGACCCGCGAGCTCAAGCCGGATAATTCCCCGCATGCCTTGCTCTCTGATTCGCCCTCACCGGTCATCCCTGATGGCCAACGCCCATCTGCTTCCGCCTCCGTTCCCATCACTTTCGGTGCACTGGAGGGTGAGCACGTCGACGAGGACAGCTGCCTTCTCTTGCCGCTTCAGGAAGCGAGGACTCCATTCCGGACCCCGCCCCCTCAACCCAAGCCAGCACCAGTGGAACTAGGGCCAGTGTGGACACTGAACTCGTTCGCCTGCTGACTAAGGCCGTCGAAGACCTCGGCCTCGAGTGGTCATCACCCCAGGAGCCGAGTGGTATCTGCAGGGGCGCCGCCCGACGCCTCAGCAAAGGCCCGCTCCGTTTCTTCCCGAACTCCACGACGAGTTGACGAAGTCATGGAAGGCGCCGTTTTCCGCCAGGCTTATCTCGTCTGCTTCCTCGACGCTCTCTGTTGTTGACGGCGCCCTGAAAAAAGGTTACCAGCATCTTCCCCATATCGAAAAGGCTGTGTCCGTGCACCTTTGCCCGCCTTCCTCTGGATGGCAGTCGAAGGCCGCCCACCCCTCTAAAGCCTGCCGAACTACGTCAGCCCTTGACGGTCGCGCTTACACCGCCGCCGGTCAGGCTGCATCAGCACTCCACACCATGTCGGTGCTTTAGGTTTTCCAGGCCAACCTTCTCTGTACTCTGGACGAGGCTGGCCCCGACCCTGAGGCATTTAGAGACCAGCACAGCGCAACAGACTACAAAGACCACCGCTCAAGCTATCGGCAGGAACATGGCGGAGTGTAAAAAAAAAAAGTGTATTTTTCCACAAACTGTGTATGCTTGCAAATTGTATAATATCCAAGGTAAACATTTCTAGTAATTGTGCAGTTAATTCTCATTCGTATTTTCAGAAAGTTTTGGATGTAGGCTATCCTCTCCCCAAAATTGTCACTAATAAAACACAAAAAAAATTTAAAAAGATGGCTTATATTGACCTTTTAAGATTTTGTTTGCACCTTGTAAATTAGGTTTTGATGTGGCAGTAAAAACGTTATAACCTATACAAAACGAAATGTTGTCTTTCATATTTTTTCTGTAACATATCGTCTTAATATATATTAGGGCATAAATGTTAATTTGCAGTTTAATATGTTGCTTATACAAAGACATTTTATTTCAACGTATTCAGTCGATTTTTACTCATCTCAGTAGGCAATATAGATAGTTTACTAAGGGTTAATTCATTCACACACAGACACGCGCGAGCTGTAGTAAACAACAGCATGCATATGTGCCATTCATTCATTCAAACACAGAAACACGATTCAAATTTAAACAGTTTTTTGCGGTTTACAGACACCATTTCATATCGCGATTAGAACAAAGCACTTACTGATCTGCAGCTGGATCCGTTGTTAGGCTACTCCAGCACGTTTGAGGTAAAAATTCCAGGATTATCACGATATTATTATTCCTCACAACAGTGTGTTTTCCAGCTGTTGTGGGCGTTGACTGGTTTGCATGTGTTGCTTCAGATGGTCTGCGTTTGAATAGCGCCCGCTCTCCATGGGCGTGTCACATTAGCAGAGTAATGAGCTGCCAGAACGATAATGAGAACGGCTGATCTCTCGCTCTTTTTATATAGATTACATAAACAGAGAATATTTTTTTTAGTTTTGAATTAGATAATTTAAAACTACACACTTAAATTATTATAGAGATATATAGCTCATGTCTGAGTGAATAGTATTCGCTGAGTTTTGTTTAAAGGGATAGTTCACTTTGAAATTAATTTTTGATATGTTTTAGCTTACCTCAAGGGCATTCAAGATGTAGGTGTCTGTTTCCACAGTATTTTCAATTTTGATATTTTTAGGTCAAACCATTGTTGTCTGACAGTCATATCATGCAGGTCTATGGGGTCCACCTCAAAGAGCATGCAAAGAGAAGTCCAAATTAAACATGATTTAATGACTCGTAAATGTAAGTACACATTGATGGCCTAAGACACGAAACGAGCGGTTTGTGTGAGAAAACGAACAGTATTTATATCGTTTTTACCTCTTGTAACACAGCCAGGTCCATGTGATCTGAGGGCGCGCGCGCTTCCTGGTGTGTGACGTGTACGCAGACTGGTGCATAGATATATACACTAGATTTCGCCTTGGCTACGGCAGTTCATTGGAACGAACGTCTTTAATGTGACATCTAGTGTATATATATCTATGCACCAGTCTGCGTACACGTCACACAGAAAGAAGCGCGCGCGCCCTCAGATCACTTTGACCTGGCTGTTTTACAAGAGGTAAAAACGATATAAATACTGTTCGTTTTCTCACACAAACCTCTCATTTCGTGTCTTAGGCCATCAATGTGTACTTACATTTACGAGTCATTAAATCATGTTTAATTTGGACTTCTCTGTGCATGCTCTTTGAGGTGGACCCCATAGACCTGCATGACTGTCAGACAACAACGGTTTGACCTAAAAATATCAAAATTGAAAATACTGTGGAAACAAAGACACCTACATCTTGGATGCCCTTGAGGTAAGCTAAAACATATCAAAAATTAATTTCAAAGTGAACTATCCCTTTAAGTTTAGAGACATGCACTAGAAAAAAAGTTCACGGAGACGGAGAGGCAGAAAGCACTCCCTGTTTACTTTCTTTATTTTACAAAAGCACAATGTTTTATTTCGATTTTAAGTGAACCTATAAATAAGAAGACATTTAACAGTTTATTGTTTCATATTTCTCAAGCCTGTATGACAAAAAATGACGGAAGTATTTTAAGTCGATTTTGCTGCTATGTAAAAAAAAACGAGGAAAACGTACTCGGTTACTAACGTAACCTCGGTTCTCTCTAGAGAGAGGAACGAGTACTGCGTTGTCGTAGCAACGCATTGGGAAAATCCTTTTCCACGAGAATACTGAAGCAAAAAATTATCCTTAATTTTGTATCTATGTAAAACGCTTTGCCACAGCATACAGACCTAGGCGAGACAGCTTGCGCGCCTATTGGCTGCTGTGCGGCAAAAGCTTAAGCCAATCGAGCGAGCCCTTGAGTGACGTCACACCCAATGAGGGCACTTCGCGCCCTCCCGCGTCACGTCCCGCCGAAACGGGCGTGGCTTGGGGCTATATATTTCGCTCGCAGGCTTATGAATTCTGATTTTTAACAGCGAAACAACCAGAGCGCATACACGGCAGGAAACGCAGTACTCGTTCCTCTCTCTAGAGAGAACCGAGGTTACGTTAGTAACCGAGTACGTTCTCTTACGAGAGATACTCTCGTACTGCGTTGTCGTAGCAACGCATTGGGGAACACCCTGTAAGACGCCGTGTGTGCAGTGATCCGACACCATAGACCCAGAGCACTGAGCTGGGGTTCATATAGTACATAATCACCTGTAGGACTCACAGAGAATCCTGAAAGAGGTGGGCTCTAACCACCATCTCTCACAAAAATGACTGCCTTAGCAGATCAGTATAGAATTGACTGCGCTTAGCAGATCAGTACAGAATATACTGCGCATAGCAGATCAGCACAGAATTAACTGCGCTTAGCAGTTTCAGCATAATAATGCCATAATAGACGACTGAAATGTCAGTCTAACAAATACGGTTATTTAAACCGATAATATCTTGGCCTGTAAGGCGGGTACCTCGAGGTTATAAAACCTGATAAATGTAGACGGTGAGGCCCAGCCTGCCGCCATACAAATATCCTGTAAGGCAATCCCACTCGACCAAGCCCACGAAGAAGCCATACTTCTCGTGGAGTGCGCCCTAACACCCAAAGGGCACTGAATGCCTTTGGATGCGTACGCTAGAGCTATAGCGTCCACTATCCATCTGGATAGGATCTGTTTCGAAGTGGCCAGTCCCTTGAGACGCCCACTAAACGAAACGAAAAGCTGCTCTGTCTGCCTGAAAGCAGACGAGCGCGACACGTAAGCTCTCAATGCCCTCACTGGGCAGATTAAGTTTTCGTCCATATTATCCCCGATGACCGGAAGGGCAGACAGGGAAATAACCTGCGCCCTAAACGGTGTGTTTAGGGATTTTGGAACGTAACCATGCTTAGGTTTGAGCACGACTCTGGAGTCATTAAGCCCAAATTCCATGCACGACGCGCTCACTGAGAGCGCGTGTAAGTCCCCAACGCGCTTCACTGAAGCGAGAGCCAGGAGAAACACTGTCTTGAGCGACAAGTGTTTCATATCAATCTCCTGAAGAGGCTCGAAAGGAGGACCCTTCATGGCGTCCAGCACCGTGGAAAGGTCCCAAATGGGAACTGTGGGAGGTCTGGGTGGATTAAGTCTCCTAGCTCCTTTAAGGAACCGAATGACTAAATCGTTCCTTCCTATGGACTGGCCGTGTGCGGTTTCAGAGAAAGCCGCTATAGCCGCCACATATACATTGAGTGTGGAAGGGGATCTCCCGCTATCCAACATCTCTTGTAAGAAGGACAAAACCTCTGTCACTCCGCAGTCTGGGGGTGACACGCCGCGAGACGTGCACCAGCCAGAAAAAACAGACCATTTAGACGCATAGAGCCGTCTTGTAGACGGAGCTCTAGCTTGTGTGATCGTGTTTAACACTCCATGAGGGAGGTCAGCGGATACCCGTTGATGGCCCACACATGAAGGGACCATAGCTCCGGGTGAGGATGCCAAATCGAGCCACTCGCTTGAGAGAGGAGATCTCTCCTCAGAGGCACTGGCCACGGGGCGGTGCTGGCTAACTGCATCACAGCTGGGAACCAGGGTTGATTCGACCAGAGCGGCGCTACTAGCAGCACTGAGCATCCTTCCTCCCTGATCCTCTCCACCACCTGGGTCAGGAGGGAGACAGGGGGAAAAGCATATAGGGGGCGGCGTGGCCACTGATGAGCCAGCGCGTCCTTGCTTTTCTATGGGGTCCACCTCAAAGAGCATGCAAAGAGAAGTCCAAATTAAACATGATTTAATGACTCGTAAATGTAAGTACACATTGATGGCCTAAGACACGAAACGAGCGGTTTGTGTGAGAAAACGAACAGTATTTATATCGTTTTTACCTCTTGTAACACAGCCAGGTCCATGTGATCTGAGGGCGCGCGCGCTTCCTGGTGTGTGACGTGTACGCAGACTGGTGCATAGATATATACACTAGATTTCGCCTTGGCTACGGCAGTTCATTGGAACGAACGT
This sequence comes from Phoxinus phoxinus, assembly GCF_949152265.1. Classification (NCBI taxonomy): domain Eukaryota; kingdom Metazoa; phylum Chordata; class Actinopteri; order Cypriniformes; family Leuciscidae; genus Phoxinus; species Phoxinus phoxinus. The sequence goes on along the minus strand of NC_136894.1, from coordinate 17,424,242 downwards.
CTTTAATGTGACATCTAGTGTATATATATCTATGCACCAGTCTGCGTACACGTCACACAGAAAGAAGCGCGCGCGCCCTCAGATCACTTTGACCTGGCTGTTTTACAAGAGGTAAAAACGATATAAATACTGTTCGTTTTCTCACACAAACCTCTCATTTCGTGTCTTAGGCCATCAATGTGTACTTACATTTACGAGTCATTAAATCATGTTTAATTTGGACTTCTCTGTGCATGCTCTTTGAGGTGGACCCCATAGACCTGCATGACTGTCAGACAACAACGGTTTGACCTAAAAATATCAAAATTGAAAATACTGTGGAAACAAAGACACCTACATCTTGGATGCCCTTGAGGTAAGCTAAAACATATCAAAAATTAATTTCAAAGTGAACTATCCCTTTAAGTTTAGAGACATGCACTAGAAAAAAAGTTCACGGAGACGGAGAGGCAGAAAGCACTCCCTGTTTACTTTCTTTATTTTACAAAAGCACAATGTTTTATTTCGATTTTAAGTGAACCTATAAATAAGAAGACATTTAACAGTTTATTGTTTCATATTTCTCAAGCCTGTATGACAAAAAATGACGGAAGTATTTTAAGTCGATTTTGCTGCTATGTAAAAAAAACGTACTCGGTTACTAACGTAACCTCGGTTCTCTCTAGAGAGAGGAACGAGTACTGCGTTGTCGTAGCAACGCATTGGGAAAATCCTTTTCCACGAGAATACTGAAGCAAAAAATTATCCTTAATTTTGTATCTATGTAAAACGCTTTGCCACAGCATACAGACCTAGGCGAGACAGCTTGCGCGCCTATTGGCTGCTGTGCGGCAAAAGCTTAAGCCAATCGAGCGAGCCCTTGAGTGACGTCACACCCAATGAGGGCACTTCGCGCCCTCCCGCGTCACGTCCCGCCGAAACGGGCGTGGCTTGGGGCTATATATTTCGCTCGCAGGCTTATGAATTCTGATTTTTAACAGCGAAACAACCAGAGCGCATACACGGCAGGAAACGCAGTACTCGTTCCTCTCTCTAGAGAGAACCGAGGTTACGTTAGTAACCGAGTACGTTCTCTTACGAGAGATACTCTCGTACTGCGTTGTCGTAGCAACGCATTGGGGAACACCCTGTAAGACGCCGTGTGTGCAGTGATCCGACACCATAGACCCAGAGCACTGAGCTGGGGTTCATATAGTACATAATCACCTGTAGGACTCACAGAGAATCCTGAAAGAGGTGGGCTCTAACCACCATCTCTCACAAAAATGACTGCCTTAGCAGATCAGTATAGAATTGACTGCGCTTAGCAGATCAGTACAGAATATACTGCGCATAGCAGATCAGCACAGAATTAACTGCGCTTAGCAGTTTCAGCATAATAATGCCATAATAGACGACTGAAATGTCAGTCTAACAAATACGGTTATTTAAACCGATAATATCTTGGCCTGTAAGGCGGGTACCTCGAGGTTATAAAACCTGATAAATGTAGACGGTGAGGCCCAGCCTGCCGCCATACAAATATCCTGTAAGGCAATCCCACTCGACCAAGCCCACGAAGAAGCCATACTTCTCGTGGAGTGCGCCCTAACACCCAAAGGGCACTGAATGCCTTTGGATGCGTACGCTAGAGCTATAGCGTCCACTATCCATCTGGATAGGATCTGTTTCGAAGTGGCCAGTCCCTTGAGACGCCCACTAAACGAAACGAAAAGCTGCTCTGTCTGCCTGAAAGCAGACGAGCGCGACACGTAAGCTCTCAATGCCCTCACTGGGCAGATTAAGTTTTCGTCCATATTATCCCCGATGACCGGAAGGGCAGACAGGGAAATAACCTGTGCCCTAAACGGTGTGTTTAGGGATTTTGGAACGTAACCATGCTTAGGTTTGAGCACGACTCTGGAGTCATTAAGCCCAAATTCCATGCACGACGCGCTCACTGAGAGCGCGTGTAAGTCCCCAACGCGCTTCACTGAAGCGAGAGCCAGGAGAAACACTGTCTTGAGCGACAAGTGTTTCATATCAATCTCCTGAAGAGGCTCGAAAGGAGGACCCTTCATGGCGTCCAGCACCGTGGAAAGGTCCCAAATGGGAACTGTGGGAGGTCTGGGTGGATTAAGTCTCCTAGCTCCTTTAAGGAACCGAATGACTAAATCGTTCCTTCCTATGGACTGGCCGTGTGCGGTTTCAGAGAAAGCCGCTATAGCCGCCACATATACATTGAGTGTGGAAGGGGATCTCCCGCTATCCAACATCTCTTGTAAGAAGGACAAAACCTCTGTCACTCCGCAGTCTGGGGGTGACACGCCGCGAGACGTGCACCAGCCAGAAAAAACAGACCATTTAGACGCATAGAGCCGTCTTGTAGACGGAGCTCTAGCTTGTGTGATCGTGTTTAACACTCCATGAGGGAGGTCAGCGGATACCCGTTGATGGCCCACACATGAAGGGACCATAGCTCCGGGTGAGGATGCCAAATCGAGCCACTCGCTTGAGAGAGGAGATCTCTCCTCAGAGGCACTGGCCACGGGGCGGTGCTGGCTAACTGCATCACAGCTGGGAACCAGGGTTGATTCGACCAGAGCGGCGCTACTAGCAGCACTGAGCATCCTTCCTCCCTGATCCTCTCCACCACCTGGGTCAGGAGGGAGACAGGGGGAAAAGCATATAGGGGGCGGCGTGGCCACTGATGAGCCAGCGCGTCCTTGCTTTTCGAGAAAAATTCTAGACAGTGAGCGTTCTCTGGGGACGCAAAGAGGTCCACTTCCGCTCTGCCGAATTTCTTCCACAACAGTTGTACTGTGTGTGGGTGTAATGACCATTCTCCTGCCGGAACGCGGTTCCTGGACAGTACGTCTGGTCCAACATTCAGGTGCCCCGGCACGTGCGCCGCCCTTAGTGAAAGGAGGTTGCAGCGCGCCCATATCAGAAGGCGTTTGGTCAGCCTGTATAACGACAGGGACCTGAGGCCGCCCTGGCGATTTATGTATGACACCACTGACATGTTGTCTGAACGTATCAGTACATGGCAGCCCATAATCAGGGTACGAAAGCGAGTGAGCGCTTTGCACACCGCTAACATCTCGAGGCAGTTTATGTGGAAGAGCTTCTCTCGCTCTGACCAAAGGCCAAACAGCGGTCTGCCCTCGAGCAGCGCTCCCCATCCTGCGTTGGATGCGTCGGTAGACACCACCCTCAGACTCGAGGAAGTCCCTAGGCTTACACCTGACAGGTACCAGTCTTTTGACCTCCATGGTTTCAAAGCTGCAACGCACGCTTGATTGACCTTGAGGCGAAGCCGACCGGTGGCCCATGCTTTGCATGGCACCCTCCCTTTGAGCCATATCTGCAGCGGGCGCATGCGCAGCAGACCCAGCTGCAGTACTGCAGATGCTGAGGCCATCAGACCTAGCATTTTCTGAAAGCTCTTTAGAGGGAGAACAGCGCCGCAGCGAAATGAGCTGACTGTGCGCTGGATGCGCAGCGCGCGCTGTTGTGACAGCTGCGCTGTCATCGACAGCGAGTTCAGTTCCAGTCCCAGAAAAGAAATATTCTGACTGGGGGACAGCGAACTCTTTTCCCAGTTTACTGTGAGACCGAGACTCTCGAGGTGACTCAGCAGCAGGGCCCTGTGCGCCACTATCTCTGAACGAGATTGGGCTAGAATGAGCCAATCGTCCAAATAGTTCAGCGCTCGAACACCCTGCAGTTTGAGGGGAGTGAGTGCTGCGTCCATGCACTTCGTAAATGTACGGGGTGCTAGAGACAAGCCGAACGGCAGGACTTTGTACTGGTATGCCTGGCCCTCGAAGGCGAATCTCAAAAAACGCCTGTGACGTGACGCAATCTGTATTTGAAAATACGCGTCCTTTAGATCTACTGACACGAACCAGTCTCCTTGGCGAACGTGCGCGAGGATTTTTCTGGTCGTTAGCATTCTGAACTGGCGTTTCACAAGCGCTCTGTTCAGTTGCCTCAGATCTAGTATGGGTCTGAGACCCCCGTCTTTCTTGGGTACCAGGAAGTATCTGCTGTAAAGCCCCCCTTCGCTCTGAGCCTGAGATAAAGGTTCGATAGCCCTTTTCCTCAGAAGTTTCTGAATTTCGGCTCGAAGTAGATGTGCTACATTCGAATCTACCGAAGTCTCGACGCGCGCCGCGTGGCGGCGAGGGCGTCTGCGAAACTGTAGCGAATAGCCTTCTTTTATGATGTTTATCACCCATTTTGAAACCCCGGGAAGCTTTTCCCATGCATCTGCACGTGTAGCTAGGGGCTGAGTGAAAAGCGCGCTCTGATCGACTCGCGATACAGCGGCTTTCGTGAGCTGCGACATTTGCAATGTCTCGCTCGCAACATCTGAGGCCGGGGCCGCGCTTATGAAAGCGGGCAGAATGTCCGCGCTCGACCCCTCGACAGCCTTCAGGCGGGAGAGGGAGGGCTGGACGGGTTCCGTAGGAACCGTGATGCTTGTGTGGGAACGCGGGCACTGGGGACCGGGCACGTTTACCACCTTTATAGCATCGCTCGCCGGAGCGGAGCGCCTGCACGCAGGTTTCGTTTTTACAGAAACCGTGCGATGAGCAGGAGGTAGCATTAGTGGGCACTGGGTAGTGGGCACGTGTGCTACTTTTAACGCGCAATCGAACTGAGTCGATTTTATGTGCGCGGGCCCTGTGTGTGGGGCCGTGTTTGTGTGTAGGGATGTGCACATTACAGCGGGCAGATTTACTACACAAGAAACACCATCGGCCGTGGCCGGGACACCAGAAAATGCACTCTTTAATGGATTTATCTGGGTAGCCGTGAAAGCGGCTGTTGTGTGCAGGCAAGCGGCCAGTGAGACACGCCTGTTGGCTGCAATGATCGCAGGTACAGTCGCTTCGCTTGGGACTGCACGAGCGGTGAGCTTCGGCGAGGGTCCGGCCGCAGCGGGACTTGAACACCGACGCTTCCCTAGCAGTGCTAGGATGTCTTCGGGGGCTCTGGCTTCAACGCTACCTTCTGTCGCGGGCCACGCGGCGCGGGGCGGCGACCGGCAGAGCGAGAGCGCGGTCTCGAGCTCTGGGTCTGGCGGCGTTGAGATGAGGAGCTGGGCGGCGGTCTCGGCTGTGAGCTCTGAGCGGGCGGTTTCGCACGGCCTGCTGCAGAGCTGGAGCGCTTCGGCAGGAAGTGCTTCATAGCCTGGGTCGCCTTCTGCACCTCCGCATACCTGTCGGTGAAGTCCTTCACCGAAGTCCCGAAGAGGCCAGCAGGGGAGAGCGGGGCGTCGAGGAACGCGGTCCGTTCTGCTTCTGGCATGTCTGAGAGCGTTAACCAGAGGTGCCTCTCAGACACGGTGATCGCCGCCATACTGCGTCCGATGGCTTGGGCTGCAGACTTCGAAGCGCGAAGAGCCAGGTCTGTAGCGCTTCTCAGGTCCGCCACGCAGATCGCATCGGGTCCGTTCTCGTCCAGCTTGCGGAGGAGATCGGCCTGGAAGATCTGCAGCGTCGCCATGGAGTGCAGCGCTGACGCGGCCTGTCCGTTGGCGGCATAAGCGCGACGGAGCAGGGATGACGTCGTGCGGCAAGCCTTTGAAGGCAGCGCCATCTTAGCCCGCCGTCCAGCGGAGGGTGGGCATAAGTGGGCCGCGATAGGCTCTTCGACCGGCGGGAGGGAAAGGTAACCTCTGTTCTTAGCGTCGTCGACCTCGGAGAACGCTAGAGAAACAGATGACCTCGTCCTCGTAGAATACGGGGAAGTCCAAGCTCTCGCGACCTCCTCGTGAAGCTCAGGAAGGAAGGGGGCGGGCTTTGAGACAGGCGTCGACTTCTCCCCGGGCAGAAAATAGCCATCCAGCCGGTTTTTAGCGGGCTGCTCGGGCGAAACCCACTCAAGGCCAAGGCTCGCCGTGGCTTGAGTGAGAACGCGCATGAGCTCCGCCTTGATGCTCGCTCTCTTTCCTTTTGGCGTGGGGGCAGGGGGCGCGAGATCCGCAGAGCTCGCCCAATCCTCGCTGCCGGAAGCCAAAACCGAGCACGAGTCCTCGTCCCTCAGCATGGCGTCGATGTCGATGTCATCGATGTCGTCGACGGAAGCGGCGGCAATCTGCGGTCGCTGTCCGTCGGGTATCGACGCTGAGGAAGCCGGAGACACAGTTCGCGGGCGCGCCGGCGAACTTGGGTGGCTTGCCGGAGGTTCTGGGTTCCGCTGTGCACGGCGCTTTTTACGGCGCGGCACAACAGCGGAGAACACGGGCTCCTGGAACGACGCCAGGCGAGTCCGCAGAGTCGCCAGAGGCAGAAGTTCACAGTGATGGCAGCCGCCATCCGCAAGAGCGATAGCCGCGTGTTCCTCGCCCAGGCAGGAAGCGCAAATCACGTGGCGGTCCCCGTCGCTGAGCGTGGTCCGTTTGCACGAACCGCAAAGAGGCATCTTGGGAAGACGCCGCTTTGAGATACAAACAGAGTATTAAACAAGTGTGAGTCGCGCCGGCGACCTCACACACACTCAATAAGTGAAAGGATATATAGGCGCCGGAACGCGCAGCTGGAAGGCGACGAAGGCGGCGGTGCCAGCAGCTTGTCGTGACTTCTCCCGCTGAGGTGCTCTCTCGACGGCGCAGCTTCTTCACTCGGATCAGCGATGAGTTGTCCTCGCTGAAGGATAAAAAATCAGAGTTCATAAGCCTGCGAGCGAAATATATAGCCCCAAGCCACGCCCGTTTCGGCGGGACGTGACGCGGGAGGGCGCGAAGTGCCCTCATTGGGTGTGACGTCACTCAAGGGCTCGCTCGATTGGCTTAAGCTTTTGCCGCACAGCAGCCAATAGGCGCGCGAGCTGTCTCGCCTAGGTCTGTATGCTGTGGCAAAGCGTTTTACATAGATACAAAATTAAGGATAATTTTTTGCTTCAGTATTCTCGTGGAAAAGGATTTTCCCAATGCGTTGCTACGACAACCCAGTACGAGAGTATCTCTCGTAAGAGAACGCGCCGGCGCGTTTTTGGTCCCCAGAGGGTTAAATATATTAAGTTTGTCCAAAGCGCAAGTTAAATAGCCTATATATCCTTTTTCACCTGGGCGACTCGACTGAATAGTGACTGTTGGCTCTTATAGAGCTGTGCCACGTCAGAATTATACCGTTAAATTATACCGTCAGAATTATACCATTAAAAAAAACGATTTGACGAGTTTAAGGACAGCAACGTGAGCAGCTGCCGTGACAACGGATATGGCAAGTTGGCAATATGGTTGCGTAAGCTTAGCAAGAGCACGTTAATGAAATGACTAGATAAGCCTAAGCAACACAGATAGCTTTAGCAACAGCATATTGCCGATACCATGGTAACGTTAGCTTTTAGCAATGAGCATTAAAATAAACTTATCTTCCTGAAGACATTCGGAGATGAATGGAGAGTGAACAAAAGACCAGACAACTGAGAACTGAAAAGACTGCAACTTAAATGCAAAGCAAATGAAGGTAATGATGATTAACACTAGAACTACCGGAATTCCATAACTACTAGAACGACCATAGCGGTCATTCTGACCGTTCATACTTTGACGTTCATATGGCCGAACTGAACGTCATATCTACATTTGAACCTTCTCTTTAAGTTTTCCAATGAAGCTTTTAATTCCTGTTATGATATCATCGCCCGTAAAACCAGCACAAAAGAAAGATTTCCCCGACAGGTGCTGCCTCTCTGTGAGAAAAGTTTTGCGTCAAACATATTTTTTTCATCGCACTCACCACGTGAATAGACTTGCAAAAATGTTAGGAAACGTCAAAGCTACATACCGTTTAGTACAGCCCAGTTTGTAAATAAGTTCAATAATCAATACAAAATCTAAAAATAAATGGATCTACAATGTTACGAGAGGTAATAATAAAGATCAGGACACAACATTTTAATTCAAATTCAAATGAATGTCAAAATGAATTTTCCAGCCTAATTGATAAATATTTTCTTATTTTCTTTGTACAATAAAATCAAATCTTATGATACAATAACTTATAATAGGCCTATATATGCTTTAACAATAACACTATATTTGAATACATTGTAAAAACTTTCATGGACACGTATGCAGCACAATACAGTAGCTACACACAAATACAGGCTAAGAAAAAACTTTATTTAATATATAAAAGTAATTTGAAAATCCTAATCTAAAATCCTCTTCCTTCCTCTTCCCAGGAATCCAAGGCGACACCGTGGTAAGTGATGGACCGGTGGGTATCACAGGCGAGTGGGTGGGTCAGGCTCACTTCCTTCTGGCGCTGGTGCCAACTCCCAGTGGTAAGTGACAAACAGGTGGTTATTACAGGTGAGTAGGTGGATCAGGGCTCACTTCCTCCTGACACTAGTACCAGACTCACAGTGGTAAGTGACGAACACCACACAAGGGGCCTCCGGGCCACAGCAACCTCAGGGTCGTCGGCGGAGCAGAACTCTCTTTGAACAGGCCGGATCAGGATCTCCAGCAGAGATGTACAGTTCTCACGTGGGTTGTAAAGGGCGGGCACTTCGCACCATACAGGTGGGTTTCAGGGCTGCAGCAGACTCAAGTCGCAAGCGGAGCGGGGCTTTCGCTGGCACAGACAGAATCAACACTTCAAATAGAGGTGAACAGCTCTCACATGGGTTGCAGGGGACAGATACTTCGTACCTTACAGGTGGGTTTCAGGGCTGCAGCAGACTCAAGTCGCAAGCTGAGCGGGGCTTCCACTGGAACAGACGGAATGAACACTTCAAATAGAGGTAAACAGCTCTCACATGGGTGGCAGGAGACAGAGTCACAAGCTGAGCAGGGCTTTCACTGGGACAGACAGCATAAAAACTTCAAGCAGAGGTAAACCGTTCTCACGTGTGTTGCAGGGACAGAGTCACAAGCTGAGCGGGCTTTCACTGAAACAGACGGAATCAACAATTCAAATAGAGGTGAACAGCTCTCACATGGGTGGCAGGAGACAGAGTCACAAGCTGAGCAGGGCTTTCACTGGGACAGACAGCATAAAAACTTCAAGCAGAGGTAAACAGTTCTCACGTGTGCTGCAGGGGACAGAGTCACAAGCTGAGCGGGGCTTTCACTGGAACAGACAGAATCAACACTTCAAGTAGAGGTGAACAGCTCTCACATGGGTGACAGGAGACAGAGTCACAAGCTGGGCGGGGCTTTCACTGGGACAGACAGCATAAAAAACTTCAAGCAGAGGTAAACAGTTCTCACGTGTAGTGTGCACACGGGGGCTTTTCCTTCTGACATCCAACATGTGACTACAATCGATCTTACTAGGCTCGTATGATGAACGGTAGACCAGCATGACACATGGGGAGTGCACGGCGATAAAAGATAAATCTTCCACACACACACGAAAGTTCAACTCCAAACATGCAACGTGATGGGAAACGTCAATTCCAGCACTACAAATCCACTCTTCAAGTGCAAAATAAGGCCAACACTCACCCAGAGGTCTCAATCTGAAGAGCCGGTGATCGTCAGAGTTGGGACAGATGTTCTGAATAATTTCCTCACCACTACAAGCGGGCTTCACTTCGCTGTTTCCAATGGCCAAAGAGGAGGCAAGAGATCAACAAGGAATCAGTATATTTCACTCAGTGCGAGGTGTACAACGTGATCCGAGCACTCCAAACCAGTATCCAATTTAGTGTAGAAAACATGCGTTTATGAGATTCAATTTGTCAATCACTTCTCACTCTTTTCCAGTCCAGGCGACGAATTCCACTCTTCAAAAACTGCTCTCGGATCCCACAAGCAACACTCCTCTTCTTTCACGATGATCCTTCAGCTGCAACACTCTACAAACATTTCCCAACGGGAGAGAACCACACCAGATCGACGGGGGAAGACAAAGAAACAACAACACAACACGGAGAGAGAACACACAGCCTTCTCTTCCCCTTGTGTTTTATCCTCTCCAAACACTGGCGCCACCTCAATCAGACACTCAGAGTGAAGTCCCCACACCTGTTGCCAATCTGCCGTTTAGTTGTCATGACGACAGACACACACACAAGCCCGGGGACAGTGTTACACTAAAAGTGCCCCGGCGGGAACACTTCTCTGGTGGGAATAGTTCCGGGGATTATTTGTCACCCCGTGACATTAACACCCGTGCAGATTATATGAATCTTCATGAGAACTAAAGAGTGGCAGGAAACTGTACAAAGGAACACATGTGTCTGAAATAACAAACTAAAAGTCCATGAAAAATAACTGAACATAACTGTAACATAACATAACTGTCAAGCGGGTTTGGAACAGAGTAGGATAACCACCTGATCTCTAGCACCAGGTGCTCCGTTGCCTGGTAACAGTATTGCAGCATTGATCTGGGTGTTTGGATGTGATGAATGTCTATCAATATAATTCCATTTTGCTCTGGACCTCTCTGCTTATGACAGCTGAGAAGATGATCTTCCCTTAGAAGATGGCTGATCTCGCATGGCTACCACAGGCAACCAAGGCCTATTTATGACCCATCATGTCCTATCAATCAACCATGGGGAATTTGGCCCAAACCCAGAGTACCCACCCCGGTTGTGATAGGAATGTTAGAACTAGAAGTGGGGAGATGGGGTGGTGGAGGGATGCTGATAAACTGTCAATTAACAGAGGTAAGTCTGCATATATATACCTCTTATTATCGTTAATTGAGTTAATTAACTAAATTAGCTCCTCTCGTGTTAATTATCTGAACGTGCTCCTCTAAAACGTTGTCACTAAAACACAAATTAGTAACTGTAAGCATTCCTCATGTTAAATGGCCGCTAATATACAAAAGTTACCTTTAGAATTTGGTTTACTCAACAATACGTCAGTTGCTGACGCTATGGGGAAACACCTTTTTCCGAAAATACTAAAGCCTTATTGGAATAACGTTATGGCTCTGCAATGGCCAATGGTGTTCAACCGTGCAAAAAAGGGCGGGCTCACTTCCTATATAAAGCAGTGCTGAGCAACATTGCCTCAGATTCTTTCTCCTTTACACAATGCAATTCATCCATCAAGCTTCCGGGTGGCCATGACACCTGCATCTTCTGCCTTGGCTGTGCCCAAGCAGAAGCCGCCTTTGAGGGATCAAGCTACCCACACTGCTACGCCATGAGCACGAGTACTCTGATAGCTCTCTTTATAGCCGATGCTCAACTCAATAAACAAACCTGGCTCCCCATGCTCCCCTCACGGTAGTGGAGCTGCAAGCCGAGTGAGAGGATTAACACAAGGGGTTCATATGCTGGTGCAGACCCCCAGCACTCTGAACATGTTTACGATAAACAAACAGCCTCCTGCCTCAGCGGCGTTCTGTCTCAGCCGCTCACACGATGTAAAGAGCACTCCGCCTCAGCACGGCATTCTAGCTTGAATTCCAGCTGCTTACTTACATTATATAAGCAGGTAAAAAAACACTGGCTAAGCTGCTGTTTTCAGTAATTAGTTGTGTTCAGTAGTGTAGTGTTGTCTATACTACCTAACGGATGCTGACTAGTGCATCTATGTGAACACAAATAAACCAGAGGAGACGTGAGATAATTCACATTTATGTTGAAAATATCAAACATTACAGATATATTATTTTGCACGCCTGACATAAATTAAGTTAATGTTACTGCAACCTATAGTTTTATAATAAACAGTGGTCAAATGTTGAACCTGGAGTCTTTAATATTTTTAATGATACTGTTTGTCCAGTTCAAGTAAGAGTGTGATGTTTTAACGTGCAGTAAAAGTAGAACAGCAATAATCTGGGCCGTCAGCGATCTTTGCACGTAAAGAGATGAAACACATGACTGTATAAGCTGTTGGTATGAGAAGCTACATTAGGTTTGATTAATACAGAAAGTCTTGGTAGGTTATGTAATTCAAAGGCCACAATAGCCCGTTGTGTGATGTCTATGGCCCGATAGGCAATTGTGTGATCTGCAAGGCCCCACAGGATATAGGAGTAAAACAGAATGAAACCACCACCAGTAGCTTGCAAAGACAAATTATTACTTGAAAGTGCCTGCTGAGCGTTTGCGACGACGTAGCAAATCATACATTTATTAACAGCCCAGCAAACAAATATTGAGTTAAAAAGTTATTTGGCGTAGGTCCCATCCGTAGCGGAATCTGCATATCCTGCCTGAAGACGAATGCAGGGGCTCAGCTTACCCCCTGGGAGGGACCATGCTGGTGGTGGTGTGGAGGAAGGAGATGAATGTTGGTGTCAGCATCTGCGAACTCAGACATGTGTAAGTACCAATCTTTTATACTATGAGTATTAGACCATGATTGGTTAGATGACAAGGTAATAAGTGACGTAACAACTGAGTATTCCTGGTAGAACTTACGCTAAAGCTTTAATTTCTTTAAAGTCTGTGCCTTTGCTCCATGAATGCAAGCTCTTGATAGATAGCTCCAAATAAATAATATCCAGCAGAGATAAGTCCCATACACGCTTGTTCATTGTATGTGGAGGAATCCAATGACTGACTAACATTTTCTTTGCAGCAGTGAAAGCAGCTAAAAGTTAGTTTCTCTGTTGAGGAGATAATTGTGGTAACACTTTATTTTATGGTGTTCGTGATAGAGTAATTAATTAATTACTTAGTAGTAGACGTTGTAATAACATTTAACAAAATGTAATTAACATGTAACTAAGTTATGGAACAGCCTGTACTTACAGATTGTAATTATGCACATGTAATAGGCAGCTACAGTTACACATGTGTGTATTTTTGAGAGATGTGTATTTTTGAGAGAATGTGTATTTTTGAGAGAATAATGTTTATGCATGGTTATTGAAAAAAAAAAAAAGTTTCTGAAATAAGGCCACAAAATACATACTAAATATGTGCCCACAAGACTTTTGACTAATGCAGGTTGTTGCCTAGAGTTTTTGCTTCAAAATGATCTGAAAATCATCCTGCCAAATCATTCACATAAAACAATACATTGATTTAAATTTTGTAAGACACTTTTTGTTTGGAAAGGCAATATGTGCAGGGGCGTGAATGATCCAACACCATCATGCATAATGTGGTTCACACCTTAGAAGACAATAACCCGCATAATGAGCTGCATAATGAGCCTTTCATTCAGGTGTGTCACTGAGCCACAAGAAAGAATGCAAGGAAAAAAACAAAGAAAATACACATATATATTCTACAAAATTGGTTGAGAGTTGGAATCATCTTGATTTTTTTTTTTTTTTTTTTTACAAATTGTGTATGCTTGCAAATTGAATAATATCCAAGGTAAAGATTTCTAGTAATTGTGCAGTTAATTCTCATATTAATTAACACATAATTCTCATACGCATTTTATTTGTAAGCTTTGATTTGTGGATAGGGGGTGGGATTAAATAAGTTTTTTTTCTTCTTCCCACTCCTTTTTCGAATATGCAATGGACATTGACAATGGTAAAAAAAAGAAAGTTTTTGGCTGTAACTATTGATAATTGTTATTATGTTTTATGTTTAACTTGATTTGATTTGTATACTTGATTTAATTTTCTTGTCGGAGTTTCTTTTTGCATAAATTCTAAATAAATACTGTATTTTCAGAAAGTATTGGAATATGTATCCTCTCCCCAAATTTGTCAGTAATAAAACACAATAAGAATAATTTAAAGAGAAATTAAAATTAAAATTGACATTTTAAGATTTTGTTTACATCTACCTTGTAAATAAATCTTTTTTTTGCTATTTTATTAAAGATTACAATTACAACAACAATAAAAATTTTAACAATATTTCAAGTGTAATCTTTCTTTGTAAAAACTAAAGTAGGCCTATACATTTTATCATGCATATTTCAAAGTTAAAGATTCATTAGTATGAATATAGCCTAGATTGGAACAAACACTATAATAACATCTTAGTTGATGACTTTATTTTTGACAAAACATACTATATATTTAACATATGAGCAGAAACTGGCTAACAAAAGCTTATTTGATGTGGCAGTAGTCTTGTACAGTAAAAACTTTATAATCTATCCAAAACTAGTCAACGATGTGTTGTCTTTCATATTTTGTCTGTAACATATTGTCTTTTATGATATACTAGGGCATATAAATGTTAATTTGCATTGTAATACGTTGCTTATACAAATACATTTTATTTCAACATATTTCAGTTGATTTTTACTCATCTCAGTATAGCAATATAGTTTGGTAAAAGCTGTTCATTCATTCACACACAAAAACGCGATACATATTTAAACAGTATTTTTGCAAGCTGTAAAGAGGGCAACCACCCATAATAGCATTATAATAATCTAGCCTTGATGTCATGAATGCATGAACTAACTGTTCCGCATTTGTCATTGAGAGCATATGACGTAATTTAGATAAATTTTTCAAATGAAAAAAATGCAGTTTTACAGATACTACACACGTGACTTTCAAATGAAAGATTGGTTTTAAAAAGCACACCCAAGTTCCTAACCGACGACGATGACTTGACAGAGCAGCCATCAAGTGTTAGACAGTATAGTTAGTACATGAGGAAGATTTTTGTCCAATAATTATAATCTCTGTTTTTTTCAGAATTTAAGGTTGGGTAGGTAAGAATTGTCTAAAGAATTTTTTTTCAAATTGGCTTAAACTGTCTTTATATACCAATACATAATTAAAATGACTATAGTGTATTTAATCTTCAAAAAACACAGCTCATTAATTCCTACCGGGACGAAACAAGTGATTGGCTTGCGCGACTGTCACTCTCCGTCGCCATGACTACCGCGCTATTACTGGCTCTGCCCACTGTTTTTAGGTGGGAGCGAATGGAATTAATGAGCTGTGTTTATTGAAGATTAAATACACTAGAGGCACTCTTTTTTATACTCTCTATTTCAGAGTACTTGAATTTTAATTATGTATTGGTATATAAAGACAGTTTAAACAAATTTGAATAAAAGTTTTTTTAGACAATTCTGACCTACCCTACCTTTAAGTAGAAGGACATTACTAGTCATCCAGTTTTTTATATCATCTATGCATTCCGTTAATTTTGTGAATTGGTAAGTTTCGTCAGGTTGTGAAGAAATATAGAGCTGAGTATCATCAGCATAACACTGAAAACGAATGCCATGCTTCCTTATTATCCTAAGGGTACCATACAGAGTGAACAGCAACTGTCCTAGTACCGAGCCTTGTGGTACGCCATACTGAACTTTTAATCGATAAGACATATCCTCATTTACTGCTACAATCTGATAACGGTCAGATAAGTATGATTTAATCCATACTAATGCAATTCCACTAATGCCAACATCATTTTCGAGTCTATTTAAAGGGACACCAGGCAAGCCTGAGTGTTTTTTTTTCTACGAAGCTCCCCCTAGTGTCTGGTAGTAAATGCTTTTGTCACGATGTGACGAACTAGAGGCGGAACGAAAAGCCGCAGAGAAACGTTCCCACTCGGCGCGGTTTCGATCAAACACCAAGCCAGCCTCGGGTGCGTCGCTGCCATGGCGACCTGCTGTCCAGTCGACGCCCCTCTCACAGCCGTAAGCCCGCTGTACTGCTATGCTGGCAAGGCCAGCTGTACCCAGAGTCCTTCCCTGTTGTCCAGTCGACGCCCCTCTCACAGCCGTAAGCCGGCTGTACTGCTATGCTGGCAAGGCCAACTGTACCCGGAGTCCTTACCTGTTTTCCAGCCGTAAGCCCGCTGCACTGTTATACAGGAAGAGCCAACTGTACCTGGAGTCCTTACCTGCTGTCCAGTCGACACCCCTTTCACAGCCGTAAGCCCACTGTACTGCTATGCTGGCAAGGCCAGCTGTACCCGGAGTCCTTACCTGTTGTCCAGTCGACGCCCCTCCCACAGCCGTAAGCCCGCTGCATTGTTATACAGGAAGAGCCAACTGTACCTGGGGTCCCTACCTGCTGTCCAGCTTATGTTCCCTTCGGACTCGAGGTGCCCACACAGTTGGGTTGTGGCCATTCCCCCAGCGCCCACCGAGAACCCAGAAGAAGGAGAAGATTTTAAATTAGGATTTTCAAATCGTTTACTTTTTAATACCTTGTCTGCTGGTTTCTGGTCTGCTCCTCAGTGGTACTAGTCAAAGGGGAGGGTGTAGACCTTAGTCGACCCCCCCGACCTGTGACAGATTATTGGCGTAGTCGGCAGGGTACCACTGAGTTGAGCCACCAGAGGCCAGGATGGCAGACGAAGAAGCACCGGGAGCACGACGACAAGCCATGCCCATTTTTTTGGGAGCCCCGTGGGCCCAGAAGTACGGAGACTGGGTAAGCGGAGCCCGTTCTAGGGACTAGAACGTTTTGGTGGGGGAGTATGTCACGAGGTGACGAAATAGAGGCGGAACGAAAAGCCGCAGAGAAACGTTCCCACCCGGCGCGGTTTCGATCAAACACCAAGCCAGCCTCGGGTGCGTCGCTGCCATGGCAACAGCACCCGCTGATGGTAGAGTGACAGCAGGTGCGGCGGATTAAGCGGCTGTCTGATGATTGGGACATGTGGCTGCGAGAGAGTGATAAAAGCAGAACGGGGAGAAGAGAAGAAGGGAGGCAGGTGTGGGTAATTGAGCGTCGTTCTCCCCCTGTGTTGGGTCGGGGCTGCGCGTTGTCTTGTGTTTGGTGAGATGGGCTGAGGGAGATCTTCTGTGGATGACGGCTGGCGAGATTGCTCTGTGGAAGAACTGGGAGGCGAAGAATAGAGAGGTCGAGGGTGAATTTCCTACCAAGCAGCACTGAGTCTCACTACTTGGATGAATATAAGTACAACTTTCTCTTTGGATGAATTTAAATGCTGCCTTACACCCCAATGTATGGAATGTGAGACGAGTGGAATAGAAGAGGAGCCCAGCCGCCAAATGGTGAAGATAGTTGTGGTGATACATGATCACTGTTGCAAATTCCTCTCTCCTTACAGTCCCATCGCTTGAGTGAAATAGTGTACTGTTCCTCCAGCCGCGTTCCATCGGCGGGATTTCCCCTCGGGAGTCAGTGAACCCCGCGCATTCAAGATTGGGAAGGAAGTGGACCGTGGCCATAATTTCACGGAGTGGGTGAGAGTGATGTGTGGAGATGCTGTGCCCCACCGTGTGTATTTGAAGTGAAGTGAAGTGGTTGCACGTTTGATGTATAGAGTTCTGTCACGCGCCCATCCGTCCTGTTCCTTTGTTATAGCCTGGGGTGCTCTGAGAAAGCGAGTCGCTGTGAATGCTAAGCCGTAAGCCCGCTGTACTGCTATGCTGGCAAGGCCAGCTGAACCCGGAGTCCTTACCTGTTGTCCAGTCGACGCCCCTCTCACAGCCGTAAGCCCGCTGCACTGTTATACAGGAAGAGCCAACTGTACCCGGAGTCCTTACCTGTTGTCCAGTCGACGCCCCTCTCACAGCCGTAAGCCCGCTGCACTGTTATAAAGTGTTACGTTCCCCATGTATTTGTGTGTGTGTGTTTCTGTTCTGTCTCCCTTCATTGATTTCAGGTGGTGACCGGGCATTGGCTGTTTGCGGGCACGTGTCATCATTGTGGGCGCGTCATCATCTGTTCCACCAATCCACTGCTGTGCCATGGGTTTAACCCTCTAGGCGCCACGGTCGAGTTTACTCGACAAGATGCGGCACTGAATAAAACGGCCGATTTTGTCAAATAGGGTGTCAAATTTCCTTCAACCTCCCATCCACTAGTTGGCAGACATGTTATACTTCATCCCAGACTCAAAAAAAACGTCATGCTTTTATACAAAATCTTCGAGCTAGAGCGCATTGAATCAGCGCGAACAAAAGCGGAGCTAGTGTGCGAGTGAGCCATTTTATCAAAGCAATATTGTCAACGTCAGCGAGTATTTGCATTAGATTATAATTATTATTATTATTATTATTATTATTATCTAATTGCATCAATAAAGCTTACCCACAATGAAGTGTTGGGTCTTCTATTCGCGGACCCTGGTTCTGAAGGGAAATATCTGCCTTCAGAAGTTGACGGTGATTATGAAAGTGAAAGTATAGCCCATTCGTTACACCAAGCACAAACAGTGAATCCTTTGCCCAATGTAGATGGTCATTTGCCCGATGTCAGTGGTGGGAACAATGTTTCCCGGGGTCGGAGTGTTCATCGCGAAGTTAGCAGGTGTGTTATTGTTGTGGGGAACGAGGCGGGAGATTTTTTACCGCGCTAGCCATGTAGTTTGTCTTCTGACCGTGTGCCTCTCCGCAATCGCGGCGACATTATTGTGGTGGAGACTTTGTCTAAAGCTACTGGGTATGTTAGACGAGGTCAAAGTATTCATAGGACAGTTATGGGGCAACGTGTGGAGGCAGGGTGGGGAGTCGCAATGACAATGACAGTAGTCCGAGCTGTGCGCACTCGGCGCGCGCGCGAGGCAGATCTGGCCGCGCCCGCGCTGCTCGTAGCAGGAGCAGAGGCGGTGTGGACACGGGGCAACTAAGCAGGTCTTGTTTACTTGTGTTTGTGTGTCATATGAATAATATATATATGTAATATATATATATATATATATATATATATATATATATATATATATATATATATATAATCAGAGTGCCTACTGTATGTAGTAAATGGAAAATCTCTACAGCAAAAGGCCAAACACTACATGCATTCGGTTTGTTTCTACCATTTATTAGTAATGATTTACACAGTTTGTTTACTACTTACTATTTACCTGAGCATTCAGTATTGTGCAATATAGCATACAGAAGGTGAGGGACATTTTTGGGGGAAAGAAGTGCTGCATTTTATCATTTAAATTTGTGAATTTTCATGAAAATACTATAATCCAAGATGACCGCCACCATATGACGTCATAATATGCAAATTAGATGGGAAAATGTAATCCCTACATAAACTTTGGGTCATCCTTAATATTTCTCTAATTTACAGAAAGTCTCTATCTTTTATCACTTTTAAGATATTCACCTTATTCCGCCCCGCCCACTTTTACTTCTGTCCAGTACTTCCGTTGTAAACGAACTTCCGGTTTAGCGGACTCTCATTCAATTTCGAGGAGAACTGCAGAGAAGTCTCACTGATAAAATGTCACATAAGGTAAGCTAATTTGTGCCAAATGTGCTCTGTACGTGTGTACCAACAGCACAGCAATGCAATGCAATGTTTCTCTAGGTAATTTTTTAACGACTTTTAGGTGTTTATATGACCCGTCTGCCTGTCTGATCGCAGCCCGGCCGATGTGTAGTGTTTAGCCTACATTAGCCACAAACATCTAAAGTTGTAACACCAGTTCGTGGCTATTTTTTTCTCATCTGTTAGCTATACACTGCAAATGTATCTGGTGATTAAACAAACAAACTGTGGTGTAATAATGTTTCAAACTTTACATGTAGTAGTGTTTGTGCACATATTCATAACTAAGTAATAGCTATTAGAAAGACACAGCTATTAAATAATTTGATGGTGGCATTGTTTCAAAAGCTTCAAGTGAAATGTACTTTAGTACATTGCAGCAGTTATTAATAACCATAGGCCAACGCATTTGGCTATAAAATTATAGCCTATCTACTTATATCAATATCATACTGAGAACAGTAAAGCATAAATGTAAAAACAAATGTAGCTACAGCGCTCTCTTATTTCACACTGTCTGCTGCATCATTAGTCTGTTACATTAAAATTTTAAGTGTTTCTGACTATACTAATTACTTTTATCTTTCACAGATGTCAACAATGGAGAAAAGTACATGGGAGGAAACAATACACACACTGAAGAGCTCAGGGGGGATATGTTTGCCTCACCCAAGGGATGTGTCTGAGTGGGGTGATGACATGAAGCAATGGCCACATATTACATATGGCGACATTTTTAATTATTTTGTTTTGTCTCTTGGGGTTGATGGTTCTGCTATGCGGAACTTTAAAAGTACTGAGGCATACCAATACCTCCACAGTGGTAAAGTCGGCCGTGTGTTGGTTCACCTGGAGGAGGAGTATGTGTTTCTGAAAGCAAGCGTGAGCCCAAGTCAGGCCATCACTCCATCTCATTTGGCTTGGGTGTTGGCCACATCCAATGGAGCAGTGGAGACTACAGGATGCACTTGCATTGCTGGGTTAGGGAGGTCCTGTAGTCATGCAGCAGCAATATTGTGGAAGGTGGGTTGAGCTGATTAAATGCTAAAATGTTTATGTATGGCAAGGCAATTTTTCTAAATACAATGAATAACATATCTATTCATTTATTTAAATATATATATATATATACTGTATGTTTGTAAGTATTAGATATCATTTGAATTTAATTTGTCATGTTGTGTATTGTTTTTCCAAAAATGTAAACCTTTTATTTTCTCTTTTATCAGAGTACAGTAACAGCCACTGAAATGTTGTCTAATTGTGAGTATGTGGTCAAATCTCTCAATGATACGAAGGAGTAAGGTAAGTGAAGTCACTGCAGGTAAGTAAGCATGATTTTATTGGCATGCTTGTAAAATGCACATCAGACGATTTTGCCACTGAACATGAAGGTAAGTTTGCACTAACTGCTATCTACCAATGGAGTGAGCAGCTTCTGATCGCTTTCTGTAGTGACAGTTTTTAAACATACAGTGCTTAATAAATGTATTAGAGCACCACCCAGTATAATGTTACCCGCTGCCGCCAGAATTTAACAGTATTTCTGTTTACCAAAATATCTTCTTATCTTTCTATATCTGGATCTGATGGACTGAAGAGAGACTTTGCAAAACTACATAAAAACAATGACAGCAAGAAAGAAGCTGTTTTCAGGCCCAAAGGTGCCCATACTAAATACCGAAATTATTTCTCAATTATTATTTTGTAATTCCAATTGGTTATTTTAACAATGAAAGAGTTCATTTGAAACACACTTTAGATATATTTCTAAAGTCATGACAGGTGGTCTAATACATTTGTTAAGCACTGTCCATCCATTCATTTTTATTTTTTGTCTAATCACAATCATTTCATAAGGTAAGGTTATGTAAGCCTACAATATTTGTTAGCTGAATAAATGTGTGTCCGACTCCTTTGTGGCAGTGTTTCCATTTGGAAATTGATCTAATAAATAAAATTGGCATGTGTTATTTTTTCACAGCTTAACACTGTGCTTTGTGTTAGGTGGAGAATGCAGTGTCCAGTGGGCTCACTGGACTATCCTGCACCGATGAACAGCGCCAGTGGAATAAGGGAACACAGAGGAATCTTGAGCCAAAACCTTTGAGGGACATTCAGTTCACACACCACAAAGTGTCTGACACTTTTGGTCAAGGCTCAAGATCAAGAATGAACCCTCTCCCTCCCACCCCTATTTTTCACACTCACGAGCAGCTCAACTTAGCCTTCAAAAATCAGGCTTTCCCTAGATCCACCCTGCTGTTCAAATGTGTGAATGCTAACCCTACTGTACCACCAATAGATCCACACACACCAACCATATCGCATACCAACCATGATGGAACCATGTCCTGCTCAGGATGCTTGTCATTTTACGACACCTTTGTGGCCATTGATGACAAGAGGTTAGAGGAAGCAACTAGGGAGCAGAGTATGTCCCAGCTCTGGCATGATTCCCGAAAATTGAGAGTAACTGCCAGCTCTGCTAAAAAAGTCCCAGTCAGAACCAGCCCAGATGCATTTCTCAAAGCACATGTGTATCCTAGGTTTCATGGCAGTGCTGCAACAAAACATGGGGTGGTGAGTGAAGGTCAGGCGGTAAAGTGGTTGGAGGAGCAAGGCCACACAGTTACTAGAAGAGGTACAATTCTGTGTCCGGGAGAGCCTTGGCTGTCAGCAAGTCCAGATGGAATAATGGAGTCAGGTGTACTGCTGGAAATTAAGTGCCCCTTTCTGAAGGATAACGAGACAATAACTGATCTGATGGAGCGGGGGAAGTATGACGTGAGGTTGGTTGATGGAGTGCCTCAGCTTCAAGAAAATGGTTCTCGTGGTTTTTTTGTCCAGATCCAACTTACCATGCTGTGTGCTGGGTTAAGAGCATGCAAGCTCCTGATCTGGTCCTCTTCACAACAGGTAGTGGTGGATGTGCCCTTCAACAAGGACTTCTGCTCAAAAATTGTTGCAAGGCTCAAAATATTTTATTTCACATATTTACTGCCTTATGTGGCAGTTGAGCATCAGGAGGGTCGTTTGGTGCTTTGTGCGCGATATGCACAGGGACTGTGTGCTGGGCAGACACAAACGTGAAGTCAAATTATTATTTCTATAGGTTGCTTTCACACTGTAGAATTCTATTTCAGTTGGAGCAGGTGCCAAATACAGTAGTTTAGTTTTTGAATAGTTTGCAAAATTGACGAAATGTTGTACTTCATTAAAGTTATTGGCCAACAACAAAGCCTTTCAGCCACAAGAATAATATGACGTGTTTGTGATTCTATTTTTTGACAAATGTTTACATCTTAGTTCATATGTGCTGACAGAATAGTTTGACAGTTTTTGTTCCATGTTCTGTTTAATGTACAAATAAACAGCTTTCATTGTAACAAGCAGTGATTGTTTCTATCAACATTTTATAACTCTACATGTATCAATTTCATGTTTCTTTAAAACGTGCATTATGTAAAAATAAAAAAAAGTACACAAGCACGCAGGAATCACTAAAGACAATTGAGTAGAGGAAACACTGTTAAAGAAAAGCTTAACTTAAGTATTTACAATTATTAATTTACAACTAATCTTCCTCTTCATGAATGATATCCCCACGCAGGTTAGATAAAGCTGCACAGATTCTCAAGATTTTGTCCAATTTGGGGGCCAGATTAATCGGAACAGTCTGTGAAATGAGTCTGAAGTTTTTTAGACGACGGATGACCCGTTCAACATGGACACGGACATTAGCAATGCGTCTGGTGTTGGTTGTGTCCTCTTCTGACAGTTGCAGCCCCTTTTTTGTGAACGCTGGCAAGATGAGCTTAACTTTTCGTTCACGGAGGAGGTCTGAAATGATGAAGCCTCTGTCCGCCATGACTACATCTCCTGCACGTAGGTAGTCCAAAAAGCCACTATCTGCTGTAATAAATTTGTCACTGCACCGTCCTCCATATGCAGCAGACACAAACATTATTAGACCACAGGGAGCAATCGCCACCAGGTATTTGATTGTATTTTGGCCGTAATAATGACTATAAGACTCGCCTCTTGAGTCAAGGTTGTGGGGTTTCTGGAGGGGGGTTTCAGAGCAGTCAATGACACAGGTTGTTGTTGGATAGTGATCTTTAAAACATTGTGGTATTGTAGCTTGAATGGTCTCCCTGGGCAGCCATGGGATGTAAGTCATTTACATTTACATTTACATTTATTCATTTAGCTGACGCTTTTATCCAAAGCGACTTACAAATGAGAAACAATAGAAGCAATTAAACTAGCAGTAGGACAACAATATGTAAGTGCTATGACCCTTCACAGTACAATCCAACGCAATTTTTTTTTTTTTTTTTTTTTTTTTTTTTTTTTATATAAGAAAGTGTTAGTAGTACTGGATTAAGTGCTCAAGTGCTGCCGAAAAAGATACGTCTTCAGCAGTTTCTTAAAGATGGCTACAGACTCAGCAGCTCTGGCTGAGTTAGGCAGATCATTCCACCAGCAGGGAACAGTCATGGTAAAGGTCCGAGAGAGAGATTTCGTGCCTCTTTGGGATGGCACCACCAGACGCCGCTCACTTGCAGAGCGCAAGTTTCTGGATGGCACATAAGTCTGTAGTAATGAGTTCAGGTACAAGGGAGCAGTGCCAGTGGTTGTTCTGTAGGCAAACGTCAGTGACTTGAATTTGATGCGAGCGGCAACCGGCAACCAGTGCAGTTTCGTGAGGAGAGGAGTGACGTGTGCTCTCTTCGGCTCGTTGAAGACCACTCTAGCTGCAGCATTCTGGATCAGTTGCAGAGGTTTGACAGTGCAAGCTGGGAGACCAGCCAGGAGAGCATTACAATAGTCCAGTCTGGATAGAACAAGCGCCTGAACAAGGAGTTGTGTAGCATGCTCTGATAGGAAGGGCCTGATCCTTCTGATGTTGTACAAGGAAAATCTGCATGACCGGGCAGTGCTAGCAATGTGGTCTGTGAAATTCAATTGGTCATCAATTACAACTCCAAGGTTCCTGGCTGATCTTGATGGAGTTATGGATGAAGAGCCTAGCTGGATGGTGAAGTTGTGATTAAGTGCTGGGTTAGCCGGGATTACAAGTAGCTCTGTCTTCGCAAGGTTTAGTTGAAGGTGGTGGTCCTTCATCCAGCCAGAGATGTCTGTCAGGCAGGCTGAGATGCGAGTGGCTACCGTCGGATCATCAGGCTGGAATGAGAGGTAGAGTTGTGTGTCATCAGCGTAGCAGTGGTAGGAAAAGCCATGTTTCTGAATCACAGATCCTAGTGATGTCATGTAGATGGAGAAGAGAAGTGGTCCAAGCACTGAGCCCTGAGGCACACCAGTAGCTAGATGTAGGGTTTTAGACACCTCACCCCTCCACGACACCCTAAAGGACCTACCTGAGAGGTAAGACTTGAACCACAGGAGTGCAGTTCCCGAGATGCCCTTCCTCTTTAGGATTGACAGGAGGATCTGGTGGTTAACTGTGTCAAAGGCAGCAGACAGATCCAGCAGGATGAGAACTGAGGATTTGGAAGCGGCTCTTGCAAGTCTTAGTGCTTCGATTACTGAGAGCAGAGCAGTCTCAGTTGAGTGTCCGCTTTTGAAGCCAGACTGATTGTTGTCCAAGAGGTTGTTCTGCGTAAGAAAGGAGGAGATCTGGTTGAAAACGACTCGTTCAAGTGTCTTTGCGACAAATGGAAGGAGGGATACCGGTCTGTAGTTTTCTAGATGTGCTGGATTTAGAGTGGGTTTCTTAAGCAGTGGGGTAACCCGAGCCTGCTTGAATGCTGTGGGAAATGTGCCAGTGTGAAGAGAGGCGTTTATGATGTGTGTGAGTGCGGGTACAACAGAGGAAGAAATAGCTTGAAGTAGGTTAGTGGGAATAGGGTCGAGCGGACAGGTAGTAGGTCGACTGGAAAGAAGGAGTTTTGAGACTTCTGTCTCTGAAAGCAAGGAGAATGAGGGTAGAGTCTGTGTGTTAGCTGCCAAAATGTGTGTGTTAGTTTGTGGATTGGTAAATTGTCCGCTGATGGTGGTTGTTTTATTTATGAAGAATGTTGCAAAATCGTCAGCTGTTAGGGTTGACGAAGGAGGAGGAGGAGGAGGGTTAAGAAGAGAGGAGAAGGTTTTGAAGAGCTTGCGAGAGTCAGAAGAATTGTTAATTTTGTTGTGATAGTAAGTAGTTTTAGCAGTAGATATGTTAGCAGAGAAGGAAGAGAGGAGGGATTGATAAAGACCAAGGTCAGTAGGATCTTTGGATTTGCGCCACTTCCTCTCTGCACCCCTGAGTTTCGAACGATGTTCACGAAGAACATCAGATAACCAGGGGGCAGAGGGAGTGGCGCGGGCTGGCCTGGTGGAGAGAGGGCAGAAGTTGTCCAAGCAGGATGTTAAAGTGGAGAAAAGAGTATCAGTTGCATTGTTAGTATCTAGTGCTGAGAGCTGGTCTGGAGGAGGAAGTGTGGATGAGACCAAAGAGGATAGGCAAGAGGGTGAGAGTGAGCGTAGGTTACGCCGAAAGGTGACCTGTGGAGGAGTGTGTGTTGTGTTCTGGGGCAGATTGAGATTGAGAGTGAGGAGGAAGTGATCTGAGGTGTGCAGTGGAGTGACTAGAGTATGGTCAGTGGAGCAGTAGCGTGTGTAAATAAGGTCCAGTTTGTTACCTGATTTATGAGTAGCTGTAGTAGATACTAGTTTGAGGTCGAATGAGGCAAGCAGAGTGTGGAAATCAGCAGCTTGAGGTTTTTCAAGGTGGATGTTGAAGTCTCCAAGAACTATGAGAGGAGTACCATCCTCGGGGAAGGATGAGAGTAGTACATCGAGCTCTTCTAAGAAACTGCCAAGCTGACCTGGGGGACGATATACAACTACACAATGGATTTTAATAGGACTAGTGATGGTAATAGAATGTGATTCAAATGAGCTGTTACACATGGGTGGTAGATTATTAAATTTCCAATCGTTTGAGATGAGCAGACCAGTACCTCCACCCCTTCCAGTCAGACGAGGGGTGTGTGAGAAAGTGAATTTAGTGGAGAGGGCAGCCAATGTGGCAGTGTCCTCTGGTCTGATCCAGGTCTCAGTCAGGGCCAGAAGGCTGAGACCTAAATGACTAGAAATAGATGTAATGAAATCAGCTTTGTTTACTGCAGATTGGCAATTCCAGAGAGCAATAGGAAAAGAAAAAATTGTACTAGAAGACATTGGAAGGGTACGCAGGTTGTTAGGATTGGAATGCCTCTGACGTGTGGCATTGGATTTACGCATGTTAGTAATAGTAGGGATTAGAAGACACATGGTGTAAGAGCTCACAAATAGAAAGATCAGGTGAAAGTTGATTAGAAAAGAGAGGAAACGATAAAACAAATAATGAGAAATTACTACTCAAGTGCTTTGCCGGTGTCCTTGCTCGGTGGAGTCGCACAGGTAGAGTCGTTGGTCTTTACACTCTTCGGTCTTCACACGATGAGGGCTTCACGCCGCCGCGACCGCTGCCGCGGAGCACTAAGCCTATTTATACACGCCTAATACCTGATTGTTTAATACAGCTGGCCACGCCCACTGTTTAGCCACGCGAAACTCAAAAGTCACGACACAAACAAATGCCACGTGCGCGTGCGTTTTACCAGAGTAAAACACAGCAAACAAACACAAAGTTTCCTAGCAACAAAGAACCGCGCTAAAATCGACTGAGAAAAGTAAACACTCACACACAGATGTCTTCTCTTGCTGTTCAACTGCTTCTTCTGACAACTTCTATTGACTAGCTGTTTTTAAATGCTTAACTGGCTTATGGCCACGCCCACTGTTTAGCCACGCGAAACTCAAAAGTCACGACACAAACAAATGCCACGTGCGCGTGCGTTTTACCAGAGTAAAACACAGCAAACAAACACAAAGTTTCCTAGCAACAAAGAACCGCGCTAAAATCGACTGAGAAAAGTAAACACTCACACACAGATGTCTTCTCTTGCTGTTCAACTGCTTCTTCTGACAACTTCTATTGACTAGCTGTTTTTAAATGCTTAACTGGCTTATGGCCACGCCCACTGTTTAGCCACGCGAAACTCAAAAGTCACGACACAAACAAATGCCACGTGCGCGTCCTCATCAATAAGTCCTCATCTTCTCCTCCATGATGTCGTACCACAATGATGTAATCTTGCTGACTTGTGACTGTGAGACATGAAATATTTCAGCAAGGTGATCCTGCAGCAAATTCAGCCGCAGCTTCATCAGTGACATAAACACCTGATCACGAGCATCCATCTGAAAAGCATTTATGTAATCCTTTGTCAGCTGATCAGCTAAAAAAGAAAAGGTTTCCAAATTCAAGCCTGTGTACAGAAGGCTGAGGTGATCAGAGCGGAGAAGTTGTTTGTTCAGTTCGGGGGGACCCGAGCACTGTGTTGCCTTATCGTGCTTAAGTGGCTGGTCTAATAATGGGGTAGGACTCCCTGCGTAGTCGTGGTCAGGAGGAAGCCAAGGGGTTTCTTCCTCATGATTATTGTCTTCCACAGCACAGGTGGCAGATGCAGCTGAGGAAACAAAAATAGTACAACATTGGTGACATCTATATATTTAAGTAAAGTTAAAGTTACTTCAATACAACAGTAGGGGTTCAAGTAAATATAATGTACTCAAATTAGAGAAATTGTGAACGCTACATCCGTTTGACAATTTGTACAAAAAAAAATCATGCAATTCAAATGAAAAGTCTGATCTTAAATTTACAAAACTAAGAAATAATTAAATAATTTTGGAAGAAGAAATGTTTCATATTGTTAAAATAAAGCTTTTAGTTAAACAAAAACGTTTATAACAGACTGTTAAAAATACTCAATTACATTAAAAGTAAAGAAACTTTGTAAATATAGCTAGCTAACGCAGTACTGCACACCTCTGGTTTTCATAATTTCACAAAGTGTTACATAGAACCAATCACATTACTTTACATATTTTAACAAATTAAAGAACATGACATGATCTTTGTTAAATGTCTTGATAGCCCAATAAATAATGTCTATTGCACTAAACATACACAAACAGGATCAGGCGGAGAGTCTTGTCAAACAACTTATTCATCATGTCAACTTACTTGTGTTTCTTACTAGCACCCGGCGAGGTCTCTTCAGAGGCGCGACGTAGCCTAACCATTTCTCGGGGTATGGATGTTCAGGAGTAGGTTTACCGTCTACAAAGTGATAGGAACAGACAAAAGGAAACTTCGGCGGGTTCTTTAAATTCAGCGCCTTAAGCCACGCACGCCTGTCCTCTTCCTTGACCGGGGGTCGGTGCAGAGTAAATGCTGGCCCACAACATTCAGATCTCTTCTTTTGATGCTCATAACAAAGCTGAGACAGCGTCAAATTTCTTTTTCTCCAGCTGTTATGGCAGCCACGGACTGCACAGTTAACACTGGCCATCTCTAATTTCTTTAAATAAATTAGAAGGCAATTAAATTAAACTAAGACTGATAACAGATTTGACCAGGGCAAACAAAGCGCTAAGTAGCTAAAACAGGAAGTGAGATTACGCGGATGGCGCCACCCAGTGCTACTTCCGGAATAAGGTGAATAGCCTTTTGAAATTAAGATGTCAAAATCAAACGTTTTAGGAAAAAACCTCTGGCGCCTAAAGGGTTAAAAGGCCCATTCACAACAAATGAAGACAGATCCTCGCCAGATCTCATCCAACTTGCGTGTTCCGAGCACGTTGTCAAAACCACTATCACTTTTCATGTTATTACCTCTATTGTTGTTGATTTGAGTGACCACTTCTGCCTGAGTTTTGATACACCTTGAGAGATGCCTAGCTAATCTAGAGCACTGAGTTTCACCTATCGCGAAATAGGACGGGAGGTAGGAATCATTGTGTTAGTTAAGCGTGGAGTGTTCACCACTATTGTACTTTTGTTTTTATTCTGTATAGTTTAGTTAAGGCGGCGTACCCGCTGAAGAACTCGGTTTTGTTTCTATCTTTTATTGTGTTAGTTAGTTTAGTAGGTACGGCTAAAATTAGATTTCAGTTATGTTTTGCTTATTTCAATAATTTGGCGACACTCTTGATTTTCCTTATTTTTTTGTACATTACTTTTACTCTAACGAATCTGTTACTTGATTCAAATGAACATGTCTCTAACTTTCATTCACAGAGAATAAACGTTTTTTTTTTTACGTGTAATTCATGTTTCTTGGTTGTCTTTCCTGCATCCACACACAGCAATAGTGTCTCACATAAATGTTATGTAATCATCCCCTTTTACATCTTTAAACAAGTAACATTTGGTGGTGGCAGCGGTGGGATATTCCTTAAAAGGGATATCTTATTTCCTTGGGATGAGTTTGTGAGCGCTGTTGCTTGTGTGTGGGTTGGAATAACCTTGAAGGAGGTATTGTCTGAATGAAAGATCTTAAGAGGCTTCTGTGGATTCTAGCATTGGTGGTGGTGAGTTTAGTCAGAATGGCTGATTGCGATCTGGATAGTTTTGTGAGTGCACCTACGGTCGAACAATTAGGTAAGTGTAGGAAAGATGATTTATTGAGAGTTGCAGAACATTACCAAATTAGAGTTCCTAGACAGCAGCTTAAGCGAGAGATTAAAAATATTTTAGTGCAGGAGCTAAGGAAGTTGGAGGTGTTGGAACCGGCTGATAAATCTGAGGAGATTCTGGGCTCTGGAGCTGGTCCTTTAGGTGAGGAGGAAGCGAGTGGGACTGATGAGGCGGAGGGTTCTGATGCCAAAGCAGTCTTGCCGCCCTTTGAACCTTCTTCTCCGTCTGTAGCGGGAGATGAGTCGCGTCTCAGAGTACGTTTGGCGAAAGTCCAACGGGAAGAGCGCGAGAGGGCAGAGGACCGTAGAGCTAAGTTAGATATGCAACTCCACATCCGTCGTCTGGAAATAGAGGCGGACACGCAAGTAAGGTTGCGTGAGTTGGACCTAAGAATAGCCAGAGAGACACCGGTTCCGCCTATACTTCCTGTATCAGCTGCTCAATCTGCGCAGCTGTCGCGGCGGGTGCGAGTCCGACGTTTGATGTGAGTAAACACATTTCTCTTGTTCCACAGTTCAGAGAGGCTGAGGTTGACTCATACTTTAATGTATTTGAACGAGTTGCTTCTATGCTTAACTGGCCTAGAGATGTGTGGCCGTTACTGCTTCAATGTAAATTGACGGGAAAAGCTCAGGAAGTATGTGCTGCCCTATCTTTACAGGATAGCTTAGATTATGACGTTATTAAAACGGCAATTTTGAGGGCTTATGAGCTCGTACCGGAGGCGTACAGACAGCGATTTAGGAATCACAAAAAAGTTTCAAATCAGACGTTCGTTGAGTTCGCTAGGGAGAAGAGTTTGTTTGACCGGTGGTGCACATCAAATAAATTAGCAGATTTTAATGCTCTCCGTGAGTTGGTTTTGTTAGAGGAGTTTCAAAGTTGTATTCCTGATCGTATCGTTGTCTATCTAAACAAGCAGAAGGTGACATCAGTGTCACAGGCGTCTGTTTGTGCGGATGAGTTTGCGCTTACGCACAAGAGTGTTTTTACTCTTGCTCAGACTGAAAACGTTTCGCATGTTCCTGCTGTTTTGAAAGATCAGTGGCGTTCGAAAAATGTTTCAAAAGCTAAGGAAGGCAGAGAATGTTTTTACTGTCGCAAACCGGGACACCTTATTGCTGAATGTCTGGCTTTTAAAGCGCAAAGAGCAAGGTGTCAGTACTAAAAGTGAAAACTGTTGATCGCACAGATAATGAGAACTGTGATGTCTTAGATGTTAGTTATCAACCTTTCCTGATGGAAGGATTTTTATCTGTCAGTGAACATGCTCCTGATCCAGTCAGAGTTACTATGTTGCGTGATACCGGGGCGATGCAATCGTTTATAGTAGCTGACGCGTTACCGTTTTCTGAACGTACTTTTTGTGGAAGTCATGTGTTAGTACGTGGTCTTGAGATGAGCACTATGAAAGTTCCTTTGCATCAGATTCACCTGAAGTCAGATTTGGTTTCAGGCCTTGTGAAAGTTGGAGTTCGTGATAGTTTACCAGTGCATGGAGTGAACTTCATTCTCGGTAATGATATTGCAGGTGGTAAAATTGTGCCGCTATTAGAGGTTTGTGATAAACCTATTTTGTCCGATGACACTGATGAAATGTCCGAGAAATTCCCGGAGGTTTTTCCTGTTTGTGCTGTGACGCGAGCGCAGGCTCGTAAGTTCGCTGATGCTGATGATTTATCCTCCACTTTCATAGCACCAATGTTTGTAAACGATGCTCTGATGCCTGATGCAGGTAAGCCAGATGGCGCAGTCATTTTTCTGAAATCAGATGATTTGAAATTAGAAGTCACTAGTGAGAAAATTATCGCAGCCCAAAAAGAGGATTTTTCTCTGCGTAAATGTTTTTCTTCTGTCATTTCCGTGGAAGAGGCGCAGAAGAAGAGAAACGCTTATTACATGCAGAACGGGTTACTGATGCGTTGATGGTGTGCTGACGTTGCGAGTGATTCAGAATGGTCTTCTGTGACCCAAATTGTCATTCCGATGTGTTATAGACACTTAGTACTTTCACTCGCTCATGATCATGATTTGTCTGGTCACTTAGGCATTAAGAAAACATACCATCGAACGTTGAGACATTTCTTTTGGCCCAGAATGAAGGCTGATGTAGCCAAATTTTGTAGAACCTGTACGACCTGTCAATTTTCGGGTAAGCCGAACCAGGTGATTCCGCGCGCACCGCTGTTTCCTATACCAGTGATGGGAGAGCCTTTTGAGCACGTTATTGTAGACTGTGTTGGACCGTTACCTAAATCAAAATCTGGTAATCAATATTTGCTTACAATAATGTGTACAGTGACGCGTTTTCCGGAGGCGATTCCACTGAGGAAGATTACGGCACCGGTGATCAGCAGCGTGCTCGTAAAATTCTTCTCAATGTTTGGTCTACCGAAGATTGTGCAGTCTGATCAGGGTACGAACATTTTTTCAACGATTTTTACACAAGTGTTAAAGACTTTGAATATTTCTCACAGAATTTCAAGTGCCTATCATCCTGAGTCTCAAGGTTCTTTGGAACGGTTCCATCAGACCATGAAAGTGATGTTGCGTCGATACTGTATGGACACAGGTAAAGACTGGGACGAGGGCATACCGTTAGTTTTGTTTGCTGCTAGAGAAGCGGTACAAGACAGTTTAGGATTTAGTCCTGCTGATCTTGTTTTCGGGCATACTGTCAGGGGTCCGTTAAAGATGCTTAAAGAGAGTATTTTAGGTCACGAATCGAGTGTTAAAACCACAGTGTTGGACTATGTGAGCAAATTTCGTGAGCGATTGCACAAAGCTTGTACTATGGCACGAGATTCATTATTGCACGCTCAAGCGACGATGAAGAGTAAATACGATCGTAAAACCATTCAACGTCATTTTAAGGAAGGAAATCAGGTGCTCGTTTTATTGCCTGTCCTTGGTTCTGCTTTATCTGCACGCTTTTCAGGTCCATATGAAGTGCTTAGGAAAATGAGTGACACTGATTATGTGATTCGTACTCCAGATCGCCGGAAGAAATCTCGCGTATGTCATGTAAATATGCTGAAGGCGTATCTTGTTCGAGAGTCATTGCAAGATGTTCTGAAAGAAAATGAGTCGAATATTCAATTCAATTCAATTCAAGTTTATTTGTATAGCGCTTTTCACAATACATATTGTTTCAAAGCAGCTTTACAGAAAATGCATTTAAAAAATATACATACAAAAATACAGTTAGTTAATCATAAAATTTAGGGCATAACATATCGCCGGCGTTGGGTCGTCTCTTCAGAGGCGTCGAGTCGTCTCATCACAGGCGTTGGGGCATCTGAAGTCTCCATGAGAGGCTGGATACATAACTGGAGCTGACGAACTCTATTTGAGTTATCTCGGGACAGGCGTCCCGAGATAACAACAAAAAAGGCAGATGGGAAATAATTAGCGTAGCTGCTGTTCATAATATGAATGCATTTGATCTGATTTAACTGTAGTATAAAAGGTATGAGATGCATCATGTGAATGCTTGGCTAAAAAGATGCGTCTTTAATCTAGTTTTAAACTGGGAGAGCGAGTCTGAGCCTCGGACAATATCAGGAAGGCTATTCCAGAGTTTAGGAGCTAGATGTGAAAACACCCTCCCTCCTTTAGTGGACTTAGATATCCTAGGTACGACCAGAAGCCTCGAATTTAGCGATCTTAAAGAGCGCGATGGATTGTATGGCGATAGAAGATCTCTTAAATACACAGGAGCTAAACCATTTAGGGCTTTATAGGTCAGTAACAATACTTTGTAATTGATACGGAACTTAATAGGTAACCAGTGTAGAGATGATAAAATTGGTGTTATATGATCATATTTTCTTGACCTAACTGTAACTGTAACGAATATATCTTGTGCTGCTGCGCTTACGTGTGAGTCGTTTGATTTTACTTCTACACACGACAAGGAAGATGATGGAGTTTTGATACGACACACGTATCAGCAGTGCGCCAGGTTGAAGAATTCTGAAGTACTGGCTGATTTGAATTCTCACCTGTCTCATCTGTCCGAGTCTCAGAGTAATGATGTGAAAGAAATCATTTTTGACTTTCCTTCGTTATTTAATGACGTTCCCTCTCGCACTACGATTTTAGAACATGACATCGACGTGGGTAATGCTGTTCCTATTAAGCAACATGCTTACAGAACGAATGTTTTTAAACGTTCTGTAATCAAGACTGAAGTTGACTACTTGTGTGAACACGGTTTAGCGAAACAGAGTTTTAGTCCCTGGAGCTCACCTTGTCTACTCGTGTCTAAGAGTGATGGCTCTGCTAGATTCTGCACAGATTACCGAAAGGTAAACTCCGTAACTGTTCCTGACTGCTTTCCATTACCTCGTATGGAGGACTGTGTGGACAACCTGGGGTTCGCTAAATTTGTCAGTAAATTGGATTTACTGAAGGGTTACTGGCAGGTGCCGCTAACATTGCGTGCCTCCGATATTTCTGCTTTTGTGACCCAAGATGATTTTCTGCAATATTGCGTAATGGCGTTCGGGATGCGCAACGCACCAGCGACATTCCAGCGGCTTATTAACATCGTGCTTGCAGGTGTCCGTAACTGTAACGCATATTTAGATGATCTCGTGATTTACTCGCCTACTTGGTCTGCACATGTGTCAACGATAAGAGAGGTGTTTGAGCGCCTCAAGAAAGCTTCACTGACGTTAAACTTGGCGAAGTGTGAGTTTGGTCAAGCTACGGTTACTTACTAGGGCAAAGAAGTGGGTCAAGGTCAAGTCCGACCCATGGAGGCAAAAGTAACTGCAATTGCTGATTTTCCTGTTCCTGCTACGCGCAAAGAACTTCGCAGATTCTTAGGAATGGCCGGTTATTATCGGAGTTTCTGCAAGAATTTTTCAACTGTGGCCAATCCTTTAACGTCACTCTTTAGTCCATCACGCACTTTTCTCTGGAATGACGAATGTCAGAATGCTTTTGATAACATCAAAACTTTGTTGTGCAGTGCGCCCGTTTTATCAGCTCCTGATTTTGAACGAACTTTCAAGCTCGAGATTGACGCAAGCTCTGTTGGTGCGGGGGCAGTCCTGGTGCAAGAAGACGTTTCTGGTATTGACCATCCAGTATGTTACTTTTCACGTAAGTTCAATAAACACCAATTGAACTACTCTACAATCGAGAAAGAAACATTGGCCTTATTACTGGCTTTACAGTACTTTGATGTTTATGTGAGCTCAACTTATCTGCCTGTGATTGTGTTCACGGATCACAATCCTTTAGTGTTTTTAGGTCGCATGTACAATCAGAATCAGAGGCTGATGCGTTGGTCTTTGATGGTACAAGGCTACAATTTAGAGATCAAACACAAGAAAGGTGTGGAGAATATAATTGCGGATGCTTTGTCAAGAGTTTAAGCTGGTGTGCTCCGAAACATTAGAATGAAAGAAAAAAAAACATGCTCTTTTGATGATGTTTTATAAACAAAGTTCGGGAGGAGCAGGTTCAAATAATTGATCCAATTATCACATCATTCCAACCAGCTGTCAACAATCAGTAATCAACATTTCTATCCAATCAGCATGAGTGGAGACCTATATACATACTCATTTGACTCACCAACGTTCCTCGACAGTTTTTCAGCATCCATCCACCACCCCATCTCCTCACACTCGCCTGGTTACTTCCTAAACCAGCAATACGGGGGGAGTACTCTGGGTTCGGGCCGAATACCCTCTCCTCGGACAGCACGCCAAATATGCATACCATTTATTCCATCTGACTTATTTGTAAGTGTGAACTCGTGAATTCATGTTTTGATGTTTTTTCTTTTTTTGGGGGGGAAGTGTTACGTTCCCCGTGTATTTGTGTGTGTGTGTTTCTGTTCTGTCTCCCTTCATTGATTTCAGGTGGTGACCGGGCATTGGCTGTTTGCGGGCACGTGTCGTCATTGTGGGCGCGTCATCATCTGTTCCTCCAATCCACTGCTGTGCCATGGGTTTAAAAGGCCCATTCACAACAAATGAAGACAGATCCTCGCCAGATCTCATCCAACTTGCGTGTTCCGAGCACGTTGTCAAAACCACTATCACTTTTCATGTTATTACCTCTATTGTTGTTGATTTGAGTAAGCACTTCTGCCTGAGTTTTGATACACCTTGAGAGATGCCTAGCTAATCTAGAGCACTGAGTTTCACCTATCGCGAAATAGGACGGGAGGTAGGAATCATTGTGTTAGTTAAGCGTTGAGTGTTCGCCACTATTGTACTTTTGTTTTTATTCAGTATAGTTTAGTTAAGGCGGCGTACCCGCTGAAGAACTCGGTTTTGTTTCTATCTTTTATTGTGTTAGTTAGTTTAGGTGGTAGGCCTACGGCTAAAATTAGATATCAGTTATGTTTTGCTTATTTCAATAATTTGGCGACACTCTTGATTTTCCTTATTTTTTTGTACAATACTTTTACTCTAACAATTCTGTTACTTGATTCAAATGAACATGTCTCTAACTTTCATTCACCGAGAATAAACGTTTTTTTTTAACGTTTAATTCATGTTTCTTGGTTGTCTTTCCTGCATCCACACACAGCAACAGTGTCTCACATAAATGTTATGTAATCATCCCCTTTTACATCTTTAAACACGTAACATACAGGAAGAGCCAACTGTACCTGGAATCCTTACCTGCTGTCCAGTCGACGCCCCTCTCACAGCCGTAAGCCCGCTGTACTGCTATGCTGGCAAGGCCAGCTGTACCCAGAGTCCTTACCTGTTGTCCAGTCGACGCCCCTCTCACAGCCGTAAGCCCACTGCACTTTACAGGAAGAGCCAACTGTACCTGGAGTCCTTACCTGCTGTCCAGTCGACACCCCTCTCACAGCCGTAAGCCCGCTGTACTGTTATACAGGAAGAGCCAACTGTACCTGGAGTCCTTACCTGCTGTCCAGTCGACGCCCCTTTCACAGCCGTAAGCCCGCTGTACTGCTATGCTGGCAAGGCCAGCTGTACCCGGAGTCCTTACCTGTTGTCCAGTCGATGCCCCTCTCACAGCCGTAAGCCCGCTGCACTGTTATCCAGGAAGAGCCAACTGTACCTGGAGTCCTTACCTGCTGTCCAGTCGACGCCCCTTTCACAGCCGTAAGCCCGCTGTACTGCTATGCTGGCAAGGCCAGCTGTACCCGGAGTCCTTACCTGTTGTCCAGTCGACGCCCCTCCCAAAGCCGTAAGCCCGCTGCATTGTTATACAGGAAGAGCCAACTGTACCTGGGGTACCTACCTGCTGTCCAGCGTATGTTCCCTTCGGACTCGAGGTGCCCACGCAGTTGGGTTGTGGCCATTCCCCCAGCGCCCACCGAGAACCCAGAAGAAGGAGAAGATTTTAAATTAGGATTTCAAATTGCTTTTAAGTAAAATAAAGCTCGTTTACTTTTTAATACCTTGTCTGCTGGTTTCTGGTCTGCTCCTCAGTGGTACTAGTCAAAGGGGAGGGTGTAGACCTTAGTCGACCCCCCCGACCTGTGACACTTTCAAACACACTGTCGTAAAAAGGAACTGTTGTTCCTCCCCCCTGGCCACGAGCAACAGCTGATCAGCTGTCAACCCAGAGTAGAGGAAGCGGCTATTTCAAAACCAGTTATGTCTACCGAGGTAAGTAAAGCAATATTTTCTTTAAACTTTCAACTGATGGCGATTTTTATTTATTTATTATTGTGTTGTCATGCATGCTTCATTTTACCGGGACCGAACGATATGAACGAGGCTTTCGTGTTTTTCTTTTTTTGGGAGAGTGGGCATGAGCATGAAAAAATATATATTGCAGGCTAATATTTGTCTGAAGTTATATTAGCAAGGTCTATAAGTTTATCTGGTAGAATGACGGTTTACCTTTGCTTGTCTAAGAAAGTGTCACGGGGTGACAAAAAAAACCTGAACGGGACCAAGAACTGGCGAATGCACTATGAATTTGTTGCCATGGCAGCGAGGCCAATTGCCTGAGTGACAGCAGGTGTGGGGCAATCACAGGGAACGCTGTGAGAGGGGCACATATATACTGTCGAACAGTTAAACCTTGCCATATCGTTCCAGTGACTCGCCCGCCCCCACACTTGCATACCTACCTGGTTCCAGTCCGAATGGGGTTCGTATGACCCCGACCCCCGCTTGAGTCCCGTGGAGAAGTACCTACCGAGTGACCTACCTGGACGGCGCGAGGACCTCCCCTGAGCCCCCTTCAACGAGCCCCCGGCCCGTCAGTATCGTTCCCCTCCTCCCATCCCAGGAGGTCCAGAGACGCGTGAACTGCCCTGGCGGCAAGAAGAAGTTTTAATTAGGACTTATTCCAATTGACCAATTTTAATATAATAAAGTACTGTCATTATTTTTATTCCCTTGTCTGTCTGGTCCTTGACC
The DNA here is from genome assembly GCF_949152265.1 of Phoxinus phoxinus. Classification (NCBI taxonomy): domain Eukaryota; kingdom Metazoa; phylum Chordata; class Actinopteri; order Cypriniformes; family Leuciscidae; genus Phoxinus; species Phoxinus phoxinus. The sequence goes on along the minus strand of NC_136894.1, from coordinate 17,386,260 downwards.
CGTTCCTCGAGGTGGTTCCCGGTTTTCAGGGGTGGGTGCAGTCTGGCTTGGCCCGCCCCGACCTGTGACAAAAGCATCAGAACGTTTGTTTCTAGCTCGATCATGATGTGCAACATGTTTATTGCCTATTATCAGACGCGTTGACTTAGTGACATAAAATAAAAGTGTAGGCCATCGTAATTCAACTAATATCTGTAAAGTAAGTGAGATATTGTCAACTGTTTTGTGATATTGCAGGAATCAACGTCAACCTCAGCCTCGTCTGAGTACACTGCTCAGGCCATTGTTGGTAGGCCTACAACTTCAAGGCTGGTCAGACAGAGAACCCCCAGAGTTTCTAGGAGGAGGGGTGCTAGACTGGATGCTGAAGAAGAGAGGAGACTGCAGGATCTTCAGGAAAGATGCATCAATGAAATCAAGGTTTGTCAAATAGTGTAACAAGACCAGAGATGCCTTTTTATTTAGTTCAAAGACCTGTGTAATTATACAGATTATTTTGTGTTTTAGGATACACTTCATTCACTAGACACCTCACAGAAGGACCAGGTCTTGGAGAGAGTGATAACCAGGTCCCCGGGGGTGATGTTCGACGTTCCGTCATTTCTGGAGGTGCCCCTGCGTCCTGACCCTGAACCAGCTGGACTCCACTGGTGTGTCTGTGGAAACTGCCGGGAGATGAACACAGACCTGGAGAGGAAATGCTGCCGGCAACATCCACAGCAATGCATAAGCAAGATGGCCTACATTGACTTTTATATTTTAGATGAGGGTGTGTTGCGGCTGGCCAGGGCATATTTGCACTGGTTGATAATGCTGAACCTGGGATGGAACAGCGCCAGTTCAGACATACAGCCTATAGGCAGTTTGTGTTGTGGCAGCATGACCGCCTGGGTGTGGGCAGAGTAGTAATACCCAGCTGCTGTGTTTGTCGGATAAGGGACACTTTCCCTGACCCCAGAGGGCAGTACACCGGCTTCAGGGTGAGCCGCCTAGCGTATTTTTTTACAATATTTGCTGCATAGTACAATTTATTATCCAATTGTAAATAGTTTGTTACCATTGTAAAAGTTCTTCTTACCACTTTTCATCCCAGCTGCCTACATGTCTTTCACAGTATATTTCTAAATAAAAAAATATTTTGGACAAAGATTCAGAATCAGTCATTTTTATTTACATGTCTATGTACACAACTTTGTGTGGATTGCCATATGAAAACTGTTAAATTGTCCTCCAATTCTCTGGGACCACTGTCCCCTCGTGAGACATGAATCGCCACTAGTTCTAATGTGGGAGGTGGCTGTTGTGGAGCAAGTACACCCAGGCGCCTTGGGTCATCAGGCCTTAGCGTCTGTTTTCGGGGAAGGCCAGACCCACTTCCCAGTCTCCTGGCAAGAATGGCCCTCTGGATCTCTGGAATGTACGTGTACTGCTTCTTCACCTTCATCGTGTAAACGCTCCAGCTCTTTGATTTCTTGTTGTACTTCCATCTGTAACTAGAGAGCACGAACAATTTGTGTTTGTCGTTAGTCATTCTACAAGATAAAAAAAAGAAAAACATGTCACAAAAATACCTACATTTTCTGTCCATCTCGGTTGCGTGGAGGGTGGCGTTGATTGTGTTTATTATAATCAATGGCTCCCAGTAATGTCCGAGTCTTGTATACAAATGGAGAGTAGGCCATGCGCTTTGCTGCATACATCAAAATGTGATTTTGGAATGACTCCAAATCAGATGTGGTCCTGTGTGGGTGGGAGAGACAGATAATTACAACAACACTCATGGTAATACATGTGTTGTTTTGTCATATATTTTTAAATAATAAGAAATGAAATCCACATTACAGATTACATTGAAATAAGGTCAACTATGCTGCATTTGAAACATGACAAACACTTGAGTGAGGAATACTGGAAATTCCAAAAGAACTTGGTTGAACACAACCATGTCTTACAGATATTTACCTGAAGTTTAGGATTTTTTTCACCAGGGTCAGCAGTAAGTGCCTTGTGAGCAGCTGAACCTATAGTCATAACACGGTCAATAAAATGTATGCATTCACATACAGTGTTGAATTCTGCACCAGTATTGGTTTAAATTACCTTGTATGATCCAAGGCTTAATAATAATACATTTAATTTGTATTACACTTTACATTACAGCAATCTCAAAGTGCTACAGAGCAGATAGTTAAAATAAAAACAAGGTTAATAAATACTTGAAAGGAAAACTATAAAAATACATTCAGCCAAAGGCTTTTTAAAAATATATGTTTTTAGATTTCGTTTAAAAACATCAGTAGGCTGTGGGGCTCTCAGGAGGTCAGGGAGGGCATTCCACATCTTCGGGGCAGCCGATGAGAAGGCCCTATCACCCATGCTGCAAAGCTTGGTTCTGGGAACTTGGAGGGTGTTTGTATTTGCAGACCGGAGGGTGCGTGAGGAGGTTTGGCGAGTGAGGAGTTCCTGTAGGTAAAGGGGTGCATGTCCATGGATGCACTGGTGGGTGAGGAGAGATACCTTATATTCAATTCTGAGTGGGACAGGGAGCCAGTGCAGATATTTCAGAATGGGGGTGATGTGATCATGCTTGCGCACCCTCATCAGGATCCTGGCAGCGCTGTTCTAAATGTTTTTGCCAGAGATTCCGATGAGGAGTGCATTACAATAGTCCAGCCTGGAGGAGACAAAGGCGTGTACTATCTTCTCTGCATCTGCCAGGTTGAGTATTGGACGGAGTTTGGCGATGTTCTTGAGGTGATAGAATGATGTCTTACAGAGGTGTTTGATGTGGGTGTCAAAAGTGAGTTGAGAGCCCATTTTCACACCCAAATTGGTGACAGATGTAGAAAGGGAGATATTTTGACCAGAAAAGGTGATACTGGTGATGGTGGAAGAGCGGAGCTGATGTGATGTGCCAACTAAGATGGCTTCCGTTTTGGAACTATTCAGCTGAAGGAAGCTTCATCCACGCCTCTATCTCCTCCAAGCAGATGGTCAGTGTGGATGTTGGCATGGGGGCAAAAGAAGTGGGGGTCGTCCTGAGATAAAGCTGTGTCATCAGCATAACAATGGAATGATATACCATGTCTGCTAATGAGTTTGCCAAGAGGGAGCATATAAATGGAGAAGAGTATCGGGCCCAGCACAGAGCCCTGGGGGACACCGCAGGTGACGTTGTGAGTGTATGATTTGGCCTTTCCCAGGGCGACGTACTCGGTTCTACCGGTCAGATACGAGATGAACCAGTTGTGAACATTTTCAGAGAGTCCAATGGTGTGTTGCAGGCGGTGTAGGAGAATGTTGTGGTCTACTGTATCAAAAGCAGCTGTTAGGTCTAGGAGGATGAGTAGAGATGGGCAACCAGTATCTGCTGCCATCAGAAGGTCGTTAGTAATCCTGACCAAAGCTGTTTCTGTGCTATGGCCAGGGCGGAAACCCGACTGAAACTTTTCAAACAGATTATTGTGCTTGAGGTGAGCATAAAGTTGAGCTGCAACTGTTTTTTCCAGAAAATGTAAAGATTGGAAATAGGCCTGTAGTTGGAGAGATCTTCTGGATCCAGAGTGGGTTTTTTTCAGTAGAGGTCTGATGACAGCAGTTTTTAGCATAGGTGGGATATGACTAACCAAGAGTGAGTGGTTTATGATCTTGGTGATGAATGGAGAAACGGCAGAGATGTTGGGTCCAGGAAAAGGGTCCAGGGCACAGGTGGACGGCTTGATTTTTTTTGATGATGTCCTCCACTTCTTCCTGTGTGGCATCAGAGAAAGAGCAGAGGGGCTGGACAATCTCAAACGGTGGGTTGGCCGTTGGGAGGGACAGGACAGCAGTGGCGGAGAGGTCTGAGCGGATGTTATTAACCTTTTGTTTGAAAAAAGTGATGTGCATGTTGCACCTCTCCTCAGTGGTTTCAGAGTGAGAAAATAAGGGCGGTTTGAGAAGGTGGTTTATTGTTGAAAAAAGTTGTTTGGAGTTACCAGGGCTATTATTGATGATATTGGAATAATACCTGGACAGTGCATCCCTCAGAGCTTCTGCAGATGCCCTCTTTTGTTCTCTGTATGCCTGTTTGTGCCTGGGTTGTTCTGGCTGTCTTCGTCCAGTGGCTCATGTTCACAGCAACTGGTTGCCCAGGAGTGCTCATTGCAGACATGGTGAAGTACACCAACCCACATCATTACTTGGGACGGTCTATAGGCTTTATGACTTCACCATAACCAAAAGTTCTCCTTACTCAGTAAAGTGGTGATTTGTGGGTGAGCATCAGCGACCACTTCCTTTATAGAAAGCTCTGGAAGGAGCGCATCCATTGTGCGAACAAAGCACTCCTTCTCCATGATGACTGAGTTTTAATTTGTTTCACGTTTATCAACGGAAACAATGTGGACCACATCTCTGGAGTCTTGTTCAATTGTAGTGTATGTGCAGTACTGTGCACAATGACCTGAGGCAAAAGCACAACTGTCAGCATATAACTTGTGTACATTATTACAGAGGCCGTCAGAATTACAGTCAATGAGGAAAGAGGCTTTGATCTATCAATCATGCTCAGGAGAGAGCAGCATACATAATTTACACATCCCAATCTCTAACCACAGGAAAAATCTCATTCAGATTATGCAATTCACAAAGGGAGGTGTGAGAGACAGTGGACATTTTGCCAGAACATACTTTTGGATTGTTAACCTTGAGGGTTGCACCCTCTACCAGGCCAAATGTTATGCTAAAAGATTAGTTTGACAGTCTCGGAGCAGCCATGATGCTATTTCAGTCTAAAAGCATCATCAACATAAAACCAAAGATATTAGAAGATAATGATAAAGCAGTACAGCAGAACATACATACAAATCTGATTCTCAATTTTGACAGTATGCATACAGAACTTACCAGGAGAATTCATTCTTCCATCACCTATTGCAAACAGACATTATAAGCATTAGAATCACAGTTTCCAGCTTCCAATCATACAGTCACAGCATATCATACAGACTTGTCAGTAAAAGTTGGTCAAAGGTGTAAAACTGTTCCTCACCCAGGAGAACAACATGGTCATTCTGCCGTAAACGGTCTAGGACTTCTGCTCTAGGTTTATCCCAATACTCCTGCACCGGCTCTATGCAGTAAGCATCCTGGATTCTGTAGAATGTGGATTCGGTAACCATCCCCATCGACATAAACTTGAAGAGTAGGGCTACTTTTCTGTAGAATTCCATTTCCATATGGAGTGTCTGAAGGGCCATAGCTAATGTAAAGAAATGGCAATGTTATGTGAGAAAAAATACAAACATACATACAAAAGTGAAACACAATAACAGCACCCTGTAGAAAAGCCGGTAACAGTTTATAATAACTGCACGCAATTAATCATTAGTTAAGCATTAGTAAACAGTTAATTCGTCATTTATAAAGCATTAATAGACAATAATAAGCAGTTTATAAATACAGTTAAAAATGCTTTATTCTTGATTTAAAAGCATATCTATAATGTGTTTAATAATCATATTTTCATATGTTATTAATGATCAATTTATCATTTCTAAATTAACCCTTTCACACGTAAGTTTAAAATATTCTAACTGACCCCCCAGCGTGAGTTTTTCAAGGTGACCGTTATTTAGAACCTGTCACTTTATCGTTTCCATGGTGACGCGTCATTGCTTGTCACGTGACAGCGCAAACACAACACAGCGCTGAATGAATGATGATCTGCTTTTATGTAATTTTCTCTTTTTGATTCAAAATATTCAAAAATATGTTAGATCTAGCATGAAACACAGATATTCCGATTGCCAAATATGTGCATGTGGATGTGTTTGGTTGTTTAAACACTTTTATAACGATCGCGTTAGTTAAGCTGTATGCGCGATGGGCGGCGCCATGTTAGTTTGTGCCACAGGTCTGTTGGATTTACAACATGTCAATTCATCCACTTCTCACGAAATACATGAAAGTAAGTGGCAGGTTAACTGGGAGAAGAATAGGGTAAAATGTAAAGCTACTTACACATTGTGTATCTGATATGAATAAAACGTGTCGTCTTATTATAATGGAAATAATTATTATTGCCGCTTCCATAGACATCTGTGTGTATTTTACAAACTCAAATTCATTTGTTTGCTTGTACTTATGTGATTTTAAATGCCTGAAACCTAAAATAAACATTATGTGGTTGAAAACACTGAATAGTTGTGATATATGACAAGCACTGAGCACGTCCGTCTCTGGCTCAGCGCCAGCCAACGCGCCAAAGCACATTTGAATTTAGCAGTTGATCACGTGATGCGCTGACCGTTCTAATCACACCGGTGTGATCGTACGCTCCAGAGACCAGCCAAGACTGATCACACCGGTGTGATCGTACGTGCGAAAGGGTTAAGTACTGCATTATTTACAAACCAGTTATTTAAGAGTTGTCAGTGGTTTATAATATTACTTAGAAAGTATAAGTAAATGATTAATAAACTATTTAAATGTACATTCATACATCTTATTATTCAGGCGTATATTAATAGTTACTTAGTGTGTTAATAAATGCTTTATTAACATGAATTTCTACTGTAATTCATGGTTAATTCAGGTAGTTATAAAGCATTTAGTAGTGGTCAGTTAACTATTGTTGTGAGCTCATCTAAAGTGAGGACTATTCATGAACTGTAAAGCATTTACAAAGGAGATTTAAAGGCTGTTAATATTTCTATGTTCTGTATTACTGTGTTGTGTTTGTTTATTTTTTCTGTTTAGAAGACAAATGACGAAATCTCCTTTGTAAATGCTTTACAAGCCATGAATAGTCCTCACTTTAGATGAGCTCACAAAATAGTTAACTGACCACTACTAAATGCTTTATAACTACATGAATTTACTACATTTACTTACACTTTCTAAGTGATCTTATGAATCACTAGCCGCGTTTCCATTACAGATTTGCGCAAATGTTTTGCGCTATTATCTAAATATCGATAAAAAACTATTGCGAAATGACGGCGTTTCCATTAACCGATGTTATGCAACTAAAACGTCCTTTTTTCTCTCGCGATAAGTCATTCCAAAAATCACGGCAACGGACGTTGGTTTATATAATCTCACAGGCAGCCACCGCATTAGACATTATTATTATTAATGGAAGGAGACGTACGCATGGCAGGGAAAGACCCTTATAATGCGAACGATATATAAGGAGTTTCTGGGTGTTTCGCCCTCATTTCTGCTCTGAGGTTTTGATTGTGGCATTTCTTTGAGGTTTAGAATCCAGTATTCCTATAGGCTAATTATTGTTTCTTTTATGAATTTAATAGAACTCTGTCTCCTATTCCAAACGATCCATGTAGGCTACTTTTATTCGTTTTTCCTTTTTAAACCCGTAATTGAAAAACGAAAAATGAACGGTTGTCTTTTTAAAACGCAAAGTTGAACACCAAAATTTTAATTTGAACTGGCTACACCAACTGCTGCGCAAAAAAGTAAATATCGACGAATTTGCAGATTTTTGTTTAATGACTTTTTCCCCCTTTATTAAACATGTAAAATATTCACTAATTAATATGGAAAACATGTTGATTTTACTGGTTTTCTGAAGCCAAATTAGAACCTGGAATTGACATTTCCCCGCAGTGCTGAATGAGAAGAGCCATTAATATTATTAAACTATTGTTTTCTAACTCGACTAAAAACATCTCCATCTCCGCTGTTAAGCAGATGCGCTTTTAGAGAGAAATGCACCTTTCATACGGATTACTTAATCAGAACAAAATGTATTAGCTTTCGATTCAAATTTGTTCGTTTTAAAGTGGACATTTCAAGCTTTAGCCTATAGGCTATATTTTGTTTCTGTTCTCGCGCTCCAGTTCACGGAGATCATGAAAACGCGCCTGATTGTTTTATGTTATTTTACAAAAGCACAACGTTTTCTTGTTATCGTTTACACAAATAAAAGTAGTTACAAATAATGTATTATTATTTTCTGTATGACCAGAAATTATAGAGTATATTAAGTTGTTTCACTGTTGATAGTAAAATGCAAGTGTTCGCGCGCGCGCGCCTCCGTGCCATGTAGTGCGCGCTCCACACAAACCCTGGATATGCGTCAAAATCTTGTGTTTATTTGTGATAATCTCAGCCCTGTATTATTATTGGCTAACCCGTATTACAAATTGCTTTGTTCCTTTTTTGGATAAAAGTGTCTTCTAAATATGTAGCCTAGTAAATGTTATAATAATGATGATAATTATTATTATTTGCGTACACGGACCCCAAACACACCACGTCTTCTACGTCAGGTGAATGTAAATGCGCAAAAACTGTTTCCATTGCAGTTTTGCGAAATATTTCTTTTTCGAATTGCCTGAAAAACCTCCTCATGCGAGCGTAAAAACTTTTTTGCGATAAACGAGAGTTTTTACGAAATTGACGTGTTTCCATTGAGCGTATTTTCAATTCGCAATTTCAATTTGCGCAATTTGAAGGGTAATGGAAACGCGGCTACTGACAACTCCTAAATAACTGGTTTGTAAATAATGCTATACTTCATTTAGAAATTACAAATAGATATGCTTATAAATCAAGAATAAAGCATTTGTAGCTGTATTTATAAACTGCTTTTTAATGTATATGAATGCTTTATAAATGATGAATTAACTGTTTACTAATGCTTAACTAATGATTAATAGCGTGCAGTTATTATAAAGTGTTACCGAAAAGCCAATTCAAGACAAAATTTACTTTTTGACAATCTTCACCCTTCTTTTGACAATCTTCTTACCCATTCTAAAACTACTCCTGTCCCCCGTGTTTTCATGGCAACTTGAAAAGGTTGTGCACCAGCGCATGCTATGCCTATCACTCTGTCTGCAAACGTGCACTGTTGCACTGGTAGTTTCAAGTGCATGGCGAGATCAAGCAGATTGTCGTTGTATGTTATGCTGGCAGTTTTACCGACCAGATCATCTTCAGAGAGTACTCGTTGAGGATGTGCGGTGGACTCTGATTCAGGAGCGGGAGGGTCGGGCATGTCAATGTCTAATATGGCCTAATCCACACTGATTTCAACCAGGTCATTTGCCTTGTCTCCAACTATTCAGAAGAGTTGAATATGCATATTGATCATCTTTAAACAAAATACTTCACATGAAGAATTACATTAGTTCATATTCTAAAGATAATGTTGTAGTACAGTTTAGAAAGAAAGAAGCTGCGCTTTACCAGCAACAAAATGTTGCTCAACTTCCACATACAATTGATAAATAAAATCCTCATCCGAACTGTCTCCTTCCTCCAAACCCAAGAGACTTGGATCAGCCCCAAAAATCATCAAACTCAATGCTGTTCAGACAACACATACAGATATTTCAGATAGAGGAAAGAGGTCAATGGAAGTAAATGAAAGACTAATGGACAGCACTTACATGGTCTTCCTAAAATCATTAGCCCCTTCTTCATCTGAAGACTTTTGGTGGTGCTCTTCGATGCTCATAGAGTGCATGCTGCGAGCAGAAAAATAGAGACTCCAAAACATAAGCCAACAGCCACAAAAAAAGCAGATCAAGAAACCCTCTCTGAAAACAATACACCATACTATCATATGGCAGTGAACTTCACCTCATTTCCAAATCGGCAACTTCTCCCTCTCTAGACAATGGCTGCAAACAAAACTCAGGAAGATTTACAGGAACATCCCTGAAACATAAAACAGTGCATAATGCACTGGAATTACAAAATGACAGGCAGGATAAATAAAGGCTGGGGAAGAAAACATACTGGTCTCGATCTGAGTCTTCTGTGATACTGGAAACAGGTGGTTTTGGTGGTCTGGAGTGGGTCTTGCTTGGTGTGGATGTAACCTGCCAGCGCTTGTCACTAGAATATATAAGACAGCATTTTTGCAACATTTATAACAGTACATTGTGAAATTGCATGCGTATAGGTAATTGTTGTGGAATGCATTGAAATTAGGCTACGTCTGTTGACTACACTGTTGGGGGCTGGGCAGAGAAGAGTGAAATCCCTAGAATGTAGTTTCGGGTGCGGGGTGGACATCAGGCCAAGGAAAGGGGTGAGGGGATAAATTGTGTGTGTGATTGTACGTGTGCGTGTTGTTTGGAGGGCGGGAGGGCATTGGGGTGTCACTAACAGTAACTTGATAAGCCCACGTAACTTCTATAAACAAGACGGTCACGGAAAATATTTTTAGTCTGGGCTTCATTGTAGTTGATGAGGATTTGTAGCATATTATGGATCAATACAGAATGCGATCGGTGAGCCATCGGCTTCTACACTATGTAGCGCACTGCGAAAAAGCCACACCGGCGCCAAATAAAAGCAAAGTAACACCTGGATGCAACTAAATAAAACCGACAGAGGAATGGCCAAACAACTAAAGAAATCAAACGTGTTTGCTATGACAATGCTAACATCAAAGTCATAGTATCTAACGTTAGCGTACTAGTAAGCCCGTAACAGACAGCGATCATAATAAAAACCTTTACTGACAATAGCAAACATCCTGAGGTCACAATAACTTGAAATTTAAATATTAAACACAGTTTATTCCAAAGATACTTATAAGTGAAACAGCAAGAAGACGAGGTCAGCATCCGTTTTGCAGGCTTCTGTTTCTCTCAGGTCTCGCCATTCTAAAAAAAAACGGTCCGATATTTACTCGAGTCTGACTTCTTGCTCGATCAGTGTCCCGTTTCCTCTTTCTTTAGTCCTCCGACAAAGATTTCCTAGCTTTCTGATTCTTTTTTACAGGCTCAGCTATGACGAAAATGTGAAGAACTCAATCTATCGTTGCCCTTTGCTTCTAGCCGGTGCTTGAATGGGCGCGTGTACGTGTGCGCCGTCAAGCAATTCGTTACATCGCGAGACCTGATATCACGCGATACTTCCTGACGGCGAGGCCGGCGGCCCGCCATCTCAAAGTTGCAAGTGAGTTTTTTCCGCTCTCGGACACCAGGGTGGTGCGAAACCACCACCATTCAACCCGAAATAAGTAATATAACCATTCCACTGACTCCGAAGCTGTTCAGTTAAGGTAAACAAGTTACTTAGATCACCTTTAAAAGAATGTTGTGTCCAATGGTATTAAATGCAGCACTACATATCTATTAGAGATACTAATAGAGGTTGGAGACCTTGAGCGTTCACCTTATGACCGAGGTATTCAACATAAGATAACAAAATATGTGGTGAATTAACTCAATCTACTGCATTAAGAAAGTTATATTTGTAAAGTTTAAATGTATAATTAAATTATAATGATAAAAGTCTGACGATAATTTCTTAATTTTAGTCAGAAATCATATGTATCCACAAAAATAAAACCGCAGTCCTGTATATTTCTCTTGCAGTTCCAGAGTGAATGGTGATAGGAAGGGAAAGAGACTTCTAGTGGACACCTGGGGAAACACAAACCAGACACTGTGACAAGTAGCTTTAACAACTTATTATCTGAACATAATCTACTCCTGAGCTGGTTCCCTTTCAAAATAATTAGAATGGTGAACTATTATTTCGTACTCTAATTAAATGTGTAAAATAGACTGATAACTACCACTAATAAATTGAATTTGATCTAAACCGTTTTCAGATTTTTATTGTTCATAAAGGTTTAGTAATAACTACGTTTCTTTCCAGGACTACAGTATGTTTCAGGTGGAACACTCATTGGCACACTCTAGGTACTCGGTCGACACATTAGTTGTGTTGCTATGGTATTGCTGGCATTTAATCTAATACATGTTGACTGCTTTAGTAAAACGAAATTGATAATTAAAGTCATGTTTGCATGTGTTTTGTATTGGGATTTTTCCAGGAAGTTATGTACAGTAATTAACTATTGTTTTGTTGTTTAATTGTATATACTTTAAATAGCTTGTGTACGCACCTTATTTGATTGTAAACTTTCCTTATGTGTGTCTTTGTAGTTATGTTTGGGCTTTGAGTCTATATATGTTTAATTATGTAAATAAATAATAAAATAACTACAGGTAACACTTTATTATTTTAGACATTCTACTAACTATAAGTAACTTTTCAACTACATGTCAACTAACTGTCATTAGAGTATTAGTAGTCTGTCTGCTTAATATCTGCTAACACTTTATTTTGTTGGTCCCCCAACAGACATGCTATTGACTATACTGTAAGTAATAGAGCACCCTGGACACTTTTTTGTCTTTCTATACAGTATGTAACTTGGCAACAACAAGTCAACTTATTTTATGAAAAGTTACTTATAGTTAGTAGAATGTATAAAATGGACTATCAGAATAAAGTGGGACCGATACAATTTAGAGTATGTGAAATAAAATCAATAAATTAAAAATAAAGGGGAGACATTGTAACTTATTAAAATTAAGTCCCTACTCAGATAGTTAGTGGTTTCGAACACAACCATCATCTGTGGCTTTTGTATTTTGGATAAGTACTTCCTTAAAGCAGGGCTCTGCAGTTTCGGGAATGTCTTCGCTGTATTCTCACTTTTTGCTCGCCGGTTTCTTTATAGAGCTTCCCCTACAGCTTCGGAATAGATATTTGACAACACTGTCGAAAAACTTGTTGGTGACCAGAGGCTAGTAGATCAACGACATCAAAGCAGACGGGACATTCTTTACAACGTCTTCTTCATTCGGGTTCAAACAGCTTGAGGGACAGAATGTTAGCAGATTTTTTTTGCCGTAAAGCAATTCGTTACATTGCGAGACCTGATATCACGCGATTGGCCCGCCACCCGATAGGGGGGTGCGATACGACCACCATTCAACCCGAAAAAAGTAATATAACCATCCCATTGATTCCAAAGCTGTTCAGTTAAGGTAAAAGTTACTTTAAAATTACAGTATTACTTTTTTCGGGTTGAATGGTGGTCGTTTCGCACCCCCCTATCACCTGTGAGCGGAAGAAACACACTTGCAACTTTGAGCCGGCGGGCCGCCGGACGCGGCGTCAGGAAATAACGCGTGATATCAGGTCTTGCGATGTAAAGAATTGCTTTACGGCAAAAAGAAATCTGTTAAAATTCTATCATTATTGCGCTCCCTAAAACTGTTCGAACCCGAATGAAGACGACGTTGTAAAGAATGTCCCATCTGCTTTGATGTCGTTAATCTACTAGCCTCTGGAATCTGAGAGTCGCCAACAAGTTTTTCGACAGTGTTGTCAAATATCTATTCCGAAGCTGTAGGGGGAGCTCTATAGAGAAACCAGCGAGCAAAAAGCGAGAATACAGTGAAGAAATTCCCGAACCTGCATAGCCCTGCTTTAACGTGCACTAAAATATTAGGTACTATATAGCCAGATCACGTTAAGTATGAATGTGATCCGGACACCTGTTGCAGTTATCACGTGACATATGGTACATTATCACATGCAACGACTAAAAAGATGAGCTGTAAATATCTTGATATTGATGAAACTTGCTCATGTGAGGTCTTGTTGAAGAAACAGCTGCCCGTGAATGTGGGCAGCTGTGAATGTGAATTTGTGAATTTAATATAGATTGTAAATTCAAAACTAAATATCATATTTACACAGCAATCATTAAAAGACCAAGTGTAGATGCATTTAGGCTAGTGACAAATGGTCAAAAAGTGCTTTAGTTTTTGAGATACCCCTACCGGAGGTAGAACTAAACCAAATAATGTTTTCCTCATCTCTAAGGTCTCCCATATATGGAATGGATTCTTGGCTCGAAATATTTTACTGCTAAGATCTTTAAATTAACAGATATTGTTATACACCCCAAAACCAAAAAAGGACTAAAATATAGCCTGTCCGTATGGGAGTTAAGGCATATAAACTAGTGCAGATCAATCACACAAGCTCTTAGAGCTTTGAAACTTGACATATTTGTAGTCAGGAAGTTGCTTTACCTACTAGAAAAGACTGGATGTGAATATCTTGATGTATGGAATAAATAGAGACATATAAACACATACCAAAAATAAGCGGACATACACAAATTGAATATCTATGCAGAATGTTTTCAATTACTTTGTGGTTGCTTTGCCAAGGATAATCATATAAACATATATGATGGCTTGTTGGAAAGGTGGGGTTGTGCTAAATCCAGCAATACCAAATATGTAAATATAGCATGATAAATCAGAGTTTTCTGTCACTCAATGTGTGAGGTGTCTAAAATGAAAGAAAATGGAACACTGACATAATTTAGTCCAAAGACCATTATCATTGGTGAGAAGAATGTTGAGAAATGAAAATATAAGATACATTTAATAATGAAACATTTCACATGGCACCCTTGAACTATATGGATACAAAGATTGAAATCGAAAGATAACACCTTACCATAGCACAAACAAGAGACCAGGAGTCAGGATTGGAGTTTCACCTTATTAATGAGCCTTTTAATAAAACTATAACTTAACTTCACACAATACAAATTAAATTACTGTCTTAAATCAAACAAATGGCAATCTAACAAAACAAACACTCAGAGGGGGGATGAGTCCTCTCTTCTCGGGCTGTTTATTTTCTAGCAGCAACCATTTGGAACATGAACTGCTTTTGGTAGCCATTCTGAGATCAGCCCCCCATATCTGCAACATACCACTGTCACTCATCCACATTGTCATCAGTGACACAGTGGGTCCTATTTGGACAGTCTGGGAAAGGCAAAGAGCAAAACTCTGTGCAGGTTAAGCCCACTGAAAGACACTGGCATTTGGTGGCATCGTTGCAGTTTCCGTCTTTACAGAAGAGGTGGGTGATGTCTCTAACTTCTTTAGGTGCTGGTGCCTTCTGGAACATCACAGGTTCAATGCACCCATCTTCTCTGAGCCTCCACCCTCTACCAACTGGGTTCCAGAGAAGAGGTTTGGCCAGGTGGCTGTAACGCCACACTGCTGTTTGGTACAAGGCTCTCAGCACATGTTGCTGGAAGGCATCTTCTGTTGATGGCAGATTTGCTGCTGACAAATCTGTGGTAGATGCCAGTGTGTACCTCAGCTCATCCAGGTTGGTGCAAGGATGCCCATCCACCTTTTTCTTTTGGCCATACAGGAGGAGGGCATACCTTCTTGCCACAGGCAAAGCCTCTTCCAGGCTACCAGAGAGTCCAAATTTGGTCATTTCCTGTAACTCACAAAGATGGGTCTTCAGTCTTGTGAGGGCAGTGGCGTTCCCAATTCTGTACAAACTGCTTGTGGTGTCACAACCCGTGAGGGCGTGGCATGCAGGTAAACACTGACAAAGCACTGCTCCAAGCTTCTGAGCGATCAAATATAGGGACAAATCTTTCCTTAAGGCCATGTCTAGAGTGCATAAACACTGCTGAGGATCAAAACATCCCTTTGCTTGAATAGTACAGAAGCAAAACTACAGTAGTACATCTGTGTCATCACATTTGACAATTAGACGAGAATGTGACTGTGCAAGGTGTATTGCATGTAACACCAGCCTTGTGTACCTGCAAAGTTTATCTCCATTCATATCAAACGTGTTTAAGGTGGTGAGGGACCTCTGTGGAACCCGTGCTAGGCATTTATCTACTGTGGAGACTTGGCCTCTACGGAAACACAACAGATGCCATAGCATGAGTTGTATGCTTCCCATCCAGGGTGTCTTCATTTTGGTCAAAGTTGTCGATGGCTGCATCAACAATTCCATATTCAGCGACTCCAGTGAGGCCAGTTGGGATGTAGACACCACTATCTGTCCTTGATATTTGGTCTCCTGCCACAGATGTGAGGAAGTGCCTAACCTCTGTATAGGAAACACAGTGCCCCATTGCACTGAGCTCATTGATGAGTGTCTTACTACCAAACTCATGATGTATCAAAATGGCAAGTCCCAGTGTGATTGGCGTATGGATGTGACAGCTCTGTCCAATGAGATCATGACAGATTGCGATAACACACAGATTGTCCTTTGAAGCTGGGTCATCATCACATGTTTGGTAATCTCTGTGGGCAGGTGAATCAACACACCAGTTGACAAAGTCATACAGGATGTTGGGTACATACTTGCTGCATTGGAGACGTGATAGACGGTCACTGCTGACATATGATTGACTGTCATGCTCTACCTGCTCCATGCTTTTCCTCAATATGTCTGCAGCCCTGTGTAATATTTGGATTTCGGAAAGACTCTGACTTGTCTGTGGAAATGTTGTCTCACAGTCTACTGTTATTTATGTGAGTTTAGCAGCTTCCCTCAGTGCACAACCTATAGTCATACTATCTGAGCAGATCAGATCTGACTGTCCTGGACGTGGAACAAATACAAGCCTGTCTTTGTAATGCTGTATCAGCTTTTCCTTTAGTTTCCAGGATCTATATTTCTTGTGTTGAACTATGGACACACCTTCTTCCTAAGCAATGGTCTTTAGTATGTTGTCATAGCTATCAGTCAAAGAGTTGAGAGTCCTCACTTACATATATTTAGACAATACGGTTTTATCAATGTCTTCAGTGAGCTTAATAAACGCTTTGTCATAGACATTGGTCTGCTTTTCTGATTCTTTTCTTCTTCTGGCAGCTGCTATATTTCGTTCAGAGATATAGTGTGCAAGGCACATTTTATGGTATTTTGCATCATATGCAAAGAGATCTGGGCATGAAAGAATTCGAAGATGTACTTCTTCATCAAGCCTTTCAGAAGCTGCCCGAAGGACCTTGTCTCTGGTACTTGCGCCTGTACCAGTCGAAATGGCTGTCAGAGGTTCTGGTCTAGAGCTGGCCTTCCCACAAATGAAACAATCTCTCCGTATTTTAAATGATTGTATCAGCCCTACTCAGCCTTCTTGGTGCAGATGTGCTCTCACTCTCAACATTTGCAACTTGCTGCTGCTCACTGATTTTTGTCTTACTGCAGTAGTTCGCTCTACATGATACATGATATGAAACTTTGATTTTGGAGGAAAGTATGTCATCTGAATATGGAGCCAGAGTTTTATGGACACCATCATCTCTCTGCTGAGCAAGGGTAAGTATGCGTTGGAGGCCTTCTACTGTGGGGTTTTGGACATAGGGATCTTTTTTCTTGCCCTTTTCAAAATGTTTCCCACAAATTATACAAAGTTTTGGATCCAATGTCTGTAAGACATTCTCCATAATTCAAGAGACTAGTGAAAAGGAAAAATTATATACATTTCAGAATTTGGTAACACTTTACAATAAGGTTAATTAGTTAATGCATTAACTAACATTAACTAACCATGAGCAATACATTTGTTATTGTATTTGTTAATCTTTGTTAACGTTAGTTAATAGAAATAGAGCTATTCATTGTTTGTTCATGTTAGTTTACAGTGAATGAACTAATGTTAATAATATTTTAATAAAGTATTAGTAAATGTTGAAATTAACATCAACAAAGATGCATAAATACTGTATAAGTGCAGTTCATTATTAGTTCATGTTAACTAATGTTAACTAACGAACCTTATTGTAAAGTGTTACCCAGAATTTTAATTGAATGACAAATGATAAATGATAAAAATGACAAGTTGAATTACACATGCAACATTAGTCAGAGGGCTAAGTAATGTCTTAGCTAGGCTAAGTAGTTTATACAACTAGCCAAGGGCGTAGGTTTGGTCTCAGCTTTGGTGGGGACATCCCATCCCCACACCACCCCCTTATTTTTTTCAGCCAATCAAATGATGGCGTTCCTTGTACTGTCGTCCTGGCCGTCGGAATCGATCCAAATAGCTAGCTCCTGGCTCAAAACTAGGCGGAGTTGATAAAATTCTGTATTTTATTAAAAAGATCATTTAACTTGTATTTTTCATATACCAACATATACTCTGTTTTCTACAGTACTTTTGTGGTTGGACCTCGGTACCTCTAGGGGGGTCCGGGGGCATGCCCACTCGTAAGAAAATGTTGTACATTTTAAAGATAAATTATTAATCTGGTGCACTTTGAGTCACCAGAATCTGCTGTTAAAAATAAATAATCCACCCGCCCAAACGACATTTTCTGATTTAGATATCTGATCATCACATTACAATTCAAATTATCAGTGTTAAGCATGATAATATGGTAAAATGTCACACTGTAGTAGGGTGATTTAAAAATAACATTTATTTAAAAATAAAAGTTCTTCTTTTGGCAAAATTAAATTTATTTAATAGCCTAAACCGAGGCTTTAGCCTACTCCCTTCAAACTTAAATTGTCAATGTTTCATTACGTCACTGTTGGAAAACAATCTTATCAGAATATATATATTTTTTTACCTTTATAAAGGGCATTTTCCCTCTAATTGTATTAAAACATGCTCAGCGCCACCGCTCCCATCACGCTCTGTGCGTGGGACACCAAAAAATTGCCTAATGAAAATCAATAATTATAATGCCGATATTATTTCAGTGTAGAAATACAGACATCCCGGGAGTCTTCCGCATATTGATAGCTGCTCACTGATGCCCGCGAATTAGTTAAAATCTCCCGGAATCTATAGCGAGCGCGCCCGCGAGACAGAGACTGTGCTCCAAACCGCGTAGCGCGTGTACGGCAGAGAGGAAGAGAGAGCAAGAGACTGCGCGCGTGTGCCTCATGAAGCGCATGTCAAATTTGACGGAGGCGGCCGCCTCGTAATTCTCTATGCAGGAAAAAGGAGTAAATATTGGTGGGGACAATTTTGTCATTTTAAAATATTGATTGGGACTAGTACCTAGCGTCCCCCCCTAAACCTACGCCCATGCAACTAGCTACTTAGCTACTTGTATTAGGCTAGGTCAGCATTTTCTTATGACATAATATTTGTAATTATTTACCTGTCTGGTTAGGAAGATATCAATAAAGACAATCAAGTAGATAGCTACAGCTGGATCCAACCATTAGCCTAACACTAATATATTATTCTTATCTAATCAGAGATCACACCAATGGGGTGAAGTAAGCAGTGTAGGCTCTACTGCCCACTGCTGGCCTGGACAGAGAAAAAAAGCTAACAAATATTATTTTCTATTATTCAGTAATGACTTGGCCAAAACAAAATTCAAGTGGATATACATATTTTAATAAAGGTGTTCCATTCCAATGTTAACATGATTCAATTTGATCTGTGTTTCATATGAATTGTATAGTATACTGTGCCTTATGACATGTATCATTATTAAATGTATCTTAAATGAGACTATTATGACAGTGTTCCGTTATCTTTCATTTTAGACACCTCACACATTGAGTGACAGAAAACTCTGATTCATCATGCTATATTTACATATTGGGTATTGCTGGATTCAGCACAACCCCACCTTTCCAACAAGCCATCATATATGTTTATATGTTAATCATTGGCAAAGCAACCACAAAGTAAATGAAAACATTCTGCATAGATATTCAATTAGTGTATGTCTGCTTATTTTTGGTATGTGTTTATATGTCTCTATTTTTTCCATACATCAATATATTCACACCCAGTCTTTTCTAGTAGGTAAAGCAACTTCCTGACTACAAATATGTCAAGTTTCAAAGCTCTCAGAGCTTGTGTGATTGATCTGCACTAGTTTATATGCCTTAACTCCCATACGGACAGGCTATATTTTAGTCCTTTTTTGGTTTTGGGGTGTATAACAATATCTGTTCATTTAACCATCTTAGCAGTAAACTATTTTGAGCCAAGAATCCATTTCATATATGGGAGACCTTAGAGATGAGGAAAAATATTATTTGGTTTAGTTCTACCTCCGGTAGGGGTATCGCAAAAAAATTATAGGGCATTGTCACTAGCCTAATTTGAGACTCCCTGCACTTCTGTGGCTATTTCCATTGCCCACCTCCAGTTTTTTATAAACTGAGATCTCTGCACTTTTTTGCGTGTCTCAGAACTTGGAGAATTTTAATTGCTTACATTGGTTTGTTGTATTGATTTAGGTTCTCCTGTCTCCTCAGGTCAATTTTGAAGGGTTTTAAGCATCCTCATTAGAAGTAATCCTTTATAAAATGTGCTACTTGGCTGACTCATAGGTGTAATTGATGGCATAACTTCTGAAGAAACTTCTCTCCAACTATTACTAAGCAACACTTCCTCTGACCATTTCCTAATTTGACCGCACTCTCCCACTGTCAGATAATTTCTTGACACCCATCCGTAAGTCCTTCATCAAATGTTCCTTGCAGTCTTTTAAACAGCATTCTGTTTTTTTTTTTTTTACGTTTGCTTTAATATTTTTTTTTAAAACTTGAAACAGCTTTTACCTTGTAGTGCCAAATAATCAAACATTTCATTTAGGATTTGCAGCAATATGTATGACAACTTAACATTCATCTGTCTTTGATCGAACAGAATGCACTTTTAGTGCCACTCACTAAATATTTAACTGAAAGTGTCACAATACATGCAAGATTTATTATTATTATTATTAATATATTAAAAAAAAAACATAGTATAACATTTAGAGTTAACGGTGACCATACAAATTGGCATTCTCAAAGGAGAGCCAAATCAATGAGTCGCAATGACACTAAAAAGAAGCACGCCATACCTCTTCTTTCTTCTTTTATTTATTAATGGTGATTTACATTCTTAGTTACGTTCTGTTTAATATTGTGCAAAATTTGGCACGCTCAACAGGGCACACTTGCACTGAATTTGGAACATGACGTTCTCACGGAGCAGGTTATGGTTAGAGTATAAGTTGCTATGGCTACGTACATACCCTGAAAGTTGCGGTTTTGGAACCAAAGAAGTCAACTAAGTTGGATGAAGGTGTCTTGAGAAAGGAAGAGGGAATAGCGATATCACTGGTTCACAGATGGTGCAGAGTGAGTACCTGCACTCTAAAAAGTTTAGCTATGATTTACTAAAAAAATTTGGTGAAACATTTTCACTAAATAATATTGACATTAAGTCATTTTTGTGGTTCTTAAAAACAAATCTGTTTAATTCTCCATTCTCAAATATTTTGATAGAAAATTCACAAATATATTAAGTTTATTTAAAATAAATAATTGGTTAGTCAAATACTATTTTTTTTGTGTGAAAAAAAACGTGTATATATAACTGTAAATTTTAGACAAAATTAACTTGGATTTTAGTCAATTATTTTGGCATGTTCAACTCAAACAATCAAGTAAACTATATTCAGAGATAAAGTTAATGAAGTTAATTATTACTGTGATATTTACTGAGCCCCTGAATTATTTTTTAGAGTGTGTAAAAGTGAACCATTTGCAATAGACCGGACCTATCATAATTTGCATACAAATATTGAATATTGTGAAACTAAGGAGTCTGACACCATTTTTTTTATCGCAAACTTTTGATCTTTGTTTTTGATTAGGCAGTTTGGTAAGTGCATTTTTCTTTTCTTTTGATAGGTTTGAAAAAAAAAAAACCTAAGAATGTTTTGTTTGTTATTTTGGCCTGGTCAGCTTCTGAAATTCCCAATTTATGCTAATAAACACTATGCTAATAAATGTTTTTTTTTTTACTCTTTCATGTTGCTTCCTTTCCATTTGACTGGTCATGATTTTTGTCTTATTCCATAATGACCATTAGGCACTGCCAATAGGTCCCAACCTAGGTTGGGCCTAATATGGGAAAATAAAATTTAATTTGTTTAAAAATGTAAAAACTATTTCCGATACAATTTTGTAAATGTAAATAAAATAAAATGAAACATTAACGTTTTCCATAGAATGACTCATGTAGAAAGTTTGATTGGTTGCAACTTGTGTTCTTATTGGAACTTGTATTTGCTTGACTAGCTTTTGCTGTCCTTTATAACTAAAACAAACAAAATTAATGCACATATTTGAAGTCTGCCAAGAGCATTAAACTAATGTAAATGTAATTACCTTTGAAGCATTGAATGTGTTTAAAGTGGAGGAACAGCACAGATTACAAGATGTATGCACTGGGAATGCAAATGTATCATTATTGCTCTTGCTATCTTCACTACTTTAATTTATGTCTTGACCGAAGCAATTATAGACAAACTGGCATGTCTCTAGTACAGAACAGTATTACCTAAGGAATATATAAAGAAATGTCATGCCATGTCAATGTATAGCTGTTTATCTGCCTATCAGGCCCTTTAGTAGTCTTTTTTCATTCATTCGTTTTAAACCTTTACAATATTTTAGGTGTAAATTTCTGACTAAGGGGATAAATTGCCTAAGGGTACATTTACACAACAACAATGTACTAAAAACGTGGAAAAATAAATCCTTTGCGTTTTTCACTCAGAAGACAACTGTAATGATGAGTCACTAGATGTGGGATCCATTTGCAGGCTTTATTAGAATCAGGGTCAGACAGGCAAAGGTCAAACAACAGCGATGAAGGCAGAGAAGAGAATACACACAGTCAGAGTCCAGGAACAGGCAAAGGGTCGGGGCAGGCGGCGAAACAATCAAAGTCCAGGGTCCAGGCGGAGGGTATGGCAGGCAGGCGGCAGGCAGGCGGCAGACAGCGAAAGATAAGGTCCAGATCAAGTTGTCACAGGTAATCAAACACGGGATATAACGCTCAGAATTGTTCACAGGGAAAGCAATACTTCGCACTGAGCATAGCAAGAGCTGTGCTTAAGAAACCCTGTTGACGAGGTCCAGCTGAACATGATGATCTGACGAGGTCCAGCTGAACATGATGATCAGCATCAGCCACGGGGCTGCTGGGACTTGTAGTGAACACAGGGAAATAGTTAGTACTCGGGCGAGAGCGCCCTCTGGCCGCCAGAGGAGGGAATCACGGAGTTCCTTCCTGTTACAGAACCCCCCCCCCCCCCCCCCCCCCCCCCGACTCCTGGCGCGAGGGGGCAGACGGCGTCGGGGTCTTCCCCGTGATCGGGGAGCGGGTCTGTTCGGGTGGATCTGATGAAAATCAGCGATGAGATTGGGATCCAGAATGTCCTCGGCATTGACCCAGGACCGTTCCTCTGGGCCAAATCCCTCCCAGTCGACCAGATACTGGAGAGTCCTACCCCGACGGCTGGAGTCCATTAGCTCTCGAACCTGGTACGCCTCCTCGCCCTCCACCATGATGGGCAGGGGGTTCTGGTCCCTGGGCACCTCCTCCCTCTCCTTGTCCGGCCCATTCGCAGGTTTGAGCAGCGATACATGAAAGGTAGGAGCAATGCGAAAGTGAGTGGGCAGGGCAAGGCGAAAAGAAACTGGTGTGATTTGTCTGGTAATTTTGTATGGTCCCACATACCCGGGACTGAGTTTCTTGCAGGGAAGCTGAAGGCGTAAGTCTCTAGTGGATAACCATACCCACTGGCCGGGGTGGTATTCGGGGCCAGGACGACGACGTCGATCTGCCTGCTCTCTTTGTCGGCGAATGGCGTGTTGAAGGTGCGTGTGGGCTTGGTTCCAGGTTTCCTCGCTGCGATGTAACCAGTCATTTACAGCTGGGACGTTCGTGGGTTCTCCGGACCAAGGAAAGAGAGGCGGTTGGAAGCCCAGGATGCACTGGAAAGGAGTCATTCCAGTATAGCGCTTTTGAATAGAATTCTGGGCATACTCGGCCCACATCAGGTAGCGGCTCCACTCACTCTGGTGCTGCTGACAGTATGATCGAAGGAACCAAATTATTTCCTAGTTCAGCCTCTCGACTTGGCCATTGGACTGAGGGTGGTATCCAGATGTGAGGCTGACATTTACATTGAGTGTCTTGAAGAAAGCTGACCAGACCCGTGAGGTGAATTGGGGTCCCCGATCGGAGACAATGTCCTCCGGGAGCCCATAAAATCGGAAGACCAGGTTGCATAACTGTTCGGCGGTCTGAAAGGCGGTAGGGAGTTTGGGTAGAGGAATGAGGCGGCAGCCCTTGGATAATCTGTCGATGATGGTGAGAATGGTGGTGAATCCATTGGAGATAGGTAGATCAGTAATAAAGTCTATTGCGATGTGTGACCAGGGCCGTTGAGGAACAGGAAGAGGTTGGAGCAAACCGGCTGGAAGTTGGCGGGATGATTTCTGAGTGTTACAGGTGGTACATTTGCGGACGAAGGTGGTGGCATCCCGGGACAGGGAGGACCACCAGAAACGATTCTGCAGGAGCTGGATGGTGGCGGTAATGCCGGGGTGACCAGAACTGGGCAAGGAGTGGACTAGTTCTAGAACTTGATTTCGAAAGGTTTTGGGGACATAGACCTTGTCGGGTGGACAGACCGATGGAACTTCTGACTGGGAATTGGCTTGTTCAATCTCCGTCATTATGTCCCATTGGATAGGGGCAATTATGAGGCCGGGAGCTAGAATAGGTTCAGGAAGTTGGGGAGTATGGTCAGGGTCACTTTGTCTTGACAAGGCGTCGGCTTTGGTATTCTTAGATCCAGGGCGATGGGTAACCATGAAGTCGAAGCGTGTAAAGAAAAGGGACCAGCGAGCTTGCCTGGGATTGAGTCTCTTGGCCGTTCGTAAGTACTCTCGGTGATGAGTACGGCTCATCACCTCAGGTACTCACAAATCAGGCAACCAACTGGACCTGGTTTACACACGATCTGCATCACGGACAACATTTTGGTGAAACCTCTCCATGTTTCTGATCATTTCCTCATTACATTCAATCTACAACTCACTACCCATGCTCCACCAACCCCCCTACCAGCTACTTTCAGACGAAACCTGCGCTCACTCTCTCCCTCCCATCTCTCCACTGCTGTGTCATCTTCTCTTCCCTCACACTCACACTTCTCATCTCTGGATGTTAATACCGCAACAGATACTTTATGCTACACTTTAAATTCTTCTTTAGACAATATCTGCCCTATCTCCTCCAGGCCAGCACGTACTACTCCCTCTAACCCCTGGTTATCTGAGGTTCTTCATGATCACCGGACTAAACTCAGGGCAACAGAGAGGAAATGGCGCAAATCAAAAGACACAACTGACCTTAGTATGTATCAATCTCTGCTCTCTTCCTTTTCTGCTGATGTTCATGCTGCAAAATCTTCTTATTTTCACAACAAGATCAACAGCACCGCTAACACACGAACTCTTTTCAAGACATTCAACTCTCTCCTCTGTCCACCCCCACCACCACCCACCTCCTCTTTAACTGCTGATGATTTTGCCAACTTCTTCACCAACAAAACAACAACCATCAGCAGTCAGTTCTCAACTCCACACACACAGGAACCCAGTCCAACCCCTCCCAATCCGAAACACCTTCTCTCCTCATTCTCTCCACTGACCGAGGAAGAAGTATCTAAACTTCTCCTCTCCAGTCACCCCACCACCTGCCCTCTAGATCCCATCCCCTCACACCTTCTACAAGCCATTTCTCCCACACTTATACCAGCACTCACACACATCATCAACTCATCCCTCCACACTGGCACTTCAGCATTCAAGCAGGCTCGGGTAACTCCACTGCTTAAGAAACCCACATTAAACACATCACTCTTAGAGAATTACAGACCTGTCTCTCTCCTACCGTTCATTGCGAAAACACTTGAACGAGTTGCCTTCAACCAAGTAACATCCTTCCTCTCTCTGACCAACCAACTAGACGTAAACCAATCTGGCTTCAAGAAAGGGCATTCAACCGAGACTGCATTGCTGTCAGTCACAGAAGCCCTACGGATCGCAAAAGCTGCCTCCAAATCATCAGTTCTCATTCTCCTGGATCTGTCTGCTGCCTTCGACACTGTGAATCATCAGATCCTCCTGTCCACCCTCACATCACTGGGCATCACAGGAACTCCTCTTCACTGGTTTGAGTCCTATCTCACAGGTAGGTCCTTCAGGGTCGCATGGAGTGGCAAGGTATCCAAAGAACATCAACTGACTACAGGGGTTCCTCAGGGTTCAGTTCTTGGACCGCTCCTCTTCTCCATTTACACCACATCACTGGGACCCATCATACAGGCACATGGCTTCTCTTACCATTGCTATGCTGATGACACCCAGCTCTACCTCTCATTTCCACCTGATGATCCCACAGTAGCTACACGTATCTCAAGCTGTCTGGCGGACATCTCGGCGTGGATGAAGGAACATCACCTGCAGCTCAACCTGGCAAAGACTGAGCTTCTCGTCCTCCCTGCCAATCCGTCCCTACAGCACGACTTCACTATCCAGCTAGATTCAACTTTAATCACCCCATCAAGGTCGGTCAGAAACCTTGGAGTAACATTTGATGAGCATCTGACCTTCACAGACCACATCACAAAGACAGCTCGATCATGCAGGTTTGCACTGCACAACATCAGGAAGATCAGGCCCTTCCTAACTGAGCATGCAACACAACTTCTCGCCCAGGCCTTGGTTATCTCTAGGCTTGATTACTGCAATGCTCTTCTGGCTGGTCTTCCATCATGTGCAATTAAACCTCTACAAATGATCCAGAATGCTGCAGCCCGTCTTGTCTTCAACGAGCCCAAAAGGGCCCACGTCACTCCTCTGTTCATCTCTCTGCACTGGCTACCACTCGCTGCTCGCATCAAGTTCAAGGCATTGACGCTTGCTTACAGATCGACCACAGGCTCAGCTCCCTCTTACTTTCACTCGCTCCTACGAGTCTACATCCCTACCAGAAGCCTGCGATCGGTCAATGAGCGACGACTCGTGGTACCATCACAGAGAGCCACAGAATCACTCTCCAGAACATTCTCATTCACGGTTCCTTGCTGGTGGAATGATCTCCCTACCCTCATCCGGAATGCAGAATCTCTGACCACATTCAAAAGACAACTGAAAACTCATCTCTTCCGTGAGCACTTGACATAAAAAAAATAAAATAAATAAAATAAAATAAAAAACCCTCTCCTTTACCCTCCCTTGTTTTGGCTTATGCTACTCTGAGCAATGCCAGAACTTTGTATTTTGAGCACTTCTTGCGTTATTTTTGCTTCTTCACGATGACTCGCTTGTTGTAGTCCTCAGTTGTAAGTCGCTTTGGATAAAGGCGTCTGCTAAATGACTAAATGTAAATGTACTCTAAGTTCTTGTGATCGGTCTATACTGTGAACTGGTGTGTTGCTCCCTCCAACCAATGTCGCCACTCCTCAAATGCTGCTTTCATGGCTAGGAGCTCCCTGTCGCCAACGTCGTAGTTCCGTTCTGCAGCATTCAGTTTTTTGGAATAAAACGCACATGGGTATAACTTGGGGGGCGTGCCTAGTCGTTGAGATAAGATAGCCCCCAGGCCAGTGCTTGATGCGTCGACTTCGACGATGAATGGTAATTCGGGATTGGGATGATGCAGGATGGGTGCCGAGGTGAAACGTTGCTTAAGCTGTTTGAAGGCTTGGTCGGCGGACTCTGACCACTGGAGACGGTGGGTACCTTTCTTTACCAGAGATGTAAGGGGATTGGTGACTGAACTGAAACTCCTGATGAAGCGCCGGTAAAAGTTGGCGAACCCCAGGAAGCGCTGCAGCTCCTTCAGGGTAGAGGGCTGGGGCCATTCGAGGACTGCATTGACCTTGTTCTCATCCATGGCGACTCCCTCCGGACTGATGATATAACCCAGGAAAGTCGTGGAAGTTCGATGGAACTCGCATTTCTCGATTTTGGCGTACAGTTGATGTCGAATGAGTCGTTCGAGGACAGCTCGGACATGGCGGACGTGGTCTGGAAGGGTATTCGAATAAATCAAGATGTCATCTATGTATACGATGACGGTCTTGTGCAGCATATCCCTGAATACATCGTTGATGAAGGACTGAAAGATAGACGGACTGTTCGACAGGCCGAAGGGCATGACCAGATACTCGTAGTGCCCGGTACTGGTAGAGAAGGCTGTCTTCCACTCATCCCCCTCTCTAATACGAATAAGATGGTAGGCACAACACAAATCCAGCTTGGTATAGTACTTAGCGCTGCGGAGCAATTCCAAGGCTGAGGGTACCAGGGGGAGAGGATAGCGGAACTTGACTGTGAGGTCATTAAGAGCACGGTAGTCGATACATGGGCGCAGACCTCCATCTTTCTTCTGAACGAAGAAGAAGCCTACAGACGCAGGAGACGTAGAGGGTCGGATGAAGCCCTTGGCTAGTTCCTCCTCAATATACTGCCTCATGGCTTCGGACTCAGGCTGTGAGAGAGGGAATATACGGCCCTTAGGTGGTGCAGAACCGGGCAGAAGGTCAATGGCGCAATCACTGGCACGATGAGGAGGAAGTTTGGAGGCTTTAGCTTTACTGAAGGCCTCCACCAATTTCATGATATCCGGGAGGAAGATCGTTCAGGGGAGTCCTCCCCTCCAGAATGGTGGCGGTTCGAATAGGCAGAGGAGTGAAGTGGACGAGACATTCTAAATGACAAGGTTTGCTCCACTGAACGATTTGGTTCTCCCTCCAGGAAACATGAGGATCGTGTCTGCGGAGCCAGGGTAAACCAAGAATGATGGGTGGATGAGGAGTGTGCAGGATGTAGAACTGGATCTTTTCGGTGTGTAGAACTCCTGTTTGCATGCGTAGCTCTTGTGTGAGGTGAGTTATCCGTCCGGAGCCCAGAGGACGCCCATCTATGGCTTCCACTGTCAAAGAAGAGGAGCAAGTGATTAGAGCTACTTGGTTCTGTCTGGCAAACTCTCTAGACATGAAATTTCCAGCTGCTACGGAATCTAATAGGGCCACAGTGGTAATTTGCTGGCTGTTGACAGTGATAGTAATGGGTACTGTGACACACAGACTAGGATTTAGCGCGTCAATGTTCAGACTCACCGGTCTCGGGTTCTCGGGGCGTGGCCGTGCAGGACAGGATAAACGTAGATGTCCAGCTTGACCACAGTACAGACAGAGATGGTGAGCGACGCGGCGATCTCTCTCATCCACGGACAAGTGATAGGAATTGACCTGCATGGGCTCAGGCTCGGCGGTGACGGCTGGAACGAAGGCTCGGGGACCACGGACAGTGCGGGCGCTCGCTCGTCGAGATCGGATGAGATTGTCGATCTGGATGGTCAGGTTGATAAATTGCCCGAAATCCCTCCCCTCATCACGACCTGCCAGCTCAGATTGTAGTTCGTGATTCAATCCTCTTCTGAATATTACCTTGAGTGTGTCGTCCATCCACGATGTTTGCGCAGCGAGGGTGCGAAAAGCAAGAGCATACTCAGCCCCGGACATCCTGCCTTGTGAGAGCTCAAGAAGATGATCGCCTGCACTCTTACCCTCCTTAGAATGCTCAAAGACTGCTCTGAATTGTTGGAGGAACACCTCGAAGGATGAGAAAGCTGAACCATCCCATCTCCATACTGCCGTAATCCATTCTAGTGCCTTCCCGGTGAGTAGCGAACAGAAAAAGGCGATCTTGCCCGCCTCGGTGGTGTACAGCGGTGTTCACAGACGGCCCGACGCCGATTCAACATGTCAATTTCAGGTGACGGTGCGGAACACACTGACAAAACTGCCCGACGGTCGGCCGGCGGCTTGGTGTGTTCCAGGCTTAATACGTATGCGCATGACATCACTGTTTTCACAAATTAGTGTTTTTGTAGTTTACACTGAGACGATAACGGTATCGTTTTCAAAAACTTGCTCTTTGAAACCCCCTTTTTTTTTCAGGCCCCCAAAACTCTGTTGAAATGTATATGAATGGCCTACATAATATAAAAGTTAAAAACAGCGTTAAATTGACGGCGTTAAAAACAGACCCTAAATTGTTTGCATGGTGAAATGACCTGACCTGAAACCTGATTTCTGATTAGAAAAATCTGACAAAAAAAATGGTCTCTCTTGTGCTTATAAATATGTCAAAATTGTTCAATTAAAAAAGTGGTAATTAAGAGTGAAATGCTATGAGAGATACTACATCATGTGAAACAGGAAGACTTAAATTTTTTTTATTGTAATAATTTTTAATTTTAATATTATATTTTTGATATAGACTAATGGCCTAATTAATCTGTGCCAAAAAGTGATCGTTTTGAGTTTAATTTTTATCAAGACTCTTGGTGGCTTTTATTTGTAATTTAGTTACACTTCACTGGTAAGTTAACCGCTTATATCCACAGAATATTTGTATACTCCTAAGGCGTGTTCAGACCTTTATTTTGAAATAGTGATGAACATGAAAAATCATGAAAGAATGGTAGAAACCTCAGTTTGTTTTCATGCCAAGAGTTCATGTTCTGAATATAAAGAAAAAAATAATAGATTCACAATTTGTGATGTGGCAGCGAGCTACAGTATAATGCACATACGTGTTCTTTTTGTGTTTCTTAGAGGTTGAATTAATTTCAAAATCTGCCAAACTTCCAATACTACTTCTGAATAGGATGTCTACTTCATAAATTGTAAAAATAATGGTTCAGATCAAACAACATATGGAAATGGAGACGCCCTTATATGGGCTGTAATGTCAAATAGTGAAAAAGTTTGGTACCGCGCCCGGTCCCACTTTATATTAAGTGGCTTTAATTACTTTGTAATTGTACATTGTACATTGAAATAAATAATTTGATACAATGGACTTATTGTGTACATACATGTTTTTACATTGTACTTATATTTTTAAAATACCTGCATGTAAATACAGCTGTAGTTAATTTATGTAATTACATTTGTCCCTTATACCTTAACCCACCCTTAAACTTAACCATACCAGCACACCTGTCCCTAACCTTACCCGTATCACACCGCAATAGCAGCAAAAGTGTTTTACAATAAAACATGAACACAATAAGTACATTGTACTTATTTTTTGATGTAAGTACATAGTACTTAAAGCCACTTAATATAAAGTGGGACCTTGTACATTTTCAATTGACTCAAACTTCTATAACTTTTTTTCTGTTTAACTTTCTTAATTTATCTGCTAACATCTGCCAAACGTCTTCTTTAAAACAAGACCAATCTTACATCTTACACCAAAGCATTCTTGAATTATAACCATTTAAGTTCGGAATGTGCATTTTTATGTCTATTAAAAAAGAGGGGTGCCGCTTAAGGGGTTAATAGAATAAATAATTCATTTACATATTTATTTACCCATAAATCCATTTACGTTCTTCAGCATAAGTTATATATATATATATATATATATATAAAAAAAAAAAAAAAGACAACAACTTTGGAATGTCTATGTTTGATTTGGTTCATGCTTCCTTTGTTTCCCCTTGTTCAGTTGTCTTTGATTTAATTCCACCCATGTCTTGTTAGTATATTTACCCCTGTTTGTACCCTTACGATTCCTGATTCTTGACGGTTCTTGTCCATTAGTGAATGTTATGTTAGTTGAGCTCAGTTCTGTTTCTAAATCCTTGTTCTTTTCTAGTTTCTTATAATTTTAAATATTTAATTAACACTGCATTCGGATACCACTTTCTCAATGTTGCTGAGTTCACAATTATATTTGCAACATGAACTTTAATGATCATTTTAATGCACAGTTCAACCAAAAATTGACATAATTTTCTGCCATGTTGTTCCAAACCAATATGATTTGCATTATTTTGCAGAACACTCACTCACTCACTCACACACACACACACACACACACACACACACACACACACACACACGCACGCACGCACGCACAGAATTGATCGTAAATTAGATTTGAGAGCTGTTGCAGAGCTGATGATTTTCAATTACTTACATTTTAGTGTGTTCCTCCAGATGACATGGAAAAAGTAGTATATTAGTTGTATGGACTACTTAAAATGTTATATTGTTGCTCTGTCCTTTTTGAAACTTTTATGTGGTTAAAACAACTTTTTTGCTAGATGCCCACCTTTAAAATCAAACTGTTCAATTCAGGCTAGTCCTGTATCTTGGGGATCAGTTTTTCTCTGTCATGCTCAATATGGTCATTATGGTTCAAAAATAAATGGCAGTGACGGGACAGCATTCATTTCCTCTGCCTGTTAGAATTACCTCAGATTCACCACGCTCAGAACTAATGACACTTGATAGGTGCCTATTTACCCTAAACCCAAAAGCAGCTATTGTATTTGATCTATTAAGACAACTTCAGAGAACTTCGATGAGTGACTGAAAATATTATTTTAAAGGTTTCCTCATTCAAGGTCTTTTATGGTGAAGATGGAGATCCGCTTTATTGATTTGCTGGAACCAATATCTGCTGCCACTTTCATGCTCAATATCTCTTTTCCTTTCAATTCCTCCCTCCTCAGGATTGTCATAATCAATTCAGTCAGGAGTGTGGTCCGCTGTGATTTTCTGAGCATTAATAGTATCACAAATGGTCTAATGGGTAGCCTACATTTAAATATATGTTATTGCAAACTTTTATCAGTTGAGGAAGTGAGATTCAGTCCAACACTTAAAAATAAGTTATTTTTTTAAGCTTTTTCCCTTTTTAGATTTGTTTTATGGCTGCTCAATTTCAAAAGTGAGATCCGTGAAATGTGCATCTCACAATGACAGAATTCTGCGGCTGCAGGTCCTGCCATTCAACACAATAAAGAACTCTTAAATCCAAACTCTTATTCCATTTATCATCAATGGACAATTCTACAAAATTTCACCCAGAATAACTTTAAAGTAGATTCCTGGCTTTGCTTGTTGTGCACCGTGAAATGACAGACAATAGAAATATGTTTATTTTCTCTCTCTCTCATCACATTCAATTCAAACTGCAAACTCACAACTCAGCTAAAATATATATTTTCTTTTGCCTATTCTTTTTTTCTCTTTTTTTTTCTCAATTCTGAATAAAAACAGCTCTTCCACATCCAAACCTTAACCTCCAAATAACAGAGTCATGTAAAGGAAGCAAGATCTGAACATTTATAATTACCTCCTTTAGACTTTAGACTCCTTCAGAGAAAATGTGGAATTATCTGATATTTTGTGTGGCCCTTCTGCATACCTTCTTTTAGCATATAATTGCAGGCAGAAACATATATTGGTTGGGGGCAATTTGTCAGTGAAGCTGGCTGTGTGACATATTCAGATGTGTACAAAGCTTGGTTGAATCTTTGTAATAATGTAAGGTAAAGCTTCCAGTGTATGGAGGTGGAGGATTAGGTATCAGGGCTGTCTAAAGGCCAAGGATGGCTTTGAGTAATTCCATAACGCTGCGGGAATAATTAGCTTCCGGCTGACCTTTAAGGAAAACCCAGTGGTTGCAAGTAGAGAGGTATCACTGCTACACGTCCAACCAAGGTGCTTTGTCTTGTGTTTTTATGTGGCATTATGGAAACTAATAAGAGAACACTGACTGGGCTTTCTGTGAGAACAGATAAAACCCTGGTCAAACAATAGTTTTCAGGTGTAACTAATTGCTTCTTTGCTGTGTATACGGTTAAGAATTTGCTTCTTTAATTGCATTTTTATGTCTGAGTAGTACTTGTCCATGCCCAGAATATGTCTTTTGCTATATGTTTTTCAATAGCTAATACTACTAATGTGACCAATAGCCAGGGATGGGCAGTTTTTTAGATCTATGTATTTGAAATATAGAATACTTTTTACTTAGTATTTCACATATTATTATAACAAATTCTGACTAAATATATTTAAGTTTCATATCTGTGTATTTTTTTTATTGTAAATATTGATATACTGTTCTAATATGTTGTAGGTTAATGCATTATGGTTTAAGGTGACATTGTTACAGTTGTAGCAAGTGGCTCAATAGTGACTATGCCACCCTGGAATAATGGGGAAAACAAGCCAAATAAAAACACAAATATGATCCACTAAGAAAAGGCAAGAAGAGTGATTTTCCATACAAAAATATTTTTTATTAAAGCTAAACAATTGACCAATAATCATTTAAAATCAGAACCCAGAACAACCTTTGTTGGTCAAATGAAAAAAAGGAGAATTATAAATAATCATTCAGGAGCTGAGGCATCCTATATGATAGGCTAGTATGACAGCACTAGGTAGGTATACAAAAGAGAAACCACACAAATTAGAATCACACCCACAATCCACTGCAAATAATAACACAACAATAATGACAACCCTTGGTGAAGTAAAGCCTGTGGTACAGCAAAGAACCAGCCCACTTCAGGAAACACTCCTACAAAAAGAAGAAACAGAAAAATCACATTAGGAAGAAAAATAAAGACCAATGTAATTAAACACCAATGTAATAAGCAGAATAACGTAAATCAAGAAAACACATTCAGTCAATTTATTAAATCCAATGTAACAAAATGAAAACCAAGAAGAAAACAAATTACAATATAGACTACTCAAAATAAACAAAGAAATTAAATATTAAATATAAAAAAAAGGAAAGAAACAGGGGCTTATACTGTTATACGAGCGTAGAGATCACACCAAACTCGAAGCAAATTACAGGTGACAAGTTTGCAAAATCACCAAAACCACTACTACCGCATGGCAGTAAACGATGCTGTAGCGATCAGGACGAGGTCGAGGGCCGACGGCGCTAGGCCGGTGCCATGATTACTTATGAGCGACACCTGTACCTATCTCGTATCTCTCACGGTGGAGCGGAAGCATTAAAGGTGTTTCGAATTGAGCCTAATATTTTTTTTTCTGTCATTATAGGTAGTTTTTAACATGCTGATGTAAGTGTTTTATTTCTATTTTTTTTATGTTTGGTGGTTTTAGTTAGTTATTTGATGCTATACAAATAGGAGTGTGACGTCATGATTGACAGCTTAGATTGACAGGTTATCTGAGTGAAGTAGTCACTAACCCACGTGTCCATTACAGATGTGCGCAAAAATTGTGCAAATATTTTTCAAAATATCGATACAAACCTATTGCGAAATGACGCTGTTTCCATTAACCGATGTTATGCGACTAAAACATAATTTTTTCCTCTCGCGATAAGTCATTTTAAAAAA